>NC_092379.1:146471752-146789806 GCF_030028105.1 Mobula birostris
CTGTCCAAACAGACTGCTTACTGCTGTCCATTCTCGGTAAGGACCACCTGCTGACTCCTGTCCATTCTCTGTCCAGACTGTCTGCTGTTTACTGTCAAGATGTACTGCTGAACACTGCCCAGATAGCCAGCTGACCGCTGTCTGTATTCTGTGAAAACAGTCCATGACCAGATCACTGTCCAGTTATTGCCCAGACTGTCTCCTAATAACTTCCCTTACTGTCTGGATGATCTTTTTTTTTTTTTTTATTTAAACAAAATTCTTTATTACAAATGTTGGTGCTATACAATATTTACAAACCCAGTGAATAACGCATTTACTACACTACAAACAGACAATACATGTTAAACCAATATATTGCCATCCTCATCAATGATGGCATTTACACCCCGCGGAGCCCAACGGTCCTGGAACATCTCGACGGTCGCCATGGACTGTGCGTATTCCTTTTCAATGTTCACCCGGGCTCGAACGTACCCCCTAAACATAGCCAGGCAGTCCGCCCGGGGAGAACCTCCTGCCACCCTTTTCCAGGAGCCACGGATGGCAATTTTCGCCAGCCCCAGGAGCAAGTTGACAAGGACATCCTCATCCCTCTGTGCCCCCCTCCTTACTGGATGACCATATATGAATAGGGTGGGACTGAAATGCAACCAGAAGGCGAGAAGCAGCCCACGCAAATACGCGAAAAGGGGCTGCAGCCTCACACACTCCACGTACATATGGTACACGGTCTCCTCCAGCCCGCAGAAGTGACACGCGGCTGGGAGATCCGTGTACAAACTAAAGAACTTATTGCAGGGATGATCTGCTGACCCCTGTCTATTCTCAGTCTGGATTGCCTGCTGAATACTATCCATCCACTGTCCTGACTGACTTCTGACCACTGTCCGTTCTTGGTCCAGAATGTAGCCTGATCTCTGTCCAGACTGTCTGATGCCTGCTGGCCATTCACTGTCCAATCTGTCTACTGACTGCTGTCCATTCTTGATCTGGATTGTCTGCTGATCACTGTCTAATTACTGTCCAGACAACCTGCTCACTCCTGTCCATTACAGGTCAGGACTGGCTTCTGTTCACTGTCCATTGATTGTCCCAACAGTCTGCTGATCATTGTCCATTCTCAGTCCAGACTGTCTGCTGACCATTGTCCATTCTCAGTCCAGACTTCTGCTGACCATTGCACAATCTTGGTCCAGACTGTCCACTGATCATAGTTCATTCACTGTCACTGACCGCAGTCCATTCTCTGGCCAGACTGTCGCTGATCACTGTCCAGTAACTGTCCAAACTATCTGCTAATTACTGCCCTGTTACTGTCTGGACTGTTTGCTGACCGCTGTACATTCTCTGTCCAGTCTGTCTGCTCTTCACTGTCCTTATTGACTATTGGTCACTGCCTGGACTGTCTACTGACCGCAGGATGCTGTTCATCGACTATAGTTCAGCATTTAATACCATCATTCCCACAATCCTGATTGATAAGTTACAGAATCTGGGCCTCTGTATATCCCTCTGCAATTGGATGCTCAACTTCTTAACCAGAAGACCACAATCTGTACGGATTGGTGATAACATCTCCTCCTCGCTGACGATCAACACTGGTACACCTCAAGGATGTGTGCTTAGCCCATGCTCTACTCTCTCTATACCCATGACTGTGTGGCTAGGCATAGCTCAAGTACCATTTATAAATTTGCTGATGGGACAACCATTGTTGGTAGAATCCCAGATGGTGATGAGAAGTGATGATGGCGCTAAACATTGACTCCTTTGCTTGAATCTTTGGAAACAGCTCTATTTCTATCTTTAATATCTCTATTTTTCTCTTTCAGGGTCCTTTTGAAGACCCTGACCTGGAGTTACACACTGACTACGGTTCTTTGTAGGAATGGGACCCGCTCTCGGGGTTTCACTACTGGCTGTTATTCGGCACACCAAGGGCTTGGCCTAAGAGTTCAGCTCGCCTTCGGAGGACCGAGATCTTGTGGCTCTGGAGACGGGCAGATCGAGGGCCAGTGTCACAGCAGGAGATTGGTGTGTTGTCAGGGGAGTCGGAAGATCTACGGCTGTGTACACAGAGACCTGAGATCTTTGGGCACAGAGCTCAGAAAAAGCAATGCAATGAACTTTTAACATCATAAACCAGCGAGTTGTTTGTTATGTCTCCCCTCTCGCTGTGAAACGGAGACATCTCTTTCTCCCTTATAAGGGAGAGAGAGAGCCTGTGGTATGTCGAGTGCCGGGTGAATAACATAGTCTTTGGGGTAACTGCAAGTCTGTGTCTTTAGTGTTGTTTTGCTCATGCTTGAGTGTTCGGTGGTGGGTGTCAATGCTTTTTTTTTGCAGGTGGGGGGAAAGGGCGGATCGTTGTTTGTTGCCACTTACGCGTAGGAGGGAGAGGAGTTGGGGGGTACTTTAGGGTTCTAACACTTAACTGTCATTCATTCTTTGGGGCAATCCTCTGTTTTCAGAGGATGGTTGCAAAGAAAAAGCATTCCTGACTGTCTGCTGACGGCTGTTCATTCTCTTGCTAGACTGTCTGCTGATCACTGCATATTCTCAGTCCGAACTGTCTGCTGATTACTGTCCATTTACTGTCCGATATGTTTGCTGATCACTGTCCATTCACTGCCCAAACTGTCTGCTCACTGCTGTCCATTCTCGGTCAGGACTGTCTGCTGACCCCTGTCAATACTTTGTCCAGACTGTCTGCTGATCACTTCTCATTCTCTCTCTGGACTGTTTGTTGACCACTGTCCATTGTGAGTCTGAACTGTCTGCTGACCACTGTCCATTCACTGTGAAACTGACTTCTGACCACTGTTCACTCACTGTCCAGACTGTCTGCACACTGCTGTCCAGTGTCGGTCAGGGTGGTCTGCTCATCACTGTCCATTCAATGTCTAACCTCTCTGTTGTTCATTCTCCATTCTATGTGATCACTATCCATTCTCTCTCTGGACTGTCTGATGTTTGCTGTCCATCCTCAGTCTGAACTGTCTGCTGAAAACTGTCCATTCTCTGTCCCAAATGACTTCTGGCCACTTTCCATTCTTGGTCTAGAATTTACCTAGATCACTGTTCATTCAGTCCAAACTCTCTGCTGACTGCTGTCGATTCACTGTCCAAATGGTCCGCTGACTGCTGGCCATTACTGGTCGGGACTTTCTGCTGATAACTGTCCAAACTGTCCACTGATCACTGTGCATTCATGGCCCATATTTTGTGCTGACTACTGTCTATCAACAGTCCGAACTGTCTGCTGATCATAACCCATTCACTGTCCAGACTATCTCCTCACTCCTGCCATTACAGGTCAAAACTGTCTGCTGATCAGTGTCCGTTCACTGCCTTGATAGTCTGCTGATCACTGGCCATTCTCAGTCCAGACTGTCTGCTCTTCACTATCAATTCCCTGTCCTAACTGTCTGCTGACCACTGTCTTTTCTCAGTCTGACTGTTTGCTAAATACTGTACTGTCCATTCCTGACTGACTTTTGACCACTTTCCATTCTTGGCCAAGAATGTACCCTGATCACTGTCCATTCACTGTCCAGACCGTCTGCTGACCACTGTCAATTCTTTATCCGGACTGTCTGCTGCCAGCTGTCAATCACTGTCCTGACTGTCTGCTGACCGCTATCCATTCTATGGCCAGACCGTCAACTAGACAAACTATATTCTGAGTCTGAGTGTCCACCAACCGCTGTCCATTTACTGTCCGAATGTCTGCTGACCACTGTCCATTCACTGACCAGACTGTCTGCTGACCACTGTCCATTCACTGACCAGACTGTCTGCTGACCACTCTCCATTCACTGACCAGACTGTCTGCTGACCACTGTCCATTCACTGACCAGACTGTCTGCTCATCACTGTCCATTCACTGACCAGACTGTCTGCTGACCACTGTCCATTCACAGCCCAGACTGTCTGCTGACCACTGTCCATTCACTGACCAGACTGTCTGCTGACCGCTCTCCATTCACAGCCCAGACTGTCTGCTGACCACTGTTCATTCACTGACCAGACTGTCTGCTGACCACTCTCCATTCACAGCCCAGACTGTCTGCTGACCACTCTCCATTCACCGCCCAGACTGTCTGCTGACCACTGTCCATTCACTGACCAGACTGTCTGCTGACCACTGTCCATTCACTGACCAGACTGTCTGCTCATCACTGTCCATTCAATGTCTAGACTGTCTGCTGATCTTTCTCCATTCTGTTTTCTAATCCAGTGCTTTCTTTGACCAGACTCTCTGCAGATCACTGCCCATTCTTTCTCTGCACAGTCTGTTGACTGCTGTCCATTCCCTGTCCAGACTGACTGCTGACTGCTGTCAATTCACTGTTCAGACCGTCTGCTGACTACTGTCAATTCTCGGTCAGAACTGTCTGCTGATCACTGTCCATTCATTGAACAGAAGAACAGAAGAAATAGGAGCAGGAGTGGGTCAAATGGCCTATCGAGCCTGCCCGACCATTCAATAACATCACGGCTGATCTGGCCACGGATTCATCTCCACCATATATAACATATAACCATATAACAATTACAGCACGGAAACAGGCCATCTCGGCCCTTCTAGTCCGTGCTGAACCCTTAGTCTCACCTAGTCCCACTGACCTACACTCAGCCCATAACCCTCCATTCCTTTCCTGTCCATATAGCTATCCAATTTTACTTTAAACGACAACATTAAACCTGCCTCAACCACTTCTGCTGGAAGCTTATTCCACACAGCTACCACTCTGAGTAAAGAAGTTTCCCCTCATGTTACCCCTAAACTTTTGCCCTTTAACTCTCAACTCAGGTCCTCTTGTTTGAATCTCCCCTACTCTCAATGAAAAAAGCCCATCCACGTCAACTCTATCTATCCCCCTCATAATTTTAAACACCTCTATCAAGTCCCCCCTCAACCCTCTACGCTCCAAAAAATAAAGACCCAACTTGTTCAACCTTTCTCTGTAACTTTGGTGATAAAACCCAGGTAACATTCTAGTAAATCTTCTCTGTACTCTATTTTGTTGACATCTTTCCTATAATTCGGTGATTTAAACTGTACACAATACTCCAAATTTGGCCTTACCAATGCCTTGTACAATTTCAACATTACATCCCAACTCCTATACTCAATGCTCTGATTTATAAAGGCCAGCATACCAAAAGCTTTCTTCACCACCCTATCCACATGAGATTCCACCTTCAGGGAACTATGCACCATTATTCCTAGATCCCTCTGTTCTACTGCATTCTTCAATGCCCTACCATTTACCATGTATGTCCTATTTTGATTAGTCCTACCAAAATGTAGCACCTCACATTTATCAACATTAAACTCCATCTGCCATCTTTCAGCCCACTCTTCCAACTGGCCTAAATTTCTCTGCAAGCTTTGAAAACCTACTAAATCTATTCAACCTTGCCTTAAATATATTTACTGAGGTAGCCTCCACTGCTTCATTGGGCAGAGAATTCCACAGATTCACCACCCTCTGGGAAAAGCAGTTCCTCCTCATCTCTGTTCTAAATCTACTCCCCCGAATCTTGAGGCTATGTGCCCTAGTTCTAGTCTCACCTACCAGTGGAAACAACTTTGCTGCCTTTATCTTATCTATCCCTTTCATAATTTTATGTTTTAATAAGACCTCCTTTCATTCTTCTGAATTCCAGTGAGTACAGCCCCAGATGACTCAATCTCTCCTCATAGTCTAACCCCTTCATCTCTGGAATCAACCCGGTGAACCTCCTCTGCACTGCCTCCAAAGCCAGTGTATCCTTCCTCAAGTAAAGAGACCAGAACTGCACGCAGTACTCCAGATGTGGCCTCACCAGTACGCTGTGCAGTTGCAGCATAACCTCCCTGCTCTTAAATTCAACCCCTCTAACAATGAAGGCCAACATTCTATTTGCTCTCTCGATAGCCTGCTGCTCCTGCAAACCAAACTTTTGTGATTCATGCACAAACACTCCCAAGTCCCACTGCACAGCAGCATGCTGCAGTTTCTTACCATTTAAATAATAATCTGCTCTTCCATTTTTCCTTCCAAAGTGGATGAATTCACATTTAACAACATTGTACTCCATCTGCCAGACCTTTGCCCACTCATTTAACCTATCTATATCGCTTTGCAGACCATAAGACCATATGTTTGTTCTCTATAGGTAAACCAGAGAATTAAATGGAACTTTGTCCTAGGAGGGGGAGGGAGGGAATATCGATTCAGACTATGAGAGGCCTGCGTTGGGCATTTTCATGCCTTACAAGGCGCAGATTGGAAGTCTGTGTGGGGCGCCACTCCTTGCACAGACACTGGAGCAATGTGTGGTTGAGTGCCTTGCTCAAGGCCACAGCTGAGGCTCAAACTAGTGACCTTTAGATCACTAGACAAACGCCT
Organism: Mobula birostris; assembly: GCF_030028105.1. Taxonomy (NCBI): domain Eukaryota; kingdom Metazoa; phylum Chordata; class Chondrichthyes; order Myliobatiformes; family Myliobatidae; genus Mobula; species Mobula birostris. Next base: position 146,478,157 of record NC_092379.1, read on the forward strand.
TAACCACTTGGTCAACGTTCCCTTTGTCCTAGAACAGGTGCAAACATGGCACCACCTTCTCTGAATCTTCAAACTCTTTTCTCATTTCTATGTACTCTGTTCTTTCTTTCAGAGGTACTTCACCTCACTCCAGACCCTTGCCCTTTGGCTCAATGTCGGCTCTTTTCTCTGAAGCACTCCACTATCTCCCTCTCTTCATGAGGGGATCTTCCAATGCCTCTATGGGAAGAATTAGAACATAGAGCATAGAACAGAACTGCACAGTATAGGCCATTCAGCCAATAATGTTGTGCCAACTTTTTAACCCACTCTAAGATCAATCCAGCACTTTCCTCCCACATAGCCATCAATTTTTCTATCCCCCATGCACCTACGTAAGATCTTCTTAAATGTCCCTAGTGTATCAGCCTCTACCACTACCCCTGGGCAGGGTATTGCACACACCCACCACTTACCGGGGTTTATTTTATCTGGAGATACAGCACAGAACAGGCCCCTCCAACCCAGTGAACCGCATCACTCACCTACCCACCTATTTAACCCTCATCACAGGACAATCTACAGTGACCAATTAACCTACTAACCCACATGCCTTTGGAAGAAACCGGAGCACCTAGAGGAAACGCACGCAAGCATGCAAACTCCTTACAGACAGCGTTAGAACTGAACTCTGAACTCTGATGGCCCAAGCTGTAATAGTGTTGCTATGCAACTATGCTGCGATCTTACCCCTGACATCCCCCAATACTTTCCCCTAATCACCTGAAAATTATCTATGTGTTCCACAAAAACTGATACCCAAATAAGTATAACCATAACAAGTGGAGGCTACAACTACTTGGTTTCGCTTGAACAAATGGACCCAGACTCATTCGTTCTTCTGAGACTCACTTTACTTTTAATACAGAGAAGAAAATAGAGAGTTGCGAGAAATGCTTCATATCGTACACTACCTACACCACTAATAGGTAGGGCTAACTTAAGCAACCCCTAGAAGTCTACACCACCGAGTATACTTAGCAACGTCTGTGTGGTCCCTGAGGCAGGCAATCGACCGTGGACTGGCTAGGGTGGGATCCTTGGCGCCGGTTCAGCTGCTCGGCCCGAAGTTGGGACCCAGGTGAGTGGTCTGCACAAGAAAGAACTTGCCCACCTTTGTAGAACTATCGCCACCTCCCAGTCCAGCTGGTAGGGGCGAGGCATCCAATCCAACGTTTACACCTCCCTAACCTTTTGGTCAGGTGTCCTTCAACAAACGGCCTTTGCCTCCTCAGGAACAATGCGTCCTATTAATTTTACAACTAAACAATGTTAAAAAACATTCTTAGAGACAAGGTGATTCATTACCTTTACACAAATCAGCACTTTTAGTTGCTTTCAGGCCATGTTAAAAGGTAGACCAGAATCACGTTGTTCTCCCCTTATCTAGTATCAAGGGTCAATAAACACGCAGATAACCTTCAAAACAGGACAGACCCACAAATTCCTGACTGTTAACTATTTCCTTGCCATATCCATTTTTCAGACCCACACATCTCACCCATACACTTACCTGTACACTATGCTTTTAATTTATTGAGATGCAGTGTGAAATCGGCCCTTCGGCCCTTCAATCCCTGATTTAACCGCAGCTTAATCCTGGGGCCTACTGGGTCTTTGGACTGAGGGAGGAAACTGGAGCACCCAAAGGAAACCCATGCAGTCACAGGGAGAATGTGCAAACTCCTTACAGACACTATGGGAATTGAACCTGGGTCACTGGTACTGTCAAGCATCGTGCTAACCACTACACTATCCTGCCATCTTATATTAGCCAGTTCTGCCCTGGGAAAAGTCTCTGGCTGCCCACATGATCGAAGCCTCTTACCATCTTGTACACTTCTATCAATCATCTCTCATCCTTCTCTTCAAAGCTTACTCGCTCAGCCTCTCCCCGTGAACAAGAAAATCTGCAGACGCTGGATATCCGAGCAACACACACAAAATGCTGGAGGAACTCAGCAGGCCAGGCAGCATCTATGGAAAAGAGAACAGTGGACACCTTGACCCGAAACATTGGCTGTTTACTCTTTTCCATAGATGTTGTCTGACCCAGCATTTTGTGTGTGTCGCTCTCCTCCTAAGACAATTTTCTTGATCACGTGCCTGGTGAAAGTGATGGAAGGTCGTTGAGACCCGCTAATCAATGGGATGACAGGATGGTGGGACTGGGGGCAGGGGCAGGGTGATGGGGAGGGGGAGGTAGCTTGCAGAAGTAATCTGAAGGAAGTAACAAGTTGGTAAAGATAAACAAAAGCTGTCGCATCCTTGTTGCTGTGAAGGAACTATTGAAGTGATCCGCTGTTAACTGTGACTTCATTGATAAAAGTAATGCAAAATCTCCTTCACCCACCAACTTTCCAGCTCTTTACTTCATCCCTCCCCTTCACGTTTCACCCAGCACCTTGTGTTTCTCAAGCAGGAGGAAATCTGCACATGCTGGAAATCCGAGCAACACACTCAAAATGCTGGACGAGCTCAGCAGGCCAGGCAGCATCGATTGGAAAAAAGTACAGCCGACGTTTCGGGCCGAGACCCTTCGGCAAGGCTTGTGTTTCTCTCTTCCCTCCCCACCTCACCCCCTCCCCAACTTTTAAATCTACTCCTCAGCTTTTTTTTTCCTGTCCTGCAGAAGGGTCTCGGCCCGAAACTGTTCCCTTTTCCAGAGATGCTGCCTGGCCTGCTGAGTTCCTCCAGCAGTTTGTGTGTACTGTTTAATGCAAACTTCTCTTTCTTCTACACACAATTCCCGAAAAAGTTTTTAATACGTACATGTATATAGCTTATCTTTATTTGTCACCATTCTGCTAAAAAGTAAAACAAACATCGTCGGAGCGTAAAGCAGTACTGACTCGCGAAAAGAGCCAGAGTAATTAAGCTGAGAAGTAATGCGATAGTTAAGGAGGTTAACATAGAACATAGAATAGTACAGCACGGTACAGGCCCTTCGGCCCACAATGTTGTGCCGACCCTCAAACCCTGCCTCCCATATAAGCCCCCACCTTAAAATTCTCTGGTAACGGCGTCGATAAAAACGAACTCAATCCTCCTGCAACATTACGTCGGCCTTATGTGGTTTGTTTTCAGTTCAGTTAACCACTGACCAAATCAGTGGCGCGGTCCAGCGGCCTCCAATAAAGCATACAAGGCGGATCTGAAACTATTGGTCCCTTCGAAGTGACTCCGTAAGCTACCAGTTCGGAATGAGAATGCTCGAATAAAGGGTTCAGACTTTGAACACCGACACACATTGAACCTGAAGAATAGCAGACATCATTAAACCTGAAAGATTGCAGAGATCCAGCACAACCAATTAATACTAAAGTCCCAAATTGTCATCAATAACACTCATTAATTCGTCTGCAAGTGCTCACATCAGAACGATGATCCTATTACCGCAGTCAAAGATAAACAGGCCGGAATTACAGTGACTTGACTGAACTGGACAACGGCGGATGCCGGGAATCTGTTTAATTCTCCTCTCCTGTCATGATGAGGTTGAAAGAACAACACCTCACATTCCACACAGAATGCTGGAGGAACCCAGCAGGCCAGGCAGCATCTTTGGAAAAGAGTACAGTTGACGTTTTGGGCCGAGACCCTTCGACAGGACTGGGGGGGAAAAAGATGAGGAGTAGATTTGAAAGGCGAGGAGAGTAGAGAGAGAAACTCCAGGCGATAGGTGAACCTTGGAGGGGGAAGGATGAAGCAAAGAGCTGGGAAGTTGATTGGTGAAAAATACTGGACATACAGGAATGGGAAAGGAAAGTGGAATTAAAATGGGTAGCCACTCGGAGATCCCGCTTGTTCTAGCAGACAGAGCGTAGATGCTCGGCGAAGCGGTCTCCCAATCATGGATATTTCCATCCATGACCTCCTCCACTGGCCGGATAAGGCCACACCTAAGTTGGAGAAAAACACCTTTGGGTAGCCTCCAACCTGATGGCATGAACATCGATTTCTCAAACTTCCAGTAATGTCTCCTGCCCCTCCCCTTCACCATTTCCATAACCTTGTCCCTCTCTCAAGTTATCTCCTTGCCCGCTCATCGCCTCCCTCTGGTGTTCCACCCCTCCCGTTTTCTTCTTTCTTCCATGGCCTTCTGTCTTTTTCAACAATCAACTTCCCAGCTCTTTGCTTCATCCCTCCCCGTCCAAGGTTCACTTATCGCCTGACGTTTCTCTCTCCCCTTCCCCCACACTTCAAATCTACGCCTCAGCATTTTTTCTCCAGCCCTGCCAAAGGATTTCTGCCCGAAATGTCGACTTTACTTTTTTTCCCGTAGGTGCTGCCTGGCCTACTGAGTTCCTCCACCATTTTGTGTGTGTTGCTCAGATTTCCAGCATCTGCGGATTTTCTCTCATTTGTGACTCTTGCATTCCGTCTAGGTAGCCTTCAAACTGATGGTATGAATATCAATTTCTTCATCTGCCGATAGCGATCCCACTCTCCCTTCCTCTTCTTCAGTTCTCAATTCTGGCCACCCTCTTAACATTGTTCTTCACCTACCTTTTACCTCCCTCTGTTCCTCTTCCTTCTCCCATGATCCACTCTCCTTTCCTATCAAATTTCTACTTCTCCAGCCCTTTGCCTTTTCCACCAACACCTCCCAGCTTCTTGCTTCATCTGCCCCCCCCCAAACACTCTGCTTCTCCTGTCACCTCTAGTTAGACCTCCTTTCCCTCCCCTATCTTTTTATTCTGGCATCTTCCCCCTTTCGTTCCAGTTCTGATGAAGCATCTTGGTCCAAAACATCAACTGTTTCTATAGATGCTGCCTGACCTTCTGAGTTCCTCCAGCATTTTGTGTATGTTGCTCTGGATTTCCAGCATTCACCAGAATCTTTTGTGTTAATCATTTAGTTTCCATCTGCCTGTTGCTCGCAGTGACTTCGACTTGCACTTGAAGTTCACTAACTGACCTGACTGGGGCTGACCCAATGCGATTTTATCCTTTCCGTTTCGGTGATTCAAAAATTCATGATCTTTCATTCTGTTATTTGGTCTCAAAGACAAGTCGAGTTTCCTTAATCCAGCCCTTCCAATCAACCACTCTTGGAGTATTGTCAAGTAAGATGAAGGAAGACTCCAAGGCACTCTACACATGCGTGAAGAACAGGAGGATAACCAGAATGAGGTCAGCAATAAAGGAAGAAGCATGTCCCTCAAGTCAGAGGAGGAATGAGAGGTCCTTAATGAATATTTTGCTTCAGTATTCACCAGTGAACAGAACCTTGAGAAATGTGAGGTCAGTGTAAAACAGGCTGATATACTGGAGCATGTCAGCATTAAGAAAGAGGATGTGCTGGAACATTAGAATAGAACAAACCTGTGGCTGGACAGGATATCCACCGGGTCACTACTGGAAACGAGTGAAGAGATTTCTGTGCCTTTGGCGATGATTCCTGTGTCTTCACTGGCCACTGGAGCAGTACCAGATGATCTGAGGGTGGCAAATGTTATTCCTGTGTTCAAGAAAGGTAATAGGGATCATCCTGAGAATTATCAACCAGTGGGTCTTATTTCAGTGATGGGAAATGGCTGGAAGGGATTCCTAGAGACTGGACTTATGAGAATTTGGAGAAGCATAGTCTAATTAGGATAGTCAATGTGGCTTTGTGAGAGGCAGGTTGTACCTCGTGAGCCTGATTGAATTCTTTGAGGATGTGACAAAGCACATTGATGAAGGTAGAGCAGTGGATGTGGTATATGTGGATTTGAGTAAATCATTTGATAAAGTTCCTCATGTTAGGCTCAGAAAGTCAGGAAGCATTGGATCCAGGGAAGCTTGGCTATATGAATTCAGATTTGGCTTGCCCATGGAAGGCAGAGGGTGGTAGGTGAGGGAGGAGGTTGGTGACTCACGGTTTTCTACAGGGATCTCTTTTGGGATCCCTGCTCTTTATGATTTTTATAAATACCTTGGATGAGGAAGTGGAGGGGGGAGGAGGTTAGTAAATCTGCAGATGACACAAAAGTTAATAGTTTGTGGATAGTGTAGAAGGTTGGGGTAGGATACAATGGGATATTGAGTGGATGCAGATCTGTGTTGAGAAATGGTAGGTGGAGTTAAATCTGGAACTGTCCTAAGTGATTCAATTTAGAAGGTCGAAGCTGAAGGCAGAGTACAGAGTTATTGGCAGGATTCTTAGTGGTGTGGAAAAACACAGGATCCTGGGGTACACATCCATAGATCCCTCAAAGTTGCCACACAAGTTGATCGGGTGGTTGAGAAGTCACATGGTGTATTGGCCTTCTTTATTCAGGGGATTAAGTTCAAGAGCCATGAGATAATATTGTAGCTCCATGAAACTCTAGTTAGACCATACTTGGAATATTATGTTCAGTTCTGGTCATGCTCTGAAGCTCAATTGATTATTGTTTTAGGTTGGTGTGAAGATATTTTTAATCTTAAGAGAATAAAACGCAAAAATTCTTGGCAATATTCCAGCTATAGACACTCATACCTTGAACAGCTGAAGCTAATTTATTATACATTCATCCCACATTCCTTTTAGCACTACTTTTACACTGATGTTAGCCAACACTCTCACCTCAGCTGGCTGCATGCCCGAGTCACACTCAGAGACTGTAGGACTCCTTCACGGGTCAAGAGTGTCAGGAGTTGGATCAGACATTAGCCTGTCTTTTGGTTCTGCACTTGTTGGAGTTTAGAAGAACGAAGGAGGAACCTCACTGAGACCTACCGAATATTGAGTGAATGTGGAGAGGATGTTTCCTAATGTGGAGGAGTCTCAGACCGGATGGCACAGCCTCAGAAAAGAGGGACGTCCATTTAGAACAGAGATAAAAAGGAATTTCTTTAGCCAGAAGGTAGTGAATCTGTGGAATTTATTGCCATAGGCAGCTGTGGAGGCCAAGTCACTGGTTATATTTAAAATAGAGGTTGATACGTTCTTGATTAGTAAGAATGTCAAAGATTATGGGGAGAAAACAGGAGAATGAGGTTGAGAGAGATAATAAATCAGCCATGATGGATGGCAGAGCAGACTTGATGGGCTGCATAGCCTAATTTTGCTTGTATGTACTATGGTTTTATCATGGTATATGTTAATCAGTGAGCTAACAGAATTGGTTGGGTGAGATAGAAGCCTATGATACTTGTATATGGCAGTGGTATGAAGTGATTTGGTGATGCTCTGATATGGCTTGAATAGAGCTAACAATAACTAGGAGGGAAAGTTCATGTTATTTTATCAATAGTTCAATAGAAACAGCTTGTCCCCAGAGCCACAAAGCTCCTGAAGCCCAAAGGCATGCTCGTCCTCTCGGCTGTATCCTTCAGATATCAGAAAATGGAAAGTCAGTGAGCCCTGGGAGCAGGACCCATCACCACGAAGAACTGAAGTTTGAGTGTATCTCTAGGTCAGGGCCTTCGACAGAACCCCACCCACCCTGAAAGGGAAGAAGAGAGATATTAAAGTGAGAAATTAACTGTTTCTGCAGATGAGCTCAAAGAAGTCACTGTCTAGCATCATTGTGGCTCTGCCCTTATCTATTTCAATTACTTTTGCTGACATTACCAGTAATTGATTTTGTACATTTTTTTCTTGCAACCACAAGGTGACATCTCGAATACTGTGCACAGTTGTGGTCACCCTGTTACAGGAAAGGCATCATTAAACTGGAAAGAATGAAGAGAAGATTTGCAAGGATGCTGCCAGGACTTGAGAATGATAGGGAGAGGTTAGGGTAGGATTGATGGATTACCTTACTGAAGTGTCATCCTTCCTTCAGAAAACTCCCTCCTCTTTGGGATGCACAGTATATATCCTGTGCCTTCTGAATTGCTTCCAGTAATTCCAGCCATTGGTGCTCTGTCGTCATCCCTGCCAGTGTTCTTTTCCAGTCAGTTCTGGCCAACTCCTCTCTCATGCCTCTGTAATTCCCTTTACTCTGCTATATTGCTGATAATTCTGATGTTAGCTTTTCCTTCTCAAATTTCAGGGTGAATTTGATCATATTATGACCATTTTCCCCTAAGGGCTCTTTTACCTTAAACTCTCTAATTATTTCTGGTTCATTGCACAACACCCAATCCAGAGTAGCTGATCCTCTAGCGGGCTCAACCATGAGCTACTCTAAAAGGCCATCTCATAGGCACTCCAGAAATTCCCCTCCTGTAATCCAGCACCAACGTGATTTTCCTAATCTAACTGCATATTGAAATATCCCATGACTATTGTAACACTGCTCTTTTGGCATGCATTTTCTATCTCTGTATACAGCTCCTATCAAGCTTTTTTTTACCCTTACAATTCCTTGGCTGTATCCACAGTAATTCAACACCTTCCAACCCTATATCACCTCTTTCTAATGATTTGAAATTAATTTTTTACCAACAAAGCAACACCACCCCCTCTGCCTCCTACCAATTTTTTCAATTCAATCCATATCCTTGAATATTAAGCTCCCAGCTACATCTTCCAGCCATGATTCAGTGATGCCTACAACATCATACCTGCCAATCTGCAACTGTGCTGCAAGTTCATCTACCTTATTCCATATACTGTGTGCAGTCAAATGCAACACCTTCAGTCCTGTATTCACCCCTCTGGTTTTGTTTGACTTTTACATTGCAACTCATCCTGTTGTCTGCAATTTTGCCCTATCAACAGCCTCTCCTCACCTCAATTATAAATTGCCTCCATTTGTAAACCAGCTACCTCATCTTCAGCACTATTATCCGCCTTTCCTACGATACTTCATGATTTTAAATATACACAGTACAGGACACTGTTCAGATCGGTCGATGTTTCGGGCCGGAGCATGTTGTGAGGACACTATTCACACCATGCTCAACCTTTTGATTCCTAACTTTTTCTGAGGTCTTACCAACATCTGCTTCCACAACCTCTCCACTAACTGTTCTGGCACTCTGGTTCCCAACCTCTGCAACTCTAGTTTAAACCCCACTGTGCAACCTACAAACTTTCCTGCTAGGATATTAGTCCCCTCCAGTTTAGGTGCTAACCATCTCTTCTGTACAGGTCTCACCTCCTTGGAAGAGAGCCCAATGATCTAAAAATCTTATGCCCTCCCTCGTACACCAACTCCTTGGCCACATATGAAACTGTATAATATTCCTAGTTCTAGTCTCACTGGTATGTGGCATGGGTAGCAATCTTGAGATCACAACCCTGGAGGTCTCGCTCTTTAACTTAGCACCCAACTCTCTGAACTCACTTCGCAGAATCTCATCACTCGTCCTACCCATGTCATCGGTACCTATATGAACTGCAACTTCTGGCTGTTCAGTCTCCCACTTAAGGACTCTACCTGAGATATCCCGGACCCTGACACCTGGGAGGCAACATACCATCCCAGAATCTCGTTCTTGCCCACAGGTTCATTCCCCTAACTAACTAATCTCCCATCACCATAGCATGCCTCTTCTCCCCCTTTCCCTTCTGGGTCACAGAGGCAGACTCAGTGCCAAAAATCCAACCACTGTGACTTTCCTCCATTAGTTCAACTCCCCCCCTCCCCCACCCAAGTATCCAAAGTGTAGTTGAAGGGAATGGCCACAGGAGTACTTTGCACTGGCTCCTGAACCCCTTTCCTCTTTTTGACTGTCATCCAGTTTCCTGTGTGTAGTGAGTGCCTCCTCGGGTGTAGTGGGTGTACCTGGCATCTCTGCTGACTGAGCTGAGCAGGTATAAGGAAAGGAAGAATAAAAACCTTTCCTAGAGTGTTTCTTTCCTTTACACCTTAGGTGTAGTGAGGGCCTCCATTGATCAGAGTTGATCATGGATATTGTGTCCTAGCTGTCTAGATATCCAAGCCTCATCAGCACGATATGGAGAGCAAGCTGTTGCCCATGCAGCAAGCTCCCCCTCTCCACGCATCTGATAAACCCAAAGGAACGGTAGAGACTGATACAGTCTGGTACCAGCAGCATTGCAGGAGTTGCCAGTCAGCATTGAACTCAAAGTAGCACTGCATTAGGGACTCCAGCTCCAGACTTTTCCCTTGACATTTTCTCCCAAAGCTTTCCCATGAGTGGGAATAGCTCAGGTTTGAGATCAGAGTTTTGATGAGCTGCCAACCACGGCTGACAAGCCCCACTTGCCTGAAGTGACTGGTTTTAAGGCACCCGTAACCTGCCTTTGCCCATTCAGCTGTCAGTAGAAATAGTTCTGCCGGGCTTAGTAACTAAGCTACACGTGAAGGCCAGGAGCTGGACTTGGCCGTCAGAGGCTATTTGAGGTGCACACTATTGCAGCATTTAATAGGTAGTGGGAGTTCATCCCCACTACCACCCCTGGTTATAACAACCTTAAGGAACTACCTGAGGTGTTACTACCTCACTATATGTCCCATCTATCAACCCTCAGCTTCCCAAATGATCATCCTGTTCATTCAGTTCCAACTCCAACTTCTTAATGTGGATTGTTCAAAGATGCAGCTGGATGCACTTCTTGCAGATGTAGTCACTGGGGACACTGGAGGTCTCCCTGTCTTCCCACATCCCACAAGAGGAGCTTTCCACCATGTTGCCTGGCATCTCTACCCTGCCTTCCTACGTCCCACAAGAGGTGCATTCCACCATGCTGCCTGGCATCTCTACCCTGCCTTCCCACATCCCACAAGAGGAGCATTCCACCATGCTGCCTGGCATCTCTACCCTGCCTTCCCACATCCCACAAGAGGAGCTTTCCACTATACGGACTTCACAGACTGGACCATGACAATTCCACCATGCTGCCTGGCACCTCTGCTGACTGAGCTGAGCAGGTATAAGGAAAGGAAGAAAAAGAACTTTTCCTACAGTGTTTCTTTCCTTTGCCTTCTCTTCGTGGAAGCCTCGAAGAGCTACAGTCTCAAGATCACCACCCTGCCTCTGTCCACTCAGACTACAGCCTCAGTGCTTGCCCCGCCTTCCTTTAATTTACTCTTGCAAATTAATTGCAAATACTGATTGGTCACTGGTCAAAGCTCTTCTTCACTGTAGCAATCCACTGCTGCTTTTTATACTCAGGCAGAGGACCTGATTGAAGTCCCCTTCTCTCAAATTTTCCAGTGTCTAGATTGGTCACTGGTCAAACCTCTTTTTTCCAGATATTTTTGGTGGCCATGTAGACCTGAGACAGAGTGGTCTGGTCTTTTCTGCCATAATAGGGGGAGTTTCAATTTGCAGGGAGAATACGTCGAGGAGTGTCCCCTTTTGTAAAATGTTCAGGTATTTCCTTTTTGCAAGGGCAAACGGAACAATCCATCAGCATTTCCATAATTAGTTATCCTCTTGAATTTGATCTTGTGGTTGTGTCCTCCAGGAAAAAGACCCATCTCTGCATTTGTGCTGCTACTCTTAGTGGAACACCGTTCTGTAGTTTGAAAATGGACACCAGTGGTTGATGATCAGTAATGAAGGTAAACTCTCTCCCATACAGGCGCTGATTGAAACATTTTACACCCCAAACCAGACTCAAGGCCACTCTGTCAATCTATGCATAATTTTTCTCTGCAGCAATAAGTGAACATGATGCAAAGGCTATGGGCATTCACTTCCATCACTCATAACATGACTGCACCTATACCGTAAGGTAGGGTGTCACACAAGCTTCACTAGACAATGGGCATCACAATGTATTAATACAATGTCTGATGTCACCATGTCCTTTACATTTTGGAAAGCCACCTCACACTGCTTTGTCCATTGACATTTCTTTCCAATATGTAGTAATGAACCTCTTATTTAAATCCTGAGAGAATAGGGGGTATGCCTGCAGAACCAGTGTTCTGTTCTGGGTGTCTGATGTGTGATTTCCAGGAGACTCCAGCCTCCCCGATGGGCACATCTGTACCAGGTACATCAAGATGCAGTTCCTTGTGACTGTGTTAGGGAACTGGATTGAACTGACTTCATTTCTTACATCCTTCACATACATGAGGAGTAAAAATCTTTAGCCTCCTTCTGAATGTGCAATGTGCAATTAATAGTAAATAGTATCTACAACCGGACAGTCAATATAACATAGAAATACAGTTGTATCAGCATGAGTTAGTCAGTCTGATGGCCTGCTGGAAGAAGCTGTCCTGGAGCCTGTTGGTCCTGGCTTTAATGCTGCGGTACCGTTTGCTGGATGGTGGCAGCTGGAACAATTTGTGGTTGGGGTGACTCAGGTCCCCAATGATCCTTCAGGCCCTTTTTACACACCTGTCTCTGTAAATGTCCTGAATCATGGGAAGTTCACATCTACAGATGTGCTGGGCTGTCCACACCACTCTCTGAAGAGTCCTGTGATTGAGGGAAGTACAGTTCTCATACCAGGTAGTTAAGTAGCCAGTCAGGATGCTCTCAATTGTGCCTCTGTAGAAATTTCTTAGGGTTTTGGGATTCATGCTAAATTCTTCAACCATCTGAGGTGAAGGAGGTGCTGTTGTGCTTTTTTCACCACACAGCCGGTATGTACAGACCACGTGAGATCCTCAGTGATGTTTATGCTGAGGAACTTAAAGCTGATCACCCTCTCAACCCCAGATTCATTGATGTCAATAGGGGTGAGCCTGTCTCCGTTCCTCCTGTAGTCCACAACCAGCTCCTTTGTTTTTGCAACATTGAGGGAAAGGTTGTTTTCTTGTCACCACTGTGTCAGGGTGATGACTGCTTCTCTGTAGGCTGCCTCATTATTATTTGACATTAGGCCAATCAATGTAGTATCGTCAGCAAATTTAATTAGCAGATTGGAGCTGTGGGTGCAACACAGTCATGGCTATACAGAGAGTAAAGGAGGGGGCTTAGCATACAGCTGAGGGCCTTCTGTGTTGAGAGGGGTGGAGGTCAGGGAGCCCACTCTTACCACCTGCCGGTGATCTGACAGGAAGTCCAGGATCCAGCTACACAAGGCAGGGTTAAGGCCAAGGTTTCTGAGCTTTTTGTTGAGCCTGGATGGAACTACGGTGTTGAATGCTGAACTGTAGTCCAAGAACAGCATTCTCACATCAGCATCCCTCTTCTACAGGTGTAATAACGACGGTGTGTAGACCTGTGGCATTGTGTCATCTGTCGATCGGTTGTGTCGGTAAGCGATTTGTAGGGGGTCCAGCGTGGGCGGTAGCAAGCTGCAGATGTAGTTCATGACCAGACTCTCAAAGCATTTGCTTATTATTGAGGTGAGTGCGACAGGACATTAGTTGTTCAGACATGTTACTTTGGTCTTTTTTAGGTACAGGGATGATGGTGGACGTTTTGAAGCAGGAGGGCACTCTGCACTGGGAGAGGGAGAGATTAAAAATGTCAGTAGTGCCTCACACATCCTGAGTACCCTCCCTGGGATGCCACCCGGTCCCGCAGCCTTGCGACTGTCGACTCGTTGGAAACACCTGCGTACTTCAGCCTCAGAGACGATCAAGGTGCACGTTGTTTTGGCAGCTCTCCTCGGGGGCTCAGTGATGGTGACATCGAACTGAGAGTAAAAAAGATTTAGCTCTCTGGGAGAGAGGCTGTGATATTGGCAGCACCACTGCACTGCATTTAGCTTTGAAGTCTTGGTGGTGTGCAGACCTTGCCTTAAGCTGCGGGTGTTGTTGGTGAAGAGTTGTGTCTGGATCTTGTTCCTGTATTGTTATTTTGCTGCCTTGATGACTTTGCATAGAAACCATAGAAACTACAGCACAGAAACAGGCCTTTTGGCCCTTCTTGGCTGTGCCGAACCATTTTCTGCCTAGTCCCACTGACCTGCACACGGACCATATCCCTCCATACACCTCCCATCCATGTATCTGTCCAATTTATTCTTAAATGTTAAAAAAGAACCCGCATTTACCACCTCATCTGGCAGCTCATTCCATACCCCCACCACTCTCTGTGTGAAGAAGCCCCGCCTAACGTTCCCTTTAAACTTTTCCCCCCTCACGCTAAACCCATGTCCTCTGGTTTTTTTCTCCCCTTGCCTCAGTGGAAAGAGCCTGCTTGCATTCACTCTATCTATACCCATCATAATTTTATATACCTGTATCAAATCTCCCCTCATTCTTCTACGCTCCAGGGAATAAAGTCCTAACCTATTCAACCTTTCTCTGTAACTGAGTTTCTCAAGTCCCGGCAACATCCTTGTAAACCTTCTCTGCACTCTTTCAACCTTATTTATATCCTTCCTGTAATTTGGTGACCAAAACTGAACACAATACTCCAGATTCGACCTCACCAATGCCTTATACAACCTCATCATAACATTCCAGCTCTTATACTCAATACTTTGATTAATAAAGGCCAATGTACCAAAAGCTCTCTTTATGACCCTATCTACCTGTGACGCCACTTTTAGGAAATTTTGTATCTGTATTCCCAGATCCCTCTGTTCCACTGCACTCCTCAGTGCCTTACCATTAACCCTGTATGTCCTACATTGGTTTGTCTTTCCAACGTGCAATACCTCACACTTGTCAGTATTAAACTCCATCTGCCATTTTTCCAGCTGGTCCAAGTCCCTCTGCAGGCTCTGAAAACCTTCCTCACTGTCTACTACACCTCCAATCTTTGTATCATCAGCAAATTTGCTGATCCAATTTACCACATTATCATCCAGATCATTGAGATAGATGACAAATAACAATGGACCCAGTACTGATCCCTGTGGCTCACCACCAGTCACAGGCCTCCACTCAGAGAAGCAATTCTCTACCACCACTCTCTGGCTTCTTCCATCGAGCCAATGTCTAATCCAATTTACCACCTCTCCATGTATACCTAGCAACTGAATTTTCCTAACTAACCGCCCATGCGGGACCTTGTCAAAGGCCTTACTGAAATCCATGTAGACAATATCCACTGCCTTCCCTTCATCCACTTTCCTGGTAACCTCCTCGAAAAACTCCAATAGATTGGTCAAACATGACCTACCACGCACAAAGCCATGTTGACTCTCCCTAATAAGTCCCTGTCTATCCAAATGCTTGCAGATTCTGTCTCTTAGTACTCCCTCCAATAACTTACCTACTACCGATGTTAAACTCACCAGCCTATAATTTCCCGGATTACTTTTCGATCCTTTTTTAAACAACGGAACAACATGAGCCACTCTCCAATCCTCCGGCACCTCACCTGCAGACAGCGACATTTTAAATATTTCTGCCAGGGCCCCCGCAATTTCAACACTAGTCTCCTTCAAGGTCCGAGGGAACACCCTCTCAGGTCCCGGGGATTTATCCACTTTAATTTTCCTCAAGACAGCAAACACCTCCTCCTTTTCAATCTGTACAGTTTCCATGATCTCACTACTTGATTTCCTCAACTCCATAGATTTCATGCCAGTTTCCTTAGTAAATACAGACGCAAAAAACCTATTTAAGATCTCCCCCATTTCCTTTGGTTCCGCACATAGCCGACCACTCTGATCTTCAAGAGGACGAATTTTATCCCTTACAATCCTTTTGTTCTTAATGTACCTGTAAAAGCTCTTTGGATTATCCTTCACTTTGACTGCCAAGGCAATCTCATGTCTTCTTTTAGCCCTTCTGATTACTTTCTTAAGTATTTTCTTGTACTTCTTATACTCCTCAAGCACCTGATTTACTCTCTGTTTCCTATACATTTCATACAACTCCCTCTTCTTCTTTATCGGAGTTGCAATATCCCTTGAGAACCAAGGTTCCTTATTCCTATTCAATTTGCCTTTAATCCTGACAGGAACATACAAACTCTGCACTCTCAAAATTTCCCCTTTGAAGGCTTCCCACCTACCAATCACATCTTTGCCAGAGAACAACCTGTCCTAATCCACGCTTTTTAGATCCTTTCTCATTTCTTCAAATTTGGCCTTCTTCCAGTTCAGAACCTCAACCCTAGGACCAGATCTATCCTTGTCCATGATCAAATTGAAACTAATGGTGCTGTGATCACTGGAACCAAAGTGCTCCCCTACACAGACTTCCGTCACTTGTCCTAACTCGTTTCCTAACAGGAGATCCAATATTGCATCCCCTCTAGTTGGTCCCTCTATATATTGATTTAGAAAACTTTCTTGAACACATTTTACAAACTCTAAACCATCTAGACTCCTAACAGTATGGGAGACGCAATCAATATATGGAAAATTAAAATCCCCCACCACCACAACTTTATGTTTCCTGCAGTTGCAGTTGCATAGATCATAGCTGCAGTTCTTGAGTTGCTGTTGGTTACCAGCAGCGAAAGCTCTGTCTCGTGCAGTAAGCGCAGCACGCACAGAACTGCTGATCCAGGGTTTCTGTTTTGGGTAGACCCTGACCAATTTCTGGGGGACAACATCCTCGATGCACTTCCAGATGAAGTTTGTGACCCCATCGTGAACTCAGAGACGTCCTCATCATGAAAGACATTGCAGCCGACGTCATCAAAGCAGTCCTGTAGCAAAGAAACCGATTGGTCGGACCAACAGTGGACGTTTAACTATGGCTGCCCTTTGTTTCAGCTTCTCCCTGTACATGGGCAGAAACATGACAGAGGAGTGATCTGAATTCCCAAGCGGCGGGCGGAGGAGCACTTTAAGCATTGCGGAAGGGAGAGTAGCAGTAGTCGAGTATGCTATCTCCCCCTGTGCAAACCTGGATGTGTTGACAAAACTTCAGGGAGACTTTAGGCAGTGACGTTCTGTTAAAGTCTCCAGTGACGATGAAAGCAGCCTCTGGGTGTGCAGTCTCCAGGGTGCAGGATAGATATGTCCCCCGCAAGAAGAAGTTCTCAAATGGCAGCGGTAGGCAAACATGGCTGACAAAGGAAGTTTGTCATAAAAGCCAAGGAAAGGGCATATATGGTCACAAAAGGAAGTTGGATGATTGGGAAGCTTTTAAAATCCAACAAAAGGCAAATAAAAAAGGAAAAGAAAAGATGAAATATAAGGGCAGACAACCAATAATATGAAGTAGGATACTAAAAGTTTATTTTCAGTTATACAGAGTTAAAGGGAGGTAAGAGTTAATATTGGACCACTGGAAAATAATGCTGGAGAGGTAGTAATGGGGGACAAAGAAATGACAGATGAACTTAATGGGTACTTTGCATCTGTCTTCACTGTGGAAGACACTAACAGTGTGCCGGAGGTCCGTGAGTGACAGGGAGCAGAATTGAGTGCCATTGCTATTACAAAGGGAAGCATACTAGACAAACTCAAAGATCTTAAGGTCGATAAGTCACCTGGGCTAGAGTCCTGAGAAAGTTTGCTGAAGAGATAATAGTTGCATTGGTTATGATCTTTCAAGAATCACTTGTTTCTGACATGGTCTTGGAAGACTGGAAGTTTGCAAATGTCACTCCACTCTTTAAGAAGGGAGGAAGGCAAAAGAAAGGAAATTATAGACCAGTTAGCCTGACCTCAGTGGTTCAGAAGATGTTAGAGTCAATTGTTAAGGATGAGGTAATGGAGTACTTGGTGACACATGACAAGATAGTTTTGAGGAACTTGGAGTCTAATGATAAAATAAGTCAAAATCAGCATTGTTTCTGTAAAGCGAAATCTTGCCTGACAAATCTGTTAGAGTTCTTCGAGTAAGGAACAAGCAGGCTGGACAAAGGAGAGGCAGTGGATGTCATTTACTCGGATTTTCTGAAAGCATTTGATGAAGTGCCACAGTTGGTGTTGGTGTTACAGGAAAGATACTGGCATGGATAGAGGAATGTCTGACTGGCAGGAGGCAGCGAGTGGGAATAAAGGGGGCTTTTTCTGGTTGGCTGCCAGAGACTAGTGGTGTTCTTCAGGGGTCAGTATTGGGACTAGCACTTTTGACATTGTTTGTCAATGATTTAGATAATGGAATTGATGGCTTTGTGGCAAAGTTTGCATATGATACGAAGATAGGTGGAGGGGTAGATAGTGCTGAGGAAGCAATGCGATTGCAGCAGGACTTAGACAAATTGGAAGAAAAGACAGAAAAGTGGCAGATGGAATGCAGTGTTGGGAAATGTATGGTAATACATTTTGGTAAAAGGAACAATAGTGTGGACTATTATCTAAATGGGGAGAAGGTTCAAACATCAGAGGTGCAAACGGACTTAGGAGTCCTCGTGCAAGACTCCCAGAAGGTTATTTCACAGGTTGAGTCTGTGGTAAAGAAGACAAATGCAATGTTGGCATTTATTTCAAGGGGAATAGAATATAAAAGCAAGGAGATAATGCTGAGCCTTTATAAGACACTAGTCAGGCTGAATTTAGAGTATTGTCAACAGTTTTGGGCCCCATATCTCAAAAAAGATGTGTTGTCATGGGAGAGAGTGCAGAGGAGGTTCACGAGGATGATTCCAGGAATGAAGGAGTTAGACTATGAGAAATATTTGGCAGCCTTGGGCCAGTATTCATTGGAATTTAGGAAAATGTGGCGGGTATCATTGAAACCTATCAGGTGTTGCCTGCAGAAGGCAGAGGGTGGTGGTGGAGGGAGTACATTCAGATTGGAGGGTTGTGACTAGTGGTGTCCCACAAAGATCTGTTCTGGGACCTCTACTTTTCATGATTTTTATTAACGACCTGGATGTGGGGTGGGTTGGCAAGTTTGCAGATGACACAAAGGTTGGTGGTGTTGTAGATAGTGTAGAGGATTGTCGAAGATTGCAGAGAGACATTGATAGGATGCAGAAGTGGGCTGAGAAGTGGCAGATGGAGTTCAACCCGAAGAAGTGTGAGGTGGTACACTTTGGAAGGACAAACTCCAAGGCAGAGTACAAAGTAAATGGCAGGATACTTGGTAGTGTGGAGGAGCAGAGGGATCTCAGGGTACATGTCCACAGATCCCTGAAAGATGTCTCACAGGTGGATAGGGTAGTTAAGAAAGCTTATGGGGTGTTAGCTTTCATAAGTCGAGGGATAGAGTTTAAAAGTCGTGACGTAATGATGCAGCTCTATAAAACCTTGGTTAGGCCACACTTGGAGTACTGTGTCCAGTTCTGGTCACCTCACTATAGGAAGGATGTGGAAGCATTGGAAAGGGTACTGAGGAGGTTTACCAGAATGCTGCCTGGTTTAGAGTGTATGCATTATGATCAGAGATTAAGGGAGCTAGGGCTTTACTCTTTGGAGAGAAGGAGGATGAGAGGAGACATAATAGAGGTGTACAGGGTAATAAGAGGAATAGATAGAGTGGATAGCCAACACCTCTTCCCCAGGGCACCACTGCTCAAGAAGACATGGCTTTGAGGTAAGGGGTGGGAAGTTCAAGGGGGATATTAGAGGAGGGTTTTTTACTCAGAGAGTGGTTGGTGCGTGGAATGCACTGCCTGAGTCAGTGGTGGAGGCAGGTACACTAGTGAAGTTTAAGAGACTGCTAGACAGGTATATGGAGGAATTTAAGGTGGGGGCTTATATGGGAGGCAGGGTTTGAGGGTCGACACAACATTGTGGGCTGAAGGTCCTGTACCGTGCTGTACTATTCTATGTTCTATGTTGAAAGGACTAGAGAGGGTGGATATGGAGAGGATGTGTCCTATGGTGAGGATATCCAGAATTACAGGGTACAGCCTCAGAATTGAGGGGCAACCCTTTAGAATAGAGGTAAGGAGGATTTTTTTTTAACCAGAGTAATGAATCTGTGCAATACTCTATCATATACTGTGGTGGAGGCCATGTCCGATGGTATATTTAATGTGGAAGTTGATTGTTTCCTGATCAGTCAGGACATCAAAGGTTATGGCAAGAAGGCAGGTGTATGGGGTTGAGTGTGATGTGGGTTCAGCCATGAAAGAATGCAAAGCAGAGTCGATGGGCTGAATGGCCTAATTCTGCTCCTATGTCTTAAGGTCTTATAGTAATGACATATGCTGTTCATGTCTTTCTTACATATAACCAATAAGAATGATGTAAACAAGCAAAGGATGTTTAATCAAACAATTCACTTACAATATTGCTCAAATCTTATTGAAATGTTAAGTACACTGCAAGAATTATTTCACTATTTCAACAAGTTAGAAACTATGAAGAATTTGAAGTGTCAGCAATCATCTTGAATGTCATAATGGAAATGAAGATTTGTAGGATGCAATCATCTACAGCATTGTATGAAGGCAGTCCATTATCTACACTAGGTGTCTGGACTGATTTTGATCATTTACGGTCAATCAAAAGAACACATTTGCTTATACCAGATTAATTCCTCTGTCGATAGTCATTAAGAACAAATACACTGTTTTATAGTGCTCCTGTACTATTGATAGTGTTCTGATTTGTTCTGTATTTCATTTAAATACATACTTTATTACTCAGCTAAACAGTGGTTTGTCTTTTTTTATACCTTTTTAACTATTTCCATGCAACTACGGCTAATTAGGGCAGCGGCTTAATTGAGGCAAAATGTCCTGGTCAATGTGCTCGAATGAACCGGAATCCTCTGTAAGCACAACCAGTAAATAACAAACGAGGTAGATAACATGCCCTCTACATTCTGCTGATTAAAATCTTCCTTGCCACTTACAGCAAACTCTGGAGGCCAACTCTTTTCATGTTAAAGCATTCTTGTGATCGTTTGGATGAATACCACAAACAAACTGCACACAGTAAGTTTCAGCTCCAAATAATGAAATCTAATTATTTCGTGACATTCCCCACAGGATGGGCTGGCTCCAGGAGACTGTGCTATGATTGCTTTAACATGTGTTTTTCTTAGCTGGGGTTTGGAAACGCTGCGTTTCTATCAGGTGTTGGGTAGCACCAGAAACTCTCCACCAGACATTCACCGGCTAAATAAGTATAACTGGGTGATTGGGCTTGAGAAAATTCTGGGGATTTAGGGCATCAAATGGTTCAGCTCAGAGATGGTTAATGGGCCTTGAGCTGTAGTTTAGCCAAGTCCATTTGTTAGCTGCCAGTGACTAGTGGTGTTCTGTGGGGTTGCTGTTGAGACCACTTCTTTTTATGTTATATGTCAAGGATTTGCATGATGGAATTGATGGCTTTGTGGCCACGTTTGCAGATGATAGAGATGGCTGGAGGTGCAGATAGTATTGAGGAAGCTGGAAGACAGCAGAAGGGCTTAAACAGGTTGGTAGAATGGGTAAAAAAGTGGCAGGAAATGTATGCTCATGCATGTTGGTGGAAGCAATAAAGGCATGGACTATTTTCTAAATGGGGAGAAAATTCAAAAATCAGATATGCAAAGAGTTTTGGGAGCTGGACTGAGCCCACTCAGTGAGTGGGAGCATGACAAGAAGATACGTTCTCAGTTAGGTTCATGGCTGAAGATTAGAAAGGCAGGGCTTTGCAGCAGTTTTTCAGAGTTGGTCTGTGACCAATCAATGAATGGGATCAATTAAGTCAATTAAAAAGGGTGAATAAAAATAAGGCAGGGGCACAACCATTGTGTGAGTGTGCCAGTGTTGGAGTGGCTTCGGTGAGATCATACTGGGACAAGGTAAGTATCTGGTAAGGTTCTTCTTGTTATTCTTTACTCTTTCTTCCTCATCTGTTAGGGCACCGAGCAGGGAGAATGGCTCCGGGGCAGTGCTTTGTTCTGCATGTGAAGTGTGGGAATTCTGGGAGACCTCCAGCCTCCCGGATAACCACACCTGCACCAGCTGCAGCTCCTCAAAGTCCATGTTAAGAAACTGGAGCTGCAGATTGATGACCTTCAACTCATACGGGAGAATGAAGAGGTGATAGGCAGGAGCTACAGGGAGGCAGTCAGCCATAGGCTGCAGGAGACAGGTAACAGGCTGACTGTCAGGAGAAGGAAGGGAAATGGTCACCCAGTGCGGCGCACCCCTGTGGCCATTCCCCTCAATAATAAATATACCACTTTGGATACTGTTGAGGGGGAACAAACTACAAGTGGGAAAGCCACAGTGACCAGGTCTCTTGCACTGTGGCTCAGAGGAGAACAGAGGTGAAAAGAACTGCTGTGGTGATAGGAGATTCCATAGTCTGAGGAACAGAGAAAAGATTCTGTGGGCATGACAGAGACACCCGGGCGGCATTATACCTCCCAGGAGCTAGGTCAGGAATATCTCAGGTCGGTTCCACAGCATTTCTAACGGGTGAGAGTGAGCATCCAGAAGTCTTGGTACATAGTGGCACCAATGACAAAGGTAGGAAAAGTAAGGAAGTCCTGAAGGGAGTGAGGTAGGAAGCTGAAATACAGAGCCTCCAGGATAGTAATCTCTGGATTGCTGCCTGTGTCACATGCCAGTGAGGGCAAGGATAGGATGAGTGCATGGCTGAGGAACTAGTGCAGGTGGCAGGGTTTCAGATTTATTGATCATTGGGATCTTTTCTTGGGAATTTACTACCTTTGTTAAAAGGGATGGGTTACACCTGAACCCAGGGGGTCCAATATCCTTGCAGGCAGATTTGCTAGAGATCCTTGGGAGGGCTTAAACTAATTTGGCAGAGTGATAGTGCCGAAGATGAAGTAGATGATTTTCAAACAGCAGTGTCAAGTGAGATTGCTAGCAAGGGGGCTGATGATATGGCAAAATTGAAGTCTACACAATGAGTTAGACAATAGACAATAGGTGCAGGAGTAGGCCATTCGGCCCTTTGAGCCAGCACCGCCATTCAATGTGATCATGGCTGATCATTCACAATCCCTGTTCCTGCATTCTTCCCATATCCCTTGACTCTGCTATTTTTAAGAGCTCTATCTAACACTTTCTTGAAAGAATCCAGAGAATTCTCATAAAATCCTCCTCACACTTCACACTGTCACCCAGCTTTGTGTCATCTGCAAATTTACTAATGTTACTTTTAATCCCTTTATCTAAATCATTAATGTATATTGTAAGTAGCTGCAGTCGCAGCACCGAGCCTTGCGGTACCCCACTAGTCACTGCCTGCCATTCTGAAAAGGACTCGTTAATCCCTACTCTTTGTTTCCTGTCTGCCGACCAATTTTCTATCCATGTCAGTACCCTACCCCCAATACCATGTGCCCTAATTTTGCCCACTAATCTCCTATGTGGGACTTTATCAAAGGCTTTCTGAAAGTCCAGGTACACTACATCCACTGGCTTTCCCATGTCCATTTTCATGGTTACATCCTCAAAAAATTCCAGAAGATTAGTCAAGCATGATCTCCCCTTCGTAAATCCATGCTGACTCGGACCTGTCCTGCCGCTGCTCTCCAAATATGCCGCTATTACATCTTTTATAATTGATTCCAGCATCTTCCCCACCACTGATGTCAGACTAACTGGTCTATAATTGCCTGTTTTCTCTCTCCCTCCTTTCTTAAAAAGTGGGATAACATTAGCTACCCTCTAATCCGCAGGAACTGATCCTGAATCTATAGAACATTGGAAAATGATCACCAATGCGTCCACGAGTTGCGAAGTAAAAGTTGGACAAATTGAAGAGGGTGAATACAGGATTGAAGGTGTTGTATTTGAATGCACACAGTATAAGGAACAAGGCAGATGAATTTGTAGCACAGTTACAGATTGTCACGTGTGACATTGTGGGCATAACTGAATAGCTGGGATTTAATCTCCAAGGATACACATTGTATCGAAAGTTCAGGCTGGTAAAAAAAAATGAAATGAAGTCATTAGAAAGAGGATCAAAAAGTGTTGAATCGTTGTGGATAGAGCTAAGGAACTGCAAGGGTAAAGTGACCCTGATTGGAGTGAAGTACAGAACCCCAAACAGTAGAAAAGATGTGGCCTACAAATTACAATGGGTGACAGAAAGTACATGTCAAAAGGGCAATATTATGATAGTCATGGGGGATTTCAATATGCAGGTAGTTTGGGAAAATCAGGTGGGTGCTGGATCCCAAGAGGGGTTGTTTCTCAATGCCTGTGGGATGGCTTATTAGAGCAGATGGTGGTTGAGCCCACTTGGGGATCAACTCTTCTGGATTGGGTATTGTGCAATGAACAAGAATTGATTAAGGAGCTTAAAGTAAAGGAACTCTTAAAGGGCCAGTGATCATAATATGATAGAATTCACCCTGCAATTTGAGAAGAAACTAAAGTCAGCTGCATCAGTATTACAGAAGAGTGATGGAAATTACGGATGCATGAGAGAGGAGCTGGCCAAAATTAATTGGAAAGGAGCACTACGTGAGATGACAGTAGAGAAGCAATGGCTGGAATTTCTGAGAACAATTTGGAGTGCACAGGATATATACATTCCAAAGATGAAGTACCCAAAGGAAGGATGACACGACCTGCACCGATAAGAGAGTTCATAGCTAACATAAAACTCAAAGAGGGGGCATACAATAAAACGAAAATTATTGGAAGGTTAGACATTTGGGAAGCGTTGCCAGAGTCCAGTGATTCTTGAAAGATCATTACTAATACCTCCACAATCTCTTTCAGTATCATTTTCAGAACCCTAGGGTGCAGTTCATCTGGCCCAGGTGACTTACAGTAAGTACCTTTAGGTCTTTCAGCTTTTTGAGCAGCTTCTCCCTTGTAATAGTAACTGCACTCATTTCTCTTCCCTCACACCCTTCAACATCTGGCACACTGCTAGTGTCCTCCGCAGTGAAGACTGATGCAAAGTACTCAAGTTCATTTGTCAAAAGGACTTCCTGATGAGGGGTCTCAGCCTAAAACATCGACTGTTTATTCTTTTCCATAGATGCTGCCCGACCTGCTGAGTCCCACCAGAATTTGGTGTGTGTTGTTTGGATTTCCAGCATCCACAGATTTTCTCATCTGGATATTACTGGAATATGTTGTGAAATTTGTTGTGTTGCAGCACATTGCAATACATAACAATAAAAAGCTATGAACTACAATAAGAAATAGCAAGAAATATGTATGTACTGTATATATGTGTATTCAGCCTTGGAAAGAATATTCAGCCCACAACCTTTTGTTCACATAAATGAGTTCTACAACTAAGGATTTTGATCAATTTAACAGATTGTTTTTTGTGCTCCTTATTTCACAGTGGAGCCCAAAGAACATGAAAACTTTGAAGCATGAAAAACTAAAACCTCAAGAATTGAAATGTCAGCAGTTCGAAAGCATTCATTCCCTTTGCTCAGAACTGAGCTGAACCACAGCTTGCAGCTACCACAGCCAGTAGTCTATTTGCATAGCAGTCTATGCCAGTAGTCTATTAGCTTCCCAATATGATTGAACGAGATTTCCCCTTTGCTCTTTGGAAAATTGATGAAGCTATGGCAGGTTAGTTGGGGAATGGCAGGGCACAGCATTCTTGAGGTCTTGCCAAAGATGTTCGATTGGCTCAAGGTCAGGACTCTGACTGGGCCTCTCTACAACATCCATTTTCTTCATCTGAAGCCTCCCCATGGTTACTCTGGCAGTGTGCTTTTACCCTGCTGAAAGACTGGCTTCCTTTCTAGTTTAAACTTTCTGGCAGATGCTGTTTTTTATCCGGGATCTCTGTATTTAGCAGCATTCACTTCCATCATTCCTGACCAGATTCCTGGACCCTTCTGCTGAAAGGCATCCCCATAACACAATGCTATCTCCGCCATACTTTACAGTGGGGATGGTGTAACCTGGCTGATGCACACTATTGCATTTATCTCACAGGTACTGCTGCATGTTGAGGTGAAAATGTTCCAGTTTAATCTTATGTGACCACAAGACCTTCTTGCACATCTTTACAGTGTCTTCTAAGTGACACTTTTTAAAGTCTTTATGGGCAAGAAAATGCTTTTTTTTTTTGTGTGTGGCATAAATCTAATTCTGATACAGGACTATGGGAGAGAGTGGACAGTGGGATTAGTCTGGGGTCTGACACAGACTGTGGGGAGAGAGTGGACAGTGGGATCAGTGTGGGGTCTGACACAGACTGTGGGGAGAGAGTGGACAGTGGGATTAGTCTGGGGTCTGACACAGACTGTGGGAGAGAGTGGGACAGTGGGATTAGTGTGGGGTCTGACACAGACTGTGGGAGAGAGTGGACAGTGGGATTAGTGTGGGGTCTGACACAGACTGTGGGGAGAGAGTGGACAGTGGGATTAGTGTGGGGTCTGACACAGACTGTGGGGAGAGAGTGAGACAGTGGGATTAGTCTGGGGTCTGACACAGACTGTGGGGAGAGAGTGGGACAGTGGGATTAGTGTGGGGTCTGACACAGACTGTGGGGAGAGAGGGCGACAGTGGGATTAGTGTGGGGTCTGACACAGTGGGATTAGTGTGAGGTCTGACACAGGATGTGAGGACAGATCAGGGCAGTGGGATTAGTCTGGGGAATGATACAGGACCGTGTGGAGAGAGTAGGACAGTGGAATTAGTGTGGGGACTGACACAGGATGTGGGGAGAGATCAGGGCAGTGGGATTAGCGTAGGGTCGACGCAGAGCTGTGGTGAGACTGATACAGGGCTCGGGGAAAGAAAGGGTGAACGGAATTAGTTTGGAACTGATACAGGGCTGTGGAGAGAGAGTGGGGCAGTGAGATTGGTTTGGGACTGATACAGGACTGTGAGGAGAGAGTGGGGAAGTAGGATTAGTGTGGAGCTATGGGGACAGAGCCAGACAGTGGGATTAGTGTGGAATTGCTATAAAATATAAGAGCAGAATTAGGCCATTTGGCCCATCAATTCTGTTCCACCATTTCATCACGTCTCTCAACCTCAATCTCCTCCCTTCTCCCTGTATCCCTCCACACCCTGACTAATCACTAATCTATCAACCTCAGCTTTAAATATACCCAATAACGTAGCCAACACAGCTGCCTCTGGCCATGTATTCCTCACATTCACCACTCTCTGGATAAAGAAATTCCGTCTCATTTCCGTTCTGAAAGGACGCCCCTCTACTCTAAGGCTGTGTCCTCTGGTCCTAGGCACCCACCACAGGAAACATCCTCTCTACATCCACACTGTGGAGGTTCTTCACCATTCGATAGGTTTCAATGAGGTCACCCCTCATTCTTCTGAATTCCAGTGAGTAGAGGCCCAGAGCCATCAAATGCTCTTTGAATGCCAAGACTTTCAATTCTAGAATTATTTTTGTGAACCTCCTTTGAACCTTATCCAATGTCAGCACATCCTTTCTTAAACAAGGGCCCAAAATTGCTCACAATGCTCCAAGTGAGACCTCACCCAGTGCTTTATAAGTCTCAACATTACATCATTGCTTTTATATTCTAGTCCTCTTGCAATGAATACTAATGTTGCATTTGCCTTCCTCACCTCTGACTCAACCTGAAAATTAACCTTTACAGAATCCTGCACAAGGACTCTTAAGTCCCTTTGTACCTTAGATTTTTAAATTTTCTCTCCATTTAGAAAATAGTCTATGCTTTTATTTCTTTTACAAAGGTGCGTGACATATACTTCCTGACACTGTATTCCATCTGCCACTTCATTGCTCATTCTCCGAATCTCAGTCCTTCTGTAGCCTCTCTAACTCCTTCCTCAAAACTACCTGCCCTTCCACCTATCATCGTATGACTCACAAACTTTGGCACAAAGCCATCAATTCCATCATTCAAGTCATTGACATATAACATAAAAAGAAGCGGCCCCAATACAGACCCCTGTGGAACACCACTAGTCACAGCAGCCAATCAGAAAAGGCTCCTTTATTCCCACCCTTTTCCTCTGCTAATCATCCATTGCTTTATCCATCTAGAGTAAGTGCTACACCTGTCCCTACACCTCCTCTCTTGCCACCATTCAGGGCCCCAAACAGTCCTTACAGGTGAGACAACACTTCACTTGTGAGTCTGTTGGGGTCATCTATTGCATCCGGTGCTCCCGGTGCAGCCTCCTCTACATCGGTGAAACCTGACACAGATTGGGGGACCGCTTCGTCGAGCACCTCCGCTCCGTCTGCCACAACAGACAGGATCTCCTGGTTACCACCCACTTCAACTCTGCTTCCCACTCCCATTCAGATATGTCCATACATGGCCTCCTCTACTGCCATGATGAGGCTAAACTCAGGTTGGAGGAGCAACACCTCATATACCGTCTAGGTAGTCTCCAGCCCCTTGGTATGAACATATAATTCTCCAACTTCCAGTAATTCCCCCTCCCTTCCCCCATCCCAGTTTCACTCTGCCCCTCCCCCAGCTGCCTATCACCTCCCTCATGGTTCTGCCTCCATCTACTACCCATTGTGTTTTCCCCTATTACTTCTTCACCTTTCCTGCCTGTCACCTCCCTGCCTCCCCTATCCCACCCCTTTATCTTTCCCTTTACTGGTTTTTCACCTGGAACCTACCAGCCTTCTCCTTCCCACCCTCCTCCCACCTTCTTTATAGGGCTTCTGCCCCCTCCCCCTACAGTCCTGACGAAGGGTTCCGGCCCGAAACGTTGACTGATCATTTCCACGGATGCTGCCCGATCTGCTGAGTTCCTCCAGCATGTTGTGAGTGTTGCTCCACCTAGAGTCTTTTCTGTAATAACCTGAGCTCGTAACTTGTTAATCGGCCTCATGTGTGATACCTTTCCAAAAGCCTTCCAAAAATCCAAGTACAGAACATCCACCGTTTCTCTTTGTCTATCCTGCTTGTTATGTCTTCAAGGAATTCCAGTAGATTTGTCAGGCAAGATTTTCTCTTCAGGAAACCATGCTGCCTACAGTCTATTTTGCCATGTGCCTCCAAGTACCCAAAACCACATCTTTAGCAATCAGTGTGACACTGAGGCCAGACCAACTGGCCTATAATTTCCTTTATTCTGCCTCTCTCCCTTCTTGAAGAGTGGAGTGACATTTGCAACTTTCCATTCGTCCGGAACCATGCCAGGTTTGAGTGATTCTTGAAAGATAATTACTAATACCACCACAATCTCTTCAGCCACCTGTTTTAGAACCCTGGGGTGTACACCATCTGGTCCAGCTGACTTATCCACCTTCAGACCTTTCAGATTCTCAAGAACCTTCTCCCTTGTAATGGCAACTTCACACACTTCTGCCCCCTGACACTCTCAAACTGCCAGCATACTGCTAGTGTCTTCCACAGTGAAGACTGATGCAAAGTACTTACTCAGTCCATCTGCCATTTCTTTATACCCAATTACTACCTCTCTTGCATTGTCCTCCAATGGTCTAATATTCACTCTCGCCTCTCTTTTACACTTCATGCATCTGAAAAAACTATTGGTATCTTCTTCAATATTACTGGCTGGCTTACCTCTGTTTTTCATCTTTTCCTTCCTAATGACTTTTTGGTTGCCTTCTGTTGGTTTTTGAAAGCTTCCCAATCCTCTAATTTTCCATTAATCTTTGCTTTATGATATGCCCTCTCTTTGGCTTTAATGTTGGCTTTGACTTTTCTTGTCAGCCACAGTTGTGACATCCTGCCTTTAGAATATTTCTTCTTTGGGATGTATATATTCCATCCCTTCTGAATTGCTTCCAGAAATTCCAGCCATTGCTGCTCTGCCATCATCCTTGCCAGTGTTCTTTTCCAATTAGTTCTGCCCAGCTCCTCTCTCATGCCTCTGTAATTCCCCTTACCCCACTGTCATACTGATACATCTGACTTTAGCTTCGCCTTGTCAAATTGCAGGGTGAACTCCATCATATTATGATCACTTTCTCCTAAGGTTCTTTTACCTTAAGGTCTCTAATCAATTCTGGTTCATTGCACAACATGCAATCCAGGAATAGCTGATCCCCTCAAGGGTGCAACCATGAGCTGCTCTATAAAGCCATCTCATAGGCGTTCTAGAAATTCCCCCTCTTAGAATCCAGCACCAACCTGATTTTCCCAATCTACCTGCATATTGAAATCCACCAGGTCTATTGTAACATTGCCCTTTTGGCATGTATTTTTTCTATCTCCCATTGTAACTTGTGGGCCACATTCTTATCACTGTTTGGGGTTCGGCTTGGGGGACCCTTGGGGTCTTTTTGTGCTTGCAGTTCCTTAGCTCTACCCACCAAGATTCAAAAACTTCCAATCCAATGTCACCTCTTTCTGATGATTTGATTTCACTTTTTACCAACAGAGCAATGCCGCCCCTTTGCCTTCTGCCTGTCTTTTCAATACAATGTGTATCATTTGACATTAGGTTCCAAACTATAATTTTCTTTCAGCCATGATTCATGATGCTCATAATGTCATACATGCCAATCTGCAACTATGCTACAAGTTCACTAACCCTATTCCGTGTACTGCGTGCACTCAAGTATAACACCTTCAGTCCTGTATTCATCCTTTTCAATTTTCTCTGCTTTTTGCATTCAAACTCATCCTTTTCACTGAAATTTGGCCCCATCATCAACTTCTCCTCGCCTGCGGATTCTGTAAACCATCTACCTCATCCTCTGGTTCCTATCCCCCTACCATATCAGCCAAATTAGATATAGGACAATGGGGAGAATGTGCGGGGCAGTGGGATTAGTGTGGGGATTTATACAGGGGTGTGGGGAGAGAGCAGGACTGTTGGATTAGAATGGAACTGATGCAGGGCTGTTGGGAAGGAGAGAGGCTGTGAGATTTGTGAGGCGACGGATCAGGATTGTGGGGAGAGAGGGGGTGCGTGGGATTAGTGTGGGACTGACTCAGTACTGAGGGTAGGGAGCTGGACGTTGCGATACGTGTGCGCCTGCTACTGGTCTGTGGGGTGAAGGTCAGACAGTGGGATTAGTGTGAGACTGATACAGGTCTGTGGGGTGAAAGTTGGACAGCTAGATTAGTGTGAGACTGATACAGATCTGTGGGGACAGAGTCAGACAGTGGGATTTGTGTGGGATTAACACAGGGCTGTTGGGAGAGAGCCGGTCAGTTGGATTAGTTTGGGACTGATACAGGGCTGTGGGGAGAGACTAGGCAGTGGGATTAGTTTGGGGACTGACACAGGGCTGTGGGGAGAGAGCCAGATAGTGGCATAAATTTAACTCTATCAGAATGCGGAGCAGACACCCTTTACACACCGTGTCTGTGAAATACTTGGGATGAAACACTGATATGGTAGATTCAATAGAATTTTTTTTTAATATTCATACTGCAACTATACAGGGTACTGGTGAGGCCGCACCTGGAGTTCTGTGTACAGTTCTGGTCTCCATACTTGAGGAAGGATATACTGGCTTTGGAGCCAGTACAGAGGAGGTTCACCAGGTTGATTCCAGAGGTGAAGGGGTTAACCTATGAGGAGAGATTGAGTGGCCTGAGACTGTACCCTCTGGAATTCAGAAGAATGAGAGGGGATCTTATGGAAACATACAAAATTTTGAAAGGGATAGATAAGAGAAGTAGGAAAGTTGTTTCCATTGGTAGGTGAGACTAGAACTAGGGGACATTGCCTCAAGATTCAGGGGAGAAGATTTAGGATGGAGATGAGGAGAAACTGTTTTTCCCAGAGAGTGGTGAATCTGTGGAATTCTCTGCCCAGGGAAGCAGTTGAGGCTCCTTCACTAAATATATTTAAGATACAGTTAGATAGGTTTTTACATAGTAGGGGAATTAAAGGTTACGGGGAAAAGGCAGAGAGATGGAGCTGAGTTTACGGACAGATCAGCCATGATTTTATTGAATGGCGGGGCACTTGATGGGCCAGATGGCCTACTCCTGCTCCTATTTCTTATGTTCTTATGTAAACGTTAATAGTGTTGGATCAGATCAGTCACCAAAGCTTGTACATGGTGCAGTTTGGTTCTGAAATATATGAAAACATGTATACGTCAATTCCAAATTAATCTAGCACCTGCCAAGAACCTGGATTGGGGCCGAAGCAGCTGGTAACAGCAGTCCAAGATATTGTGTAGGCAGAAGGCATTAGTTGAGTTGGCCATTTGCTTAGTAATTTAATTGGTTTGGCACAACATTGTGGGCTGAAGGGCCAGTCCCTTTGCTATACTGCTCTGTGTTCTATGGTCTAAAATGGAGGAGAAGATAACCCTACATCTGTCTCCAAGGCTTCCCCCCACCCCCCCCCCCATCATAGTCCGGTCCATGAAGTCCACATTCCAGTTCACGGGCCGGTCCGTGGACCCAGGACTCCGGGTCTTCCAGCTGTCCCTCATTTGGGTGAGTTAATCAGAGGCACCTGATTCCCATCTTGGGGCTTGGAATGTAAGTAGCCTCGGGGTTGAGTGTGGGCTGCTGGTTTGTCTTGTCTGTCCCCCTTGGAGCAGCCTGCTGATGGAAGTCTAGTGAAACCATTTGTGATCTCTAGGCCTGGTTGGAGGACCACCGCTTCATGGGGCCTTGTTGCCACTCATTGGAGTAGTCCTTGTGGTATGGATTTGGCTGTTTCCTGGGCCAGCTGAGTGGCTGCCAGCCATTCTGAACTAGGTAGGGATCCAGCTGTTTCCGTAGCCAGCTGAGGTTGCTGGCTGAACTGAGACTCGGAGCTACCCCGGAGCAGAGATGGAACTGTCTGTTGTTCTTTGGCGTTTGTCTCTTCTTGTTCTTGCCTCCATGGAGTAAGTCAGGCCATTTTGCTATTGCCCTGAGGGGGGAACTGTCTTGTCTTGTCCTTGCCTCTGTGAGGTAAGTCAAGCTGTTTTGCCATTGCCCTGCGGGGGTCATGTCTTGTCTTGTCTTGTCCTCACCTCTGTGGGGTAAGTCAGGCCATTTTACCGTTGCCCTGCGGGGGGACATGTCTTGTCTTGTCTTTGCCTCTGTTGGGTAAGTCCAGCTGTTCTGCCATTACCCAACAGGTGACCTATCCCACCTTGTTGTGGAGAGGTTGAGTCCTAGCTTGTCTAAGTATAAGTCCCAGCTCTATGTCTAGGTACTGTCCTGTCTCATGTTGGTGTCGTGTTAATGACGAGTCCTGGCTTTTCGAAAGACAAGTCCCGGCTCTATGTTGATGTTCAGTTCCCAGTCTCTCTCAGCTCCAGCCTCTGAGTTATCAGTCTTCGCATTTTAAGACGAAGATCCCACAGCCAAGCTCCAAGAACCCCAGTCTCGAGGACCCCGCAGCCAAGCTCCAAGAACCCCAGTCTCGAGGACCCCGCAGCCAAGCTCCAAGAACCCCAGTCTCGAGGACCCCGCAGCCAAGCTCCAAGAACACAAGCCTGAAGTCCCCAGCTTCCAAGCTCCAGACCCAAGACCCCAGCCTCAAGCCTCAAGAGCAAAGACCCCAGCCTGTCTCCAAGCTCAGGCCTCTAGTCCCCAGCCATGTCCTGTCCTGAAGCCATGTCATGTCCTTACCTGGTTCTGGGGTCTGAGCCCGAGGCAGGACCCAGGTTCTGGGTCCTTGTCCTGTCTCAGGCTCGGAGTTGAAGCCTTGCCTCTTAGTCCATGGCTTCTAGTCCTGGTCCCACTTTCCCTAGCCCAAGTCTGTGTTCTTGTCCCCGCTCCTTGCCTGTATCTTGTCACATCCCTACTCTAGTCAAGTCTTGTTCCTTGTACTTCAGTGTCTGTGTCTTGCTTTTGGGTCCATTCCCAGCACCCCACTGTGACACCCTCTCCCCCCCCCCCCCATTCTGCTAAGTACTGCAGTATACTTTAACTTTACTTGGTACTACTGTACACTGTCAAGTTATTTTTAACGGGAACTGAATGTGTAAATAGAACATCTAAGTACTATAACTTGGGAAATGTGAGTCACTCAGTATGATGCATTAAAGATAAAGAATATTGTAACTAGTGTGGGGATTATAGTTGTGAGGGATCTGACCCCCTGAGAGTTAACCCTGGAACTGGAATTGGAATTTGTCCCGAGTTAGAGTGAAGAAACTTGTGTTGAATACCGTTCAGTACAGATACATCCATTACAATGTCTGGAGGAGGAGTCCCTCCACTTGTCGGGGTCGACCATAGATGTAGCTTCCTAACCATCTACACTCGGTCACTACACAAGCCAGAGCAGGTCGGAGAGCAAGTTGTTGCTCACGTAGCCGGCTCCCCCTCTCTGCACAGCTGATGAATCCAGAGGAACGGCAGGGTCTGATGGAAGTGTAGCACCAGCGGTGTCACAGGGGTTGCCAGTCAGTCTTGAAAGCAACATAGGATTGCCTTAGGGACACCAGCCCTGGATATCTCCTTCAGGTTTACTCTCGAAGCCTTCCCTATGAGTAGGTATAGCCACAAGGAACACAGAACATAGAAATCCGCAGCACACTACAGGCCCTTCCATGTAACCTACTCTAGAAACTGCCTAGAATTTCCCTACCACATAGCCCTCTATCTTTCCAGGCTCCATGTACCTATCTAAGAGGCTCTTAAAAGACCCTTTTGTATCCGCCTCCACCACCATCACCAGCAGTGCATTCCACACTCCCATCACTCTTGGTGTGAAAAACTTACCCTGACATCTCTTCTGTACCTGCTTCCAAGCACCTTAAAACTATGCCCCCTCATGTTAGCCATTTCACCCCTGGGAAAAAGCCTCTGACTATCCACACGATCAATGCCTCTCATCATCTTGTACATCTCTATCAGGTCACCTCTCATCCTCTATCACTCCAAGGAGTAAAGGACAAGTTCACTCAACATATTCTCATAAGGCACACTCTCCAATCCAGGCAACATCCTTGTAAATCTCTTCTGCTCTCTCGCTATAGTATCCACATCCTTCCTGCAGTGAAGTGACCAGAACTGAACACAGTACTCCAAGTGGGGTCTGACCAGGGTCCTATATGGCTGTAACATTACCCCTCAGCTCTTAAACTCAATCTCATGGTCGATGACTGCCAGCACACAATCCAGCTTCTTAACAAAACTATATACCTGTGCAGCAGCTTTGAGTGTCCTATGGACATGGACCCCAAGATCTCTCAGAGCCTCCACACTGCCAAGAGTTTTACCATTAATATTATACTTTGTCTTCAAATTTGACCAACTGAAATGAAGCACTTCACACTTATCTGGGTTGAACTCTATCTGCCACTTCTCAGCCCAGTTCTGCATCCAATCAATATCCCGCTGTAACCTCTGACAGTCCTCCACACTATCCACAACACCCCCAACGTTTGTGTCATCAACAAGCTTACTAACCCATCCTTCTACTTCTTCATCCAGGTCACTTATAAAAATCAGAAAGAGGAGGGGTCCCAGAACAGATCCCTGCAGAACACCACTGGTCACTGATCTCCATGCAGAATACAAACCATCTAAAAGCCAATTCTGGATCCACAAAGTAAGGTCTCCTTCGATCCCATGCCTCATTACTTTCCGAATGAGCCTTGCATGGGGAAACTTATCAAAAGGCAGTGGAAGTTTGAGATCAGAGTTTCCTTCTCCTAAATGTGCTGCCAACCATGGCTGACAAGCTCCATCTATTCAGAACAACTGGTGTTAAGGTGCCAGTGACCCACAGTTCTCTCTTCTCCCATCAGTAGTAACGGTTCAACTGGCTTTAGTAGCTAAACCACACATGAAGGCCAAGAGCTGGACTTGGTAGTCAGAGGCTATTTGGACGCACGCCGTTGGGAGCATTTAATAGATGCTGGGAGATTATTCCTACACCATCTTGGGCTATGACAACCTCAAGGAGCCAGATTGCGATGTTACAAGATAAAACAATAACACAGTGCCGAGTAAAGTAGAACAGTTACAGAGAAAATGCAGTGCAGGTAGAGAATAAGGTGCAAGGTGAAGCCAAATGTCCATCTTATTGTACTAGTGAACCTTTCAAAAGTGTGATAACAGTGAAGCAGAAGCTGTCCTTGAACCTGGTGATATATTTGCTGGCCTTTATAAATCAGAGCATTGAGTATAGGAGTTGGGATGTAATGTTGAAATTGTACAAGGCAATGGATTATTGTGTTCAGTTCTGGTCACCGAATTATAGGAAAGATGTCAATAAAATTGAGAGAGTACAGAGGAGATTTATTAGAATGTTACCTGGGTTTCATCTCCTAAGTTACAGAGAAAGGTTGAACAAGTTGGGTCTTTATTCTTTGGAGCGTAGAAGGTTGAGGGGGGGACTTGATAGAGGTGTTTAAAATTATGAGGGGGTTTGATAGAGTTGACGTGGAAAGGCTTTTTCCATTGAGAGTGGGGGAGATTCAAACAAGAGGACATGATTGAGAGTTAAAGGGCAAAAGTTTAGGGGTAAACATGAGGGGAAACTTCTTTACTCAGAGTGGTAGCTGTGTGGAATGAGCTTCCAGCAGAAGTGGTTGAGGCAGGTTCGATGTTGTCATTTAAAGTTAAATTGGATAGATATATGGACAGGAAAGGAATGGAGGGTTATGGGTTGAGTGCAGGTCGGTGGGACTAGGTGAGAGTAAGAGTTCGGCACAGACTAGAAGGGCCGAGATGGCCTGTTTCCATGTTGTAAATGTTATATAGTTATATGGTTATCCTTTTAGGCTTTTTCATCTATTTCTAGCTGATGGGAGAACGGGGAATGGAGAATGTCCCGGGCCGTTGAGGTTTCGAACCTATTTCCTCAACTGAAGCCGGAGGGCGGTGGTGTTGCGGTGTGAAGGACAAGCCCTCACTTTGTCAATGCAATAGCAGGTAAACTGTTACAACCAATAAATCCGAGATTTTTTCTCTCCCTTTGAACTGAGACGAACCGGTTGCAAACTGCGCGGAGAAGGGTTGACAATATTGGCATATTAGAATCGCCTATCGTAAAGCGGGGTTTCTCGTATCCGCCCGTGTATGACATTTGAAACCGGCAACGGCCGCCGATCAGTGACCCCGAACGCGGTTTTATCGGTTTGAACTCTGTGAGGGCTTTTGAACTTGCATTCTGGAAAGGAAGCTTCCCGTTTATAGCCATAACACGCAGGAGCAGAATTTAACCATTCAGTCCATCGAGGCTGTTCCGCCATTCCAATTAGGCTGATTTAACCCCATGCTCCCGCTTTCTCCCTGTAATCTTTGACGCACAGAACCTATCAAATTCCGCTTTAAATAAACCCAATCACCCGGCTTCCACAGGCAATGAATCGCACAGATTACCCAGCCTCTGGTTGAAGGAATTCCTGCTTATCTCTGCTCTAAATGGATATCTCTATTCTGAGGCTGTGCCCTCCGGTCCTAGACTCTCCCATATTGAAAACATCCTCCCTATATCCACTCAATCTAGGTCTTTCAATATTCAACAGCTTTCATTGAAATCCCGCCCCCCCCCGCTTATTTTCTTAAACTCCAGGGAGTACAGCCGTAAAAGGCTCCTTATGCGTTAACCATTTCATTCTCGGAATCATGCTTGTGAATCTCCTCTGGACACTCTCCAATGCCAGCACAATTTTTTTCTCTTAGATAAGGGACCCAAAGCTCCTTACCGTACTCTAAATGTGGTCTGAACAATGTCATATTAAGCCACAACATTACATTTTTGCTTTTATATTCTAGTCTTCTCGAAATGAAAGCTAACATTGCATTTGCCTTCCTCGCCACAGACTCAGCCTGCAAATTAACCTTTAGGGAATCCTGCACAAGGACTCCCAAGTCCCTTTGCACATCAGATTTTTCAATTTTCTCCCCGTTTAGAAAATAGTCTGCTCCTTTATTCCTTCTACCGAAGTGCATGACCATACAGTTCCCGACACCGTATTCCATCTGCCACTTCCTTGTCCATTCTCCAAATCTGTCTAACCCCTTCTACAGACTCCTCAATCTTTCAATTAAGTTTTCTGATTGCGTGTCTCCCTCCATTCGGGAAACAACCCCTGTCTAACAGAGCGACCGTCGAAGCGCAAACTAACTTTCCTCCGCCAGAAGCAACGGAGCCGCCCAGACTGCGGGTGTGGGTCACATCGGAAGGTCCTAACAACTCCGTGAAGTGTTTGATGTCCGGTAGAGAAGCTTCAGTTTCTGACGCTAATTAAATCCAGCAGATAGCGTTTCCTGACCACTAACTCCCTTTACACCCCATACAGTTAATTCTTCACAGGTGCCCTTCCCGACTGCAGATGAAAGCGACCAGAGCTCTCTTTCTAAACCAACGTTCAACAATCCACATTACTCCAATTAGATTCTTTCAAATGAGACGATTTAACTTGGGAAATTCAAGGTTTTGTTTTTCGAAGCGGCACACTCCCGCTGTTAGGATCTTCACCCTCCAACCTGGCCGTCAGGTTTAATTTTAACGGCTTTGTTTACGATCAGCTGAGATTCTTTAACTTTTCTTGGGTCAGTCGCTTTGAAAAGCGAGAAATTAAAACACGAAACAATATAAAATCTCTGTTGATGTGGAAATAAGCGAGGTTGATGGTGAGTTTGATGTTGAAAACCTCTCACTACATCTCTCACCAGCCCGAGGTGATCAGCAGAGAATCAGGACAGTGAATGAACAGTGATCGGCGGCCACAGAATGGACGGCACATTAAATGGACAGTGACCAGCGGACTGTCGGAACTGAGAATGGACAGTGATCAGCGGACAGTCTTGACCAAGACTAGACAGTGCTCAGCAGACAGTCCAGACAGTGAATAGACAGTATTCAGCAGGCCATCCTGTCAGTGAGTAGATGGTAATCAATGGACAGTTTGGACAGTGAATAGCCATTGACCAGTGGACAGACTTGACCAAAAATTAGCAATGTTCATCTGACAGTCTGGACAGTGAATGGAGAGTGATCAGCAGACAGCCCAGACAGAGAGTGAACAGCAGTCATCAAAGAGGCTAGACTGAGAATGGGTAGTGATCAGCAGACAGTCTGGACAGTAAATGGACAGTAGACAACAGACAGTCGGGACAGAGAATTGACAGTGTTCGGCAGGCAGTCCTCACTGACAATAGATAGCAGTAAACAGACAGACCAGAGAGAATGGGCACCAATCAGCCGACAGACTGGAGAGAGAATGCACAGCAATTAGAAGACAGTTTGGGCAGAGAATAGACAGTGATCAGTAGAGTATGGACTGAGAATAGACTGTGATCAGCAGACAGCCTGAACGGAATGGATAGTGACTGGCAGACTGTCCAGACAGAGAATGGACAGTGAACAGCAGACTGATGGATGAAGATTGGACAATGGTCAGCAGACCATCAAGACAGTGAGGACTGGACTGGACATACAGTCTGGACTGTGAATGGCCAGTGATCCACAGACAGTCAGGATAATGAAATGACAGTGATCAGCAGACAGTCCAGACAGAGAATGGATATTGGTCAGCAGTGAGTCTGGGCAGTGATTAGCGGACAGTCAGGAGAGTGAATGGACAGTGATCAGTGGTCAGTCTGGACTGAGAATGAACAGCAGTCAGCAGACAGTCCGGATCGAGAATGGACAGTGATCAGCAGACAGTCAGGACAGTGGGAGGACAGTGGTCAACAGACAGTCAAGAGAGTGAGAGGACAGTGATCTGCAGACAGTGAATAGACAATAATCAGCAGACAGTCAGGACAGTGATTAGCAGACAGTCAGGTAAGTGAATGGACAGTGATCAGTAGACAGTCCAGACAGTAAATGGACAGTGATCAGTAGACAGTCCAGACAGTAAATGGACAGTGGCCAGCAACAGCCTGGACAGAAAATTGAGAACGATCAGCAGACAGCGGACAGAGTATGGACTACAGTCAGCAGTTTGGAGCAAAATTGAAAAGCGATCAGGAGGCAGACCGGTCAGTGAATGAACAATGGTTAGTAGGCAATCTGGACCAAGAATGGACAGCGGTTTGCAGGCAGTCTTGATGGAGAATGTACCACGATCAGCAGAAGGTCTCAGAAGTGAATAGACATTGATCAGCAGACAGTCCAGACAGTGCATAGAAACATAGAAAATAGGTGCAGGAGTAGACCATTCGGCCCTTTGAACCTGCGCCGCCATTCAGTATGATCATGGCTAATCATCCAACTCAGAACCCTATACCAGCCTTCCCTCCATACCCCCGATCCCTTTAGCCACAAGGGCCATATCTAACTCCCTCTTAAATATAGCCAATGAACTGGCTTCAACTGTTTTCTGTGGCAGAGAATTCCACAGATTCACCACTCTCTGTGTGAAGAAGTTTTTCCTCATCTCGGTCCTAAAAGGCTTCCCCTTTATCCTCAAACTGTGACCCCTCGTTCTGGACTTTCCCAACATCGGGAACAATCTTCCTGCTTCTAGCCTGTCCAATACCTTTAGGATTTTATATGTTTCAATAAGATCCCCCCTCAATCTTGTAAATTCCAGCGAGTATAAGCCTAGTCAATCCACTCTTTCCTCATATGGAAGTCCTGCCATCCCAGGAATCAATCTGGTGAACCTTCTTTGTACTCCCTCTATGGCAAGAATGTCTTTCTTCAGATTAGGGGACCAAAACTGCACACAATACTCCAGGTGCGGTCTCACCAAGGCCTTGTACAACTGCAGTAGTACCTCCCTGCTCCTGTACTCGAATCCTCTTGCTATGAATGCCAGCATACCAATTGCCTTTTTCACCGCCTGCTGTACCTGCATGCCCACTTTCAATGACTGGTGTATAATGACACCCAGGTCTCGTTGCACCTCCCCTTTTCCTAATCGGCCACCATTCAGATAATAATCTGTTTTCCTATTTTTGCCACCAAAGTGGATAACCTCACATTTATCCACATTAAATTGCATCTGCCATGAATTTGCCCGCTCGCCTAACCTATCCAAGTCCCCCTGCATCCTCTTAGCATCCTCCTCACAGCTAACACTGCCACCCAGCTTCGTATCATCCGCAAACTTGGAGATGCTGCATTTAATTCCCTCATCTAAGTCATTAATATATATTGTAAACTACTGGGGTTCCAGTACTGAGCCTTGTGGTGCCCCACTAGTCACTGCCTGCCATTCTGAAAAGGTCCCGTTTATTCCCACTCTTTGCTTCCTGTCTGCCAACCAATTCTCTATCCACATCAATACCTTACCCCCAATACCGTGTGCTTTAAGTTTGCACAACGATCCACAACGACCAAAATGGTGGTGTTTCCATTCGGCGGCAGCAGCCCAGTGATGAAATCTGCTGAGAGGTGGGACCATGGGCAGTGATTCACAGGCAGTGGACATAACAGACCCGCAGGACGCTGCCGTGATGTCTTGTTCCGAGTGCAGGTGGGACAGGCAGATACAAGGTCATGGACATCCTGGGATGTAGATGGCCACCAAAATTGTCTCTTTATAAACTCCTGGGTCCGTTGAATTTTCGGATGTCCAGCCAGACGGGAGGAGTGACCCCATTCCAACACAAAGGACTGCATCGCAGCAGGGACAAACAGCCGATCGGGAGGTTTCCCATCTGGGCCTGGATCAGCCCTCACCTCTGCCTCTATCACCAGATCACCGGAGCAGTGATACACAAGCGGGGAAGAATGGGCTCCGGATCGGCATTGTCCTCAGATCCGTCGAACCGCCGGAGAGAGAGTCAGCCTTTGTATTCTTGATGCCAGGATGATAACTGCGGATGAAATTGAACCGTGTGAAGAAGAGAGCCCACCGGGCTTGGCGAGAGTTGAGTCTCTTAGTATCCTGAACATAGGAGAGGTTCTTGTGATCTGTCCAGACCAAGAATGGATGCTTTGTCCTCTCCAGCCAGTGTCGCCATTCCTCCAGGGCCTCCTTGACAGCCAGAAGCTCCCGGCTCCCAACTTCGTAGTTCCTCTCTGCCGGAGTCAAACGACGGGAAAGGCACAGGGGTGCAGCCAGCTAACCGCAGACGAGCGCTGAGAGAGGACAGTTCCAATGCCTACATCG
The DNA here is from genome assembly GCF_030028105.1 of Mobula birostris. Lineage (NCBI taxonomy): Eukaryota > Metazoa > Chordata > Chondrichthyes > Myliobatiformes > Myliobatidae > Mobula > Mobula birostris. The sequence continues at coordinate 146,519,561 of NC_092379.1, forward strand.
GATGCATCCACCTCGACAATGAATGGCTGAGATGGGTCTGGGCGTTGCAGCAGCGGGGCAGTGGTGAAACGTCACTTTAGCTCGGTAAGTGCTTGGTCGGCATCGTCCGTCCAATGGAATCCTTCCGAGGTCGTCTTGGTGATTGTATTTGTGGGAGCCGCGATAGAGTGAAATTCCGGATGAAGCGGCGATAAAAGTTCGCAAAAGCCATGAAGCGCCGTACCTGCTTGACTGCATATGGTTTGGGCCACTCTGCAACTGCTTGTCCATTTGAACACCGGATGGGGTAAGCATATAGCCCAAAAGCGACACCTGGTCTTTCTGGAACCCCTTCCTTTTTTCGGGTTTGGCATACAGGTTATCTTCAACGAGCCGTCTGAGAATTCTCCGGACATGCTGGACGTGTTCCGGATGAGAGCGGAAATAGATAAGATGCCATCTAAATACTCAAACACAAACTAATTCAACATGTCCCTGAGCACATCATTAACCGAGGCCTGGAATAGAGCGGGGGCGTTGGCCAGACCAAAAGGCATCACCGGGTATTCCTAGTGGCCATTAGAGGTGTTGAAAGCTGTCTTCCACTCATCCCCTTCTCTTACGCGAACCAGGTTGAAAGCATTGTGCAGATCAATTTTGGAAAACATGGTTGCTCCCTGGAGATGCTCTAACGCAGACGCCAGCAGGGGAAGAGGGCAGCGGTTCTTCACAGTGGTGTTGTTCAGGAGGGGATAATCGATGCAGGGACTGAGCTTGTCACCTTCCAAGCTCACAAAAAAAGAAGCTCGCTCCAGCCGGCTAGACTGAAGGACGAATAAACCCCATGGCCAATGCCTCCTTGAGATATTCCTCCATGGCCACCGTTTCAGGATGAGAGGGGGAAAGGAGGCGACCCGGGGAGGACTAGTGTCAGGTAGGAGGTCTATGGCACAGTCGTATGGCTGATGTGGGGGCAGGGTATCTTCTACTGGCGATATCAAGGGGGTCCGCATATTCAGCCGGAATCGCGGACGGGTCCGCGTCGTTAGCTGTCAGAGGAGGGGATTCATGGAACGGAGCTTAAGCTGCACCCAGACAGGTAGACAGGCATGCCGGTCCCCACCCTTGCAGCGCTTTCAGAGACCAAGCGATCCGTGGGTTATGTCCGGATATTCAGGGTTGACGAAGTACCAGTGGCAGTTCAGGCGAATCAACCAGATAGAGTTCTTCATGATGATTGCCTTCAAGCACAAGTTGGAGGGGTTGGGAAGAAACGTGGATCTGATCGGCGCCCAGAGGTCGACCGTCGAGTGCCTTGACGTTGATCTTTTCTCTTAATTCCGGAGTCGGAACTCTCAATTTTTGAGCAAGAGAGATGTCCATTTGATTCCCAGCTGCACCGGAGTCGATAAACGCCTTAAGTTCATGGGTCTGGGACCTCCACGACGAGAAAGCTGCGAGCATTACAGAATTAGGAGAAACTAACTGAAGGGAAAACCGACCCGTCAGGACTCCCCTCTCTGACGGGTATCGTCTTTTACTGGACTCTTGGGACTAGCCGCCCGGAAATGCCCTGGATCGCCACAGCAAAGACAGGAACCTGTTCTCCTGCGCCGCTTTCGTTTCTCCTGAGACAGGCGCATGTGCTCCTCCCTGGACCGGGTACTGGGCGGTGAGAGAGAGGGAAGGACCGAGAAAGACGGTAATCAGACGGCGAGTGGGAAGCTTGAAACATTCTTCCTTGCGTCAACTCGAATAGCCAGATTAATCAGTTCATCCAGACTTTCCTGCTCGTCCGGACAGCGATCTCATGCCGGACCCCTGTATGAAACAGGAAAGGGGCAATAACTCTACTGGGTGTTTTTATAGATCCCTCAATAGTAACAGGGATATCGAGGAGCAGATAGGGAGGCAGATTCTGGAACGGTGCAATAATAGTAGGGTTGTTGTGATGGGAGATTTTAACTTTCCTAATATTCACTGGCATCTCCTTAGCGCAAGGGGTTTAAATGAGGTGGAGTTTGTTAGGTGTGTTCAGGAAGGTTTCCTGACACAATATGTAGATAAGCCTACAAGAGGAGAGGCTGTACTTGATCTGGTATTGGGAAATGAACCTGGTCAGGTGTCAGATCCCTCGGTGGGACAGACCACAACTCTATCTTCTTCACCATTGCGCTGGAGAAGGATAGGAGCAGACAATTTGGCAAAACATTTAATTGGAGTAAGGTGGAATATGAAGCTATCAGGTAGGAATTTGGAAGCATAAATTGGGAACAGATGCTATCAGGGAAATCTACGGAAGAAATGTGGCAAATGGTCAGGAGATATTTGCATGGCGTTCTGCATAGGTACGTTCCAATGAGACAGGGAAAGGATGGTAGGGTACAGGAACCGTGGTGTACAAAGGCTGCTGTAAATGTAGTCAAGAAAAAAGAGCTTACAAAAGATTCAAAAACCTAGATAATGACAGATATCTAGAATATTATAAGGCTAGCAGGAAGGAGTTTAAGAAGGAAATTAGGAGAGCCAGAAGGGGCCATGAGAAGGCCTTGGCGAGCAGGATTAAGGAAAACCCCAAGGCATTCGACAAGCATGTGAAGAGCAAGAGGATGAGCCGTGTGAGAATAGACCAATCAGATGCGACAGTGGAAACGTGTGCATGGAGTCGGAGGAGGTAGTGGCGGTACTTAATAAATACTTTGCATCAGTATTGACCAGGGAAAAAGATCTTGGCAATTGTGGGGATGACTTACAGTCAACTGAAACACTTGAGCATACAGACATTAAGAAAGAGGATGTGCTGGAGCTTTTGAAAAGCATTAAGTTAGATAAGTCACCAGGACCAGATGAGATATACCCTAGGCTACTGTGGAAAGAGAAGGAGATTTCTGAGCCTCTGGCGACGATCTTTCCATCATCAATAGGGACAGGAGAAGTACTGGAAGATTGGAGGGTTGCAAATGGTGTTCCCTTGTTCAACAAAGGGAGTAGAAATAACCCAGGAAATCATAGACCAGTGGGTCTGACTACAGTGGTGGGCAAATTTTTGGAGAAGATCCCGAAAGGCAGGATTTATGAGCATTTGGAGAGACAAAATCTGATTACGGATAGTCAGCATGGCTTTGTCAAGGCCAGGTTGTGCCTTACCAGCCTAATTGAATTCCTTGAGGATGTGACAAAACACATTGAGGGTAGAGCAGTGGAGGTAGTGTATATGGATTTCAGTAAGGCATTTGATAAGGTTCCACATGCAAGGCTACTTCAGAAAGTAAGGAGGCATAGGATCCAAGGAGACCTTGCTTTGTGAATCCAGAATTGGTAAGGGTGGCTGTAGATGGTTCATATTTTGCATGGATGTTGGTGACAAGTGCTGTTCTGCAGGGATCTGTTCTGGGACCCCTGTTCTTTGTGATTTTCATAAATGACCTGGATGAAGTAGTAGAAGGGTAGAGTGGTAATTTTGCTGATGACACCAAGATTGGGGGTGTTGTGGATAGTGTGGAGGGCTGTCAGAGGTTGCAGCAGGACAACGAATTGGGCTGAGAAGTGGCAGATGGAGTTCAACCCAGATATGTGTGAAGTGGTTCATTTTGATAGGTCAAATTTGAAAACAGAATATAATATTAATGGTAAGACTCTTGGCAGCATGGAGCATCTGAGAGATCTTGGGATCTGTGTCCATAGGACACTCAAAGCTGCTGTGCAAGGTTACCATTTGTTGGCCTTCATCAACCGTGAGATTGAGTTCAAGAGCCGTGAGGTAATGTTACAAGACATTGATCATACCCCAGTTGTGTTCAGTTCTGATCACTCTCTCAATAGTGTAGATACTACAGAAAGGGTGCAGAGGAGATTTACAAGGATGTTGCCTAGATTGGAGGGCGTACCTTATAAGAATAGGTTTAGTGAATTTGACCTTTTCTCCTTGGATTGGAGGAGGATGAGAGGTGACCGGATAGAGGTGTATAAGATGAGGGCCATTGATCATGTGGATAGTCAGGGGCTTTTTCCCAGGCTGAAATAACTAACATGAGGGGGCACAGTTTTAAGGTACTTGGAAATGAACACCGAGGGGATGTCAGGGGCAAGTTATCTTTACACAGCGATAGGTGGGTGCATGGAATGCACTGCTGGTGGTGGAGCAGATACAATAGGGTCTTTTTAAGAGCTTCTTAAGTAGGTACATGGAGCTTAGAAAAATAGAGAGCTATGCGCTAGGGAAATTCTAAGCCGTTTCTAGAGTAGGTTACATGGTTGGCACAACATTGTGGGCCGGAGTGCCTGTAATGTGCTGTAGATTTCTATATTCTATGTTTAGTCCATGCTGGAAGGCAGTAATAAGAGATCTCTCATTCCAATCCACCTCCACTGCAAGCGTGTACAACCATTCCTTTGCCTTGGCGCAGGTCCAAGAACAGGTGGGAAGCCTCCCGACCCCGTACTGGAAGGTCAAAACCCTTCCTTAACTCTGCCACGAAATGTGGGAATGATTGGGCTGTGGGCCATCCTCATTCCCGTAAAACTTTGAACAGGCTGAATGGACGTTCTTTTAGAAGGTTGACCATGTACACCAATTTTCGCGTATCATGAGAATGACCAGGCTGGGCTTGGAATGGTCAGCTCACATTGTGTAATAAAATTCTGGGAACCATCAGGTTCACCAGAATATCTGCCTGGTGGTGGAATACTCAGTTCCTGTATGGATGTGGAAGTCTGTGGGGGATCCAAAGGCAGGAGTCAGTTTTGGTCCGGGCGTGTGAGTGGGAGCATTAGTATCAGAGATTGTCGGGGTAGCAGAAAAGGAGGACCTGCGAGATACTGGGAGTAGGACTGACGTGACCAGAGGCTGCTGAATTGCGTTGGCGAGAATGTTAACGGTTGTCAGCGGATGCTGGCTGTCCACAGTGAGCTCGTGGACTGCGGCCGAGAATGCGGAAATCGCAGACACCCAAATCCAATTGTCTAACCCAATCCCTAACCCTACCTGACCAATGAATCTCATGGCCATGGTCAGCTTCTCTCTCTCTTTCTCTGGTGGGTGCATCTTTGTGTGGTGGAGACTTGCTATCACTGCATAAAGATATGGACCAAGTGTGAAGCGAGAGATACTGAAGGGGGTTGATGTTTCACAGACTTTAATGTGAACAGAGTTGGAAAAGAAAAACAGTAAATGCTGGGTCAAATAGGGCCGTTAACTAAACCTCTGAAACGGAAAACATAGTCAACACTACGGCTGAAAGAAATAACTAAATATAAAACGAATATCACTAGTCTTTAGACTCAGTCAACTCGACAGTCCAATTTCTCAGGCAAGGCTGAATGCAAACAGGCAGCAAAGTGTTGCTGTGCTTTGCTCAAGTCTTGACAAGCGCTAATAATGGAGTTAAATACCATCACAATGAAATAATAATTAGCTGACTCATGCTATTCACAAGCACAATTGCTGTATCTGCTGCACTACTGAATCCGTGGTTGTGATACAGACAGTGAATGGACAGTGATGACAAAAAATGGGGAGGAGAGAACAGACAGTCTGGATAGCGATCAGCAGCAATCCGGACTGAGAATGGACATTGTTCAGCTGACTTCTCAGACAGTGAATGGACAGTAATCAGCAGACAGTCTGGACAGTTTCTGCACAGTGATAAGACTATAAGATATAGGAGCAGAAGTAGGCCATTCGGTCCATCGAGTCTGCTCGGTCATTCTATTGTGGCTGATTCAATTCTTCCAGTCATCCCAACTCCTCTGTCTTCTTCCCATACCCTTTGATGCCCTGGCTAAGAAAGAACCTCTATCTCTACCTTAAATGTACCCATTGACTTGGCCTCCAGAGCCACTCATGGCAACAAATTCCACAGATTTACCACCCTCTGACTAAAGCAATTTCTCCGCATCTCTGCTCTAAATAGACGTCCTTCAATCTTGAACTCGTACCCTCTTGTCCTAGACTTCCTTACCATGGGAAGTAACTTAGACATATCTAATCTGTTCAGGCCTTTTAACATTCAGAATGTTTCTGAGATCCCCCCTCCCATTCTCCAGAATTCCAGGGAATACAGCCCAAGAGCTGCTAGACGTTCCTGATACGGTAACACTTTCATTCCTGGAATAATTCTCGTGAATCTTCTCCAATGTCAGTATATCCTTTCTAAAATGAGGAGCCCAAAACTGCACACAATACTCCAAGTGTGGTCTCACGAATGCCCTATAGAACCTCAACATCACATCCCTGTGCTTATATTCTATACCTCTAAAAATGAATGCCAACATTGCATTCACCTTCTTCTCCACCGACTCAACCTGGAGACTAACCTTTAGGGTATCCTGCACAAGGACTCCCAAGTCCCTTTGCATTTCTGCATTTTGAATTCTCTCCCCATCTAAATAATAGTCTGCCTGTTTATTTCTTCCACCAAAGTGCATGACCATACACTTTCCAACATTGTATTTCATTTGCCACTTCTTTGCTCATTCCCTAAGTCTCTCTGCAGGCTCTATTTCCTCAACACTACCCACTCCTCCATCTGCCTTTGTATCATCAGTAAATCTGGCCACAAATCCAGTAATCCCATCATCCAAATCATTGCCATACATCGTAAAAAGCCTTGGTCCCAACAACAACCCAGCCAGAATAGGATCCCTTTATTCCCACTCTGTTTTCTGCCAATCAGCCAATGCTCCACCCACGCTAGTAACTTCCCTGTAATTCCATGAGCTCTTATCTTGCTAAGCAGCCTCATGTGCAGCACCTTGTCAAAGGCCTTCTGAAAATCCAAGTACACCATGCCTACTGCATCTCCTTTGTCTACCCTGCTTGTAATTTCCTCAAAGAATTGCAGTAGGTTTGTCAGGCAGTATTTTCCCTTCAGGAAACCATGCTGGCTTTGGCCTATCTTGTCATGTGCCTCCAGGTACTCTGTAATCTCATCCCTAACAATTGATTCCAACAACTTCCCAACCACTAATGTCAGGCTAACAGGTCTATAGTTTCCTTTCTGCTGCCTCCCACACTTTTTAAATAGCAGAATAACGTTTGCAATTTTCCAGTCATCCGGTACAAAGCCAGAATCTATCAATTCTTGAAAGATTATTATTATTATCTCTGCAATCTCTCCAGCTACTTCCTTCAGAACCTAAGGGTGCATTCCTTAGGTAGTACTTGGTATAACCCAAATACTGCTTCCACACAATGACCATTATGTTAGCAGTGAAATCTTTCCAAGGGTGTTACATTAGTTCTTCACTAATTTCCAGCATCTGCAGAATCTCTTGTGTTGTCTTCAACTCTACTGCAAGCCTTGATTTGTTGAAGCTGCTTGGATGTTGCCACAGATATAACTTGGAAGCAAGTGGCCAATGAGCAGTGGGAATAATGCACATTCCATCAAATCCGTCTCTGGGACTTCTGCGGTCCAGTCTTGAGCAGGAACCTCTCTCTCAGCATCTTCCAAAGTGCTTCATTATCTTAGATCACTGGCCAGACATCTCACGGATTGCTTGTCTTAGTGCCATCAGCACAGGTGCACCACAAGGCTGTGTGCTTATCCCCCTGTTCTACTCGCTTTATACTTATGACTTTCTTTATACAAGAAAGTGCAGCTTCAATGCCATATTCAAGCTTTTGACAACACCACAGTCACTGGCCAAATCAAAGATGGTGATGAATCAGCATATAGGAGCAAGATTGTGAATCTGGTTGAAAGGTGTCACAACATCCTCAAACTCAATGTCATCAAGAACAAAAATCTGATTATTGACTACAGGAGGAAGAAACCAAAGATCCATGAGCCAGTCCTCATTAGAGGACAGGAGGTAGCGACGGTTAGTAGCTTAGCTTTAAAGTCTTTGGCATTATCATATCAGAGGATCTGTTCTGGGACCAACACATGAGTGTCATCATAAAGAATGCAAATTATTGCTTCTACTTTCTTAAAAGTTTATGTAGATTTGGTATGTCACCAATTACTTGGTTAATCTTCGATAGATGCACAATGGAGAGAATACTGACTGGTTGCATCACAGCCTTGTATGGAAACACCAATGCCCAGGAATGTAAAATAACCCAGAAGTTGGTGGATACAGCCCAACCTATCACAGGAAAAGCCCTCCCCACCATTGCACACATCTACAAGTTGTGCTGCTACAAGAAAGCAGTATCTATCATCAAGAACCCCCACCATTCAACTCATGTTCTCTTCTTGCTGTTGCCATCAGGATAAATGTACAGAAGCCCAAGGCCCCAATCCACCAGGTTTAGGAACAGTTATTACCCTTCAACTATCAGACTCCTGAACTGGCATGGATAAGTTAACTGATTTCAACACTGAACTAACTCTGCGGCTGTGCCCTTTGACCTGGATTTACCTACGATATGAAACACCCTCTCCACATTCACTCTACATAGGCCTTTCAATATTCGACAGGTTTCAATGAGGTCCACCTTCCTGATTCTAACCTCCAGCGGGTACAGCACCAGAGCCATCAGATGCGGAAAGGAGGAGAATGGGGGTAAGGGGGACAATAGATCAACCATAAAGGAATGACAGAACAGACTCAGTGGGTTAAACGGATTAAATCTGCTCTGATGTCTAACGGTCATATGATGTAATATTGAGGACAGCAATGGTTGATGCTGGTCATTGTGAATGGACAGACTGGGTTAGTGCAAGGAATTGGTGCTGAGGTCAAGGATCATTGCTGGCCTTAACAATGTGATGGCTTTGGGCCTGTACTTGATGGACTTCAGAAGGATGGGGGGAAATCTCACTGTAACCTACTGAATACTGAAACACCTAAGCAGTGGACATTGAGAGGAAGATCCCATTTGCTGGAGAGTCCAGGATCTGAGGGCACAGCCTCAGCATCAGCATCAGAATGTTTATTCTCACTGGCATACATCATGAAATTAGTTGTTTTGCAGCAGCAAAACAGTGCAATACATTTAAAAAATTACTGTGCATAAAGGGATGTCCCTTGAGAAGGTATTTCAAGGTGGCTGTGGAGGATGAGAGACGGGGTGTATTTAAGACAGAGATAATAGATTCTTCATTGGTAAGGTGTAGTGGGGGTGGTTAAGGGAGATAGCCTCTTTACAACTCTCATACAAATACTGGGAACGTGAGTTGTAAAGAGTCCTTGAAGTCCATCGGTTATAGAAGCAGAGAGTCTGCAGAAGGACAGACAGATTGGGAGAATGGGCAAAGAAGTGGCAAATATGGCGGATGGAATATGGTGTAGGGAATTGTACTGTTATGTGCTTTGATAGAAGGAATAAAGGCGTAGACTATTTTCTAATGGGGAGAAAGTTCAAATATCAGATTTGCATAGGGTCTTGGGAGTCTTCACACAGAATTCCCTGAAGGTCAACTTGCAGGTTGAGTTGGTGGTAAGGAAGGCAAAAACAAAGTTAGCTCTCCTTTCAAGAGGACTAGAATATAAAAGCAAAGCTAAAACTTTGGGTATTTATAAGGCATTTATCAGACTGCACAGAGTATTTTGAGCAGATTTGATCCCTTTATTTAAGAAAGGCCCTGCTAATACTGGAGAGGGTCCAGAGGAGGTTCACAAGAATGATCCTGTTTGAAGAGCGTTTGATGGCTCTGGGCCTGTACTGGCTGGTGTTTAGAAAAATGAGGGGGGATCTCATTGAAAACTATGGAATATTGAAAGGCCCAGATAGAGTGGATGCGGAGAGGATATTTCCTACAGTGGGTAGTGGGAGAGTACAGGACCAGAGGCCACAGCCTCAGAATAGAGGGATATTCATTTAGAATGGAGATGATGAAGAATTTCTTTAGTCAGAGGTTGGTGAATATTTGGAATTCATTGCCACAGATGGCTGTGGAGGCTAAGTCATTGAGTATATTTAAAATGGAAGTTAATGGGTTCTTGAATAGTCAGGGCATCAAAGGTTACCGGGAGAAGACAGGAGAATGAGGTTGAGAGGGATAATAAATCAGCCATGATGGAATGGGCCAAATGGCTTAATTCTGTCTTATGGTGGGAACTGCTTCTCCGACAGTGAGAGAACCCAACTGGCTTAAACCATTGTTCTCAGATCCACTGGGACCCAGCAACAGGAAACAACCTGCTGCTTCAGCTTGGGGTGTGGACAGGGTTTCTGCTGTTATCTCAGAGATGGTATACATGCACATGGAGCTCTGTAGCAGGAAAGTAGCATCCGTTATCAAGGCAAACATGAGAAAATCTGCAGACGCTGGAAATTCAAGCAACTCACACAAAATGCTGGTTGAACCCAGCAGGCCAGGCAGCGTCTATAGGAAGTACATTCAATGTTTCGGGCCGAGACCCTTCATCAGGACTAACTGAAAGAAGAGATAGTACGAGATTTGAAAGTGGGAGGGGGAGGAGCCCCGAAAAGATAGGAGAGGACAGGAGAGGGAGGAATGAAGCTAAGAGCTGGGAAGTTGATTAGCAAAAGGGATATGAGGCTGGAGAAGGGGGAGTATCATGGGACGGAAGGCCTTGGAAGAAAGAAAGGGGGAGGGGAGCACCAGAGGAAGATGGAGAACAGGCAAGGAGTTGTGAGAGAGAAAGAGAGAAAATATAATAATAATAATAAATAATAACTTAGGGATGGGGTAAGAAGGGGAGGAGGGGCGTTAACAGAGATTATCAAGGACCTCCATCATTCAGACCATACTCTCTCCTCACTGTTGCATCAGGAAGGTGGTGCAGGAACAGTTATTACCCCCTTGAACCAGAGGGAATAACTTCACTCAACTTCACTCATCCCAACACTGAACTATTCTCACAACCTATGGGACTCATTTTTGGGGACTCTTCGGTATTTATTGTTTGATGTTTATTTATTTATTCTCTCATTTGTTGTCTTTTGCACATGGGTTGTGTCTGTCTTGTTGGGAGCTGTCTTTCAGGGATTCTATTGTTTCTTGAACTTATTGTGAATACCCACAAGAAAACAAATCTCAGGGATGTATATGGTAACATATATGGAGCCAACTAGGGGATCAGCTATACTGGATTGGGTGTTATGTAATAAACCGGAGGTGATTAGGGAGCTTAAGGTTAAGGAACCCATAGGAGGCACTGATCACAATATGATTGAGATCAACTTGAAATTTGATAGGGGGAAAGTAAAGTCTGATGTAACAGTATTTCAGTGGAGTAAGGGAAATCAGTGTGGTATGAGAGAGGAGTTGGCCAAAGTAAACTGTAAGGAGCTGCTGGCAGGGATGACAGCAGAGCAGCAATGGCATGAGTTTCTGGGAAAAATGAGGAAGGTGCAGGATAGATGTGTTCCAGAAACAAAGAAATACTCAAAAGGCAAAACAGTACAATCATGGCTGACAAGGGAAAGTCAAAGCTAATGTAAAAGCAAAAGAGAGGGCATACAACAAAGCAAAAATTAGTGGGAAGACAGAGGATTGGGAAGTTTTTAAAAACTTACAAAAAGCAAAAAAAAGGAATCATTAGGCAGAAAAAGATGAAAAATAAAAGTAAGCTAGCAAACAATATCAAGGTGGATAGAAAAAGCTTTTTCAGGTATATAAAAATAAAAGAGATGAGAATGGATATAGGGCTGCTAGAAAATGAGGCAGGAGAAATAATAAAGGGGGACAAGGAGATGGCAGATAAACTAAATGAGCATTTTGCATCAGTCTTCACTGTGGAAGACACTAGCAGTGTGCCAGGTGTTGAAGGGTGCAAGGGAAGAGAGGTGAGTGCAGTTACTATTACAAGGGAGAAGATCCAGGTATATAAGTCACCTGGACCAGGTGAACTGAACCCAAAGGTTCTGAAAAAGACAGTGGTAAAGATTGTGGAAGCATTAGTAAAGATCCTTCAAAAATCATTGAACTCTGGTATGGTTCTGGTGGACTGGAAAACTGCAAATGTCACTCCACTCTTTAAGAAAAGGGGGAGGAAGCAGAAAGAAAATTATAGACCAGTTAGCCTGACCTCAGTGGTTGGGAAGATGTTGGAGTCAATTGCTAAGGATGAGGTTATGGAGTAGTTGGTGACACAGGACAAGATAGGACAAAGTCAGCATGGTGTCCTTGCCTGACAAATCTGTTGGAATTTTTTGAGAAGTAGGATAGATAAAATGGATGTAGTGGATGTTGTATATTTGAATTTTCAGAAGGTCTTTGACAAAGTGCCATGCATGAGGCTGCTTACCAAGTTAAGAGCCCATGGTATTACAGGAAAGTTACTAAGATGGTTAGAGCATTGGCTGGTGGGTAGGAGGCAGTGCGTGGGAATAAAAGGATCCCTTTCTGGTTGGCTACAGTGGCTAGTGGTGTTCTACAGAGAAGCATAAGAAATAGGAGCAGGAGTAGGCCATCCGGCCCATCGAGCCTGCCCCGTCATTCAATAAGATCATGGCTGATCTGTCTATAAATTCAGCTCCATCTACCTGCCTTTTCCCCATAACCCTTAATTCCCCTACTATGTAAAAATCTATCTAACTGTATCTTAAATATATTTAGTGAAGAAGCCTCAACTGTTTCCCTGGGCAGAGAATTCCACAGATTCACCACTCTCTGGGAAAAAGTTTCTCCTCATCTCCGTCCTAAATCTTCTCCCCTGAATCTTGAGGCAATGTCCCCTAGTTCTAGTCTCACCTACCAATGAAAACAACTTTCCTACTTCTATCTTATCTATCCCTTTCAAAATGTTGTATGTTTCTATAAGATCCCCTCTCATTCTTCTGAACTCCAGAGAGTACAGTCCCAGGCCACTCAATCTCTCCTCATAGGTTAACCCCTTCATCTCTGGAATCAACCTGGTGAACCTCCTCTGCACTGCCTCCAAAGCCAGTATATCCTTCCTCAAGTACGGAGACCAGAACAGCACACAGTACTCCAGGTGCGGCCTCACCAGTACCCTGTATAGTTGCAGCATGACCTCCCTGCTCTTGAATTCAATCCCTCTAGCAATGAAGGCCAACATTCCTTTTGCCTTCTTAATAACCTATTGTACCTGCAAGCCAACTTTTTGCGATTCATGCACAAGCACTCAGAAGTCCCTCTGCACAACAGCACGCTACAATCTTTCACCATTTAAATATTAATCTGTTCTTCTATTATTCCTTCCAAAGTGGATGATCTCACATTTACCAATATTGTATTCCATCTGCCAGACCTTGGCCCACTCACTTAACCTATCTATATCCTTCCGCAGACTCTCCACATCCTCCGTACAATTTGCTTTTCCACTCAGCAAATTTTGCTAAACCTCATTCAGTCCCCTCTTCCAAATCATCAATGTAAATGGTAAACAGCTGCGGGCCCAGCACCAACCCCAGCGGCACCCCACTCACCACTGACTGCCAACCAGATAAACACCCATTTATACCAACTCTCTGCCTTCAATCAGTTAACCAATCCACTATCCATGCCAATACACTTCCTCCGACTCCATGCATCTGTATCTTATTTATAAGTTTCTTGTGAGGCACCTTATCGAACGTCTGTTCCCCTCTATCCACTGCACTCATTATGTCCTCAAAGAACTCCAGTAAGTTTGTCAAACAGGACCTGCCCTTTCTGAATCCATGCTGCGTCTGTCTAATGGAACTACTCCTTTCTAAATAATTCGTTATTTCTTCCTTAATGACAGCTTCAAGCATTTTCCCGACTACAGACTTAAGCTAACTGGCCTATAGTTGCCCGTTTTTTGCCTACATCCTTTTTTAAAAAAGTGGCGTAACGTCTGCTGTCTTCCAATCCACCGGGACCTGCCCAGAGTCTAGAAAATTTTGGTAAATGATCACCAACGCGTCTACTGTAACCTCCGCCAATTCCCTCAGTAGGCTGGGATACATCCCATCAGGACCAGGGGACTTATCTACCTTCAGGCCCTCTAGTTTGTTCATCACTATCTCTTTAGTGACAGTGGTTTTACCAAGGTCCTCACTTCCTATTTTGTTCATAACATCATTCTTTGGCATATTAGACGTGTCCTCCACCGTGAAGACCAACATAAAATAGTCATTCAATGCCTCAGCCATTTCCTTATCACCCAATATCAATTTCCCCTCCTCGTCTTTCAAGGGACCTACGTTGACTTTAGCCACCCTTTTCTGCTTTATATATTTATAAAAACTTTTGCTATCTGTTTTTATATTTTGTGCTAATTTACTTTCATACTCTATCTTCCCTTTCTTTATTTCTTGTTTAGTTGTTCTTTGTTGCTTTTTAAAGTTTTCCCAATCCTCCAGTCTCCCACTACTCTTCGCAACATTGTACACATGAGCTTTTAATTTGATACTATCTTTTATTTCCTTAGTTATCCAAGGCTGGCTCTCCCCACACTTACTGTCCTTACTTTTGACTGGAATATACTTTTCTTGAGCACTGTGAAAAATCTCTTTGGAAGTATTCCACTGTTCCTCAACTGTCCTACCAAATAGCCTATGCTCCCAATCCACATTAGCCAACTCCTCCCTCATCCTGTTGTAGTCTCCCTTGTTCAAGCATAATACACTAGTTTTAGATCTAACTATTTCATCCTCCATCTGTATGCGAAATTCAATCATACTATGATCACTCTTTCCAAGAGGATCCCTGACTACAAGATCAGTAATCGGTGTTGGTTGGTGTTGGGTCCACTTCTTTTTATGCTGAACATCAATGATTTAGATGATGGAATAGATGGCTTTGTTGCCAAGTTTGCAGATGATATGAAGATTGGTGGAGGGTAGGTAGTGTTGTGGAAACAGGTAGGATGCAGAAGGACTTAGACAAATTAGGCAGAGAATGGGCAAGAGAGTAGCAAATTAAATACAATTTTGGAAAAGCATGGTCATGTACTTTGGTAAGAAGTTAATGTGCAGATTATTTTCTAAACGGGGAGAAAATCCAAAACTCTGAGACACAAAGGAACTTGGGAGTTCTTGTGCAGAATACCCTGAAGGTTAACTTGCAGAATGAGTCAGTGGTGAGGAAGGTAAAGGCAATGTTAGCATTCATTTCAAGAGGCAGAGCATGTAAGAGCAGGGATGTGATTCTGAGACTTTATAAGGCACTGATGAAATCAGTTTTGGGCTCCTTATCCATGAAAAGATATGCTGGCATTGGAGAGGGTCCAGAGGAGGTTGACAATGATGTTTCTGGGAATGAAAGAGTTATCATATGAGGAATGTTTGATGGCTCTGGGTCTGTACTTGCTGGAATTTAGAAGGATGAAGGGTGATCTCATTAAAACCTTTTGAATGTTGAATGACCTAGACAGATTAGATGTGGAAAGGATGTTTCCCCTGGTGGGCGAGTCTGGAACAAGAGGACTCAGGATAGAGGGGTGTCCGTTTAAAAGAGAGACGTGGAAAAATTTCTTTAGCCAGAGGGTGGTGAATTTGTGGTCATTGTTACCACAGGCAGCTGTGGAGGCCAGGTTGTGGGGTGTATTTCAGGTGGAGATTGATCGGTTCTCACGAGTGGGGCTGAGGAGGGGATTAAAAAAAAAAGGATCAGCCATGTTTGAATGGCGGAGCAGACTCAAAGGGCCAAATGGCCTAATTCTGCTCCTATGTCTTATGGTGTTATGGTCTTTGTACTTTGATAATAAATTTACTTTGTACTTTGTGAACTTTATGTGTACCACTGACTCACAGTGACAGTCTGTCCTCCCCGTCAGCATACCGGCACTGTACCTTGTCTCAAGCAAGAGAAAATCTGCAGATGCTGGAAACCTAGAGCAACACACACAAAACACTGGAGGAGCTCAGCTGGTCAGGCAACGTTCGACATTTCAGGCCAAGACCCTTCATCAGCATACCCTGTCTGATCCAGTTAGCCAGACAGTGATGAGCAATCAGTTACTTCATGTCTCAGCCATGTGTCGGTGTGCCTCAGCAGCCAGTGGTGTTATTTTTGATTATCCCCTGCTCCTGCCTCTGCCCTGATTGCTATAAAAGGCAATGTGTCCCAGGCTGACCAAACGGCTGAGCCCAGCACTTTCTAATCGTATATTTAGAAGGTGGACGTCAGTGGCTGGATACTTCTCACTCATCGTGTTCAGTTCAGAACTTCCCACTCAGCAGAGTCTGGGAAAGGACACACTGCTGTACAAGGCTTGCTGGAACTGCACAAGTCTGCTGATTCACTGCTCATCCTGGGATACGAACCCCTCCTATTGTCTGCAATGTGTGTCAACAGGCTTCCCCAACCCTCCCAGTCACTTGCCCCCTGTTCTTTGCCTGTACGTATCTGTGACCTCAACTGGATCAGCATCATCTTCGTCTTCATGCCAACTCACTCGAAGCCTCTCCACCCTTCCATGTCCTTCTTATTAAAATGCACAAAATACGAGGGTGATTGATAAGTTCGTGGCCTAGGGTAGAAGGAGATGAGTTATTAACTTCAAACTTTCTGCAAGATCACTCAAAGAGTTGAACTGCACGTGCATGTAACGAGAGCTGTATAACTCGTCTCCTTCTGCATTCGGCCACAAACTTATCAATTACCCCTGCTGTGGACACTTCCTGGAGGTCCAAGACATCGATTTCTACAAAGGGATCCGTATGCTCCACGACCGCTGGACTAAGTGTGTAAATGTAGGAGGGGACTATGTTGAAAAATAAATGTGCTAGGTTTTCTAAAATTGACCCCTTCTATCTTAGGCCACGAACTTATCAATCACCCTTGGTACTGTGTTGCTCTTGATCTCCAGCATCTGCACTGGTTGCATGTCTGGAATGAAGGAACCACCATACTGGATCAGAAAAAGCTACAGAAAGCTGTCAACTCAGCCAGCTCCATCAAGGGCACCTTCAAAAGTCATTGCCCCGAAAAGGTGGCATCTATCATTAAGGACCCCCATCACCCAGGATGTGCCCTCTTCTCATTGCTGCCATCAGGGAGGAGGTACAGGAGCCTGAAGACACACACTCAATGTTTCAGGAACAGCTTCTTCTATTTCCGGCTGCTTAGATACACCTAGGCATATTTCAGCCCTCCGCAGGATGTATCATTAATTATAGAACTTCAAGGAACTCAAATTCTCGAATACAACCTAGTCTCACGTATAAACTGAATAATAGACTCTTCAATCAGATGTTGATTCTTTTGATGGCCAAACAAAGATTGAATAGAAAACCAAAATAAATTTAAGCCAGATAGTCTCTTGAACAACGTGCTTCTTTCAATTTTGTATCGATTACAGCTCAGCAAAACATGCTGGACTGTCTCTGGACTACCACAGTCACTTAATCCAGTAGGATATAAGTTTCACCATATCTCTACGACTTAAAAGGTAACAGTCTGAGACCTTTTTAACTAGTGGGTGACTAGGAAAATAATGCCTGCTCCCTAATTCATCTTTCCAATTCTCCAGCCACTTCTTCTCTATACCTTTTTTAATCCTACTTCTGAATTCTGCTCTGCCTAGGGGAACTCCAATTTCTACTTGCCTGCTCTGTAAGGAAGACTTTGCAATGCCATCCAGAATTTCATTTCCCTCCACCCCAGCATGTTCAGGTATCCATGAAAATCTAACAGCACAACCCATCTTCCCTACTCTAAACAACACTAAGAGAATCTCAATAACTATGTCAGGATGAGCTTTTGATTTACTCCCTTTCATAGACTCTAAGGCAGCAGCAGAATCCGAACAGATGATAACCCTACGTGGTCGAGAGTCTTCTATCCACCATAAGGCCCAGAGGATTGCTAATAATTCTGTTGCAAAGACAGAAACACCATCTGAAACCCGGTGACCAATCTTAACTCCAAGTTGAGACACATACATCCCAAATCCTGCCCTACTGCTCTCTGGGTCCACTGAGCCATCAGTAAAAATCTTCAGATAAGATCTCCATTTATTAATTAAATATTCATTTGTGATCAAAGCTGATGAAATTGCACTGCTTCCTTGAAGCAGAAAAAGGAGGAATAGGTCTACTTCTGGTTCTGGAAAGAGCCAAAAAGGGACAAATTTGGTCAACTATGTCTTCCTCAGTCAGTTTCAATTTCACAGCTCAGTTATTAAACAATTCTAAAAATGGGTATCTTTTAAATTTTACTTTGGCGCTCCGACTTCCCCTGCAAAAGACACTTTGATGGACAGCTGTGATTGAATCCATTTAGTTTTACCCAATACTGCAGGCCCAACTGAACTCGTCTTAAACTAATTATTTCATTTAATATGTACAGTAATATATATATATATATAATCTTAGTTTTTCTTTTTATTCAGCAAGAATGAAGTGAGTATATTTATGTATGATGTCACTTATGGTACGTTTGACCATGTGTGCCAATGAGCCCCAACTAACAAACCCAAAGAGATTCAGCAGAATGCTGCCTGGAATAGAGAGAAACACACATCAAAGTTGCTGGTGAACGCAGCAGGCCAGGCAGCATCTGTAGGAAGAGGTGCAGTCGACGTTTCAGGCCGAGACCCTTCATCAGGACTAACTGAAGGAAGAGTGAGTAAGGGATTTGAAAGTTGGAGGGGGAGGGGGAGATCCAAAATGATAGGAGAAGACAGGAGGGGGAGGGATGGAGCCAAGAGCTGGACAGGTGATTGGCAAAAGGGGATACGAGAGGATCATGGGACAGGAGGTCCGGGAAGAAAGACAAGGGGGGTGGGGTACCCAGAGGATGGGCAAGAGGTATATTCAGAGGGACAGAGGGAGAAAAAGGAGAGTGAGAGAAAGAATGTGTGCATAAAAATAAGTAACAGATGGGGTACGAGGGGGAGGTGGGGCCTTAGCGGAAGTTAGAGAAGTCGATGTTCATGCCATCAGGTTGGAGGCTACCCAGACGGAATATAAGGTGTTGTTCCTCCAACCTGAGTGTGGCTTCATCTTTACAGTAGAGGAGGCCGTGGATAGACATGTCAGAATGGGAATGGGATGCGGAATTAAAATGTGTGGCCACTGGGAGATCCTGCTTTCTCTGGCGGACAGAGCGCAGGTGTTCAGCAAAGCGGTCTCCCAGTCTGCGTCGGGTCTCGCCAATATATAAAAGGCCACATCGGGAGCACCGGACGCAGTATATCACCCCAGTCGACTCACAGGTGAAGTGTTGCCTCACCTGGAAGGACTGTTTGGGGCCCTGAATGGTGGTAAGGGAGGAAGTATAAGGGCATGTGTTACACGGATAAGCGGAACAAGTGCTACACATGCCCTTACACTTCCTCCCTTACCACCATTCAGGGCCCCAAACAGTCCTTCCAGGTGAGGCAACACTTCACCTGTGAGTCGACTGGGGTAATATACTGCGTCCGGTGCTCCCGATGTGGCCTTTTATATATTGGCGAGACCCGACGCAGACTGGGAGACCGCTTTGCTGAACACCTACGCTCTGTCCGCCAGAGAAAGCAGGATCTCCCAGTGGCCACACATTTTAATTCCACATCCCATTCTGACATGTCTATCCACGGCCTCCTCTACTGTAAAGATGAAGCCACACTCAGGTTGGAGGAACACCACCTTATATTCCGTCTGGGTAGCCTCCAACCTGATGGCATGAACATCGACTTCTCTAACTTCCGCTAAGGCCCCACCTCCCCCTAGTACCCCATCTGTTACTTATTTTTATGCACACATTCTTTCTCTCACTCTCCTTTTTCTCCCTCTGAATATACCTCTTGCCCATCCTCTGGGTCCCCCCCCCCATCTTTCTTCCCAGACCTCCTGTCCCATGATCCTCTCGTATCCCCTTTTGCCTATCACCTGTCCAGCTCTTGGCTCCATCCCTCCCCCTCCTGTCTTCTCCTATCATTTTGGATCTCCCCCTCCCACTTTCAAATCTCTTACTCACTCTTCCTTCAGTTAGTCCTGACGAAGGGTCTTGGCCTGAAACGTCGACTGCACCTCTTCCTACAGATGCTGCCTGGCCTGCTGCGTTCACCAGCAACTTTGATGTGTGTTGCTTGAATTTCCAGCATCTGCAGAATTCCTGTTGTTTGGAATAGAGAGAACATGTCTTATCAGGATAGGTTGATTGACTTAAAGTTATGCCCTCCAGGTTTCCTGCACTGTAGCACACAGAGTGTACAGACAACAGGGAATAAGGAACACATGACATTCCTCTATTGAATACTTCTCACTGTGCAGATGAGGAGTTGCCTGCAACCAGAGGCTCCTAGCCTACCTTTGTCATGTCCTGCCTTATGTTAATGAAATTGGTCTTAACCTAGTTAAGATCATTATAACTGGTGCATCACTGACCTGTTCCTTTCACCACTTTCATATATACACACACCATCTCCAAAAAGCTCCTCGCTGCACTTGACCACCCCAATTCTTCAAGAAAAGCTCCAGTAAGTTGCTGCCCTCATTGGTCTACCTCCCGACTGCCTCAGGAAGCTCTCTACAAGTACGTAAGACAGGAGAAAAATTAGGTCCCAGTCATCAAGTCTGCTCCACTATTCTTTCAAAGCTCATTTAGTACCCTTCTCAACCCCATTTTCCTGCCTTCTCCCTGTAATTTTTAATGCCCTGACTAACCAAGAGCCTGCCAACCTCTGCTTTAAATATGCTCAATGTCTTTGCCTCCACAGCCGTCTGTAGCAATGAATTCCACACACTCATCATCCTATGAGTAAAGAAATTCATCCTCATTTCTGTTCTAAATGGACATCCCTCTATTCTGAGGCTGTGCCCTCTGGTCCTAAACCACACCCCCACCACTGTAGGAAACATCCTCCCCATATCCACTCTGTCCAGACCTTTCAATATTCAATTGGTTTCAATGTGATCCCTCCCCATTCTTCTAAATTCCAGCGAGTACAGGGCAGAGCCATCAAACACTCTTCTTGCAGTACATTTGATGACTCTTCTGGACACATCTCAAAAACCCTTCCCCTCTGAGCTTTTAACATTAAGGCTTTCCCAGTTAACTGAAATTTCCTGGTATCATAACCTTATCTGGAGAATTTGACTAGAACTGTACCTACGCTTTGAGATATGAGAACACATATAGAAGATCGTGACCAGGGAAAGATTTCAACACCACCATGAGAAATATGCCCAACAGTCTCCACGATGTGCAGTCAGTGCAGGCACCCCTTTCAACAACCACTCTTAAACCCCTTTCAACAACCCCCAGTATCCAAAGATCAATGGAACCGTAAAAAGGATCCCACCCACCCTGCTCACAGACTTTGTCCCACTCCCATTAGGGAGGATGCTACAGAACATCCTCACCAGGACCATCAGATTCAAAATATGCTTCAATACCAGCCTCTCAAAACACTTCATCACTGTGGATTGTAAGTGCCACTGGGCAACAGTCATTTAGACCATTTCCACGCTCTCCTTGGGCACCGGTAAGACTGAAGTCTGCTTGAAGCAGGTGGACACAGCAGGTTGATGATATCCGTGAACACAGCAGCCGGCTGGTCAAACAGGTCTTCAGTACTCCGTCTGGACTGGATTCACTCTCTCGAAGGTAGCCGCACGTCATCTTCAGATACTGAGACCAAAGGATTGTCAGGAAGTGGTTCCTCCCTGTTCTGGTGGTCAAAGGAGGAAATGAGCTCTTCTGTCCCCTATGTCGCCGGATTTAACTTTGTAGGAGGTTATCTCATCCAAGCCTTGCTACACTGTCGAGCACCCCCCACTGAGTCCAGTCCAGTCCAGAATCTCCACTTTGCCAGAGAGATGGCTTTCGGGAGATCATACCTGCACTTCTTGTAGCATTCTTGGTCTCGAGACTGGAATGCCTCTGACCTGGCTCTCAATAGGTTCCGCATTTCATTGTTCATCCAAGGCTTCTGATTAGGGTCACAGTTGGGACATGTCTGTATACAGCTCCAAATTAAAAATTTCAAATACATCCTTATTCCATTCAATGACAGCAGTGGTCAGGTGAAAATTGGTAGATGATTGGAGGATGGAGCATGGAGTGTGGTGTGTTAAGTTTTGAATGACAATAAACATGTCTGGACATTTAGAAACTTCAGTAAAGTTCCACCTAAGCCACGAGTTCCCAACCATTTTTATGCCATGGGCCAATCCCATAAAGCAAGTAGTCTGTGCCCCAGGTTGGGAACCCCTGATCTAAAATGCGCACTGAAGGCTACATGAGGGTTACCCAAAACAGAGGCTGTGTCCCTGCCACTATAAAGAGGAGTTGTTCTGGCATCAGAAAGGAATCCTGCCATTAACCCTGTGCTCTGCCTTCAAGTTCAAACTTCCAAAATGCATCACTTCACACTTCTCCAATTTGAACTGCATCTGCCACTTCCCAGCCCAGCTCTGCATCCTATGAATGTCCTGTTGTACCCTACAACAACTTTCTGTACTGTCCTCACCATCAACAACCTTTGTATCATCTGTAAACTGACTAATGTCAAAATGTCATAGAGCACTACAGCGCAGAAACAGGCCATTCAGCCTATCTACTCTACTAACCCACCCTACCACTTACCCATCCAAATCATTTATAAAATCACAAATAGCAGGAGTCCCTGAGGAACACCAATGGTCACTGGCCTCCAGGCAGAATATTCTCTATTTCCTACCAACCTCTCTCTCCTACATCAAGCCAATTCTGAATCCGCATAACCAAGTTTACCTGGATCCCATGCCACCTGAATTTCTGAAAGAGCATACTGTTGGGATCCTAATCAGATGCTTTACTAAAATCCATATACACCACATCCAGTGGTCTACCTTCTTCAGTTTGTTACTTCCTCAGTCAGACTTCATAGGACCTTCCCTCCACAAAGCCATGCTGACTATCCCAGATCAGTCTATGCTTCTTTTGCCTCAGGTACAGAAATCTTTAAACATCCTCTCCAATAGCTTGCCCATAACTGTTTTAGGACTCCATATGTCCATAGACATGGGAGCAGAATTAGGCCATTCGGCCCATCAACTCTGCTCTGCCATGCAATAATGACTGATTTATTATCCCTCTCAATCCTATTCTCCTGCCTTCTCCCCCATAACTTTTGACACCCTGACCAATCCAGAACTTATCAACCTCCACTTTAAATATCCTCAATGACTTAGCCTCCACAGCCATGAATGGTGAACGGCAATGAATTCCACAGATTCACTACCCTCTGACTAAAGAAATACCTCCTCACCTCTAGAACGTAGAACAGTACAGCATAGGAACCAGCTAAAAAACAAATCAAAAACGCTCAAATGCTAATTCCTCCTACCTTCAAAATTTCCATATCCTTCCGTCTTCTTTACATCCATGTACCCATCCAAATGTCTCTTAAAAGCCTCTAATGTAGTTGCCTCTATTGCCATATGGGACAGTGCATTCCAGACATCTGCCACTCTGAGTAAAACATTTCTGCCTCTGCTGTTCCAGAGAAAACAACCCTAGTTTACCCAGCCTTCCATGATAGCACATGCCCTCTAAACCAGGCAGCATCCTGGTAAACCTCTTCTGCACTGTCTCCAAAACCGCAACATCCTTCCTATAGTGGTGCGACCAGAACTGCAAGCAATACTTCAGATGTGGCTTAACAAGAGTTTTATAAAGTTACAAAAGAACCTCCTGACTCAATGTCTTGACTAATAAAATCAAGCATTCCATAAGCCTTCTTAACCACCTTATCAACCTGTGTAGCCACTTTCAAGGAGCTCTGAACTTGGATCCCAAGATCTCCCTGCTCAGCAGCACTGTAAAGGATCTTGCCCTTAACAGTGTACTGTCTCCCTGTATTTGCCCCACCAATGTACAATACCTCATATTTATTAGGTTAAACTCCAGCTGCCATTTCTGTGCTCATATCTGAATATCGTGCTGTATTCTTTGCCAGTCTTCTACACTATCTACAACTCCATCAATCTTGGTATCATTTGCAAACTACTAACCCATTCATCTACATTTTCATCCAAGTCACTTATATACATTACAAACAGCAGAGGTCCCAGCACAGCTTCCTGTCGTACTCCGCTAATTACAGACCTAAAGCTCGAAGAAGTCCCTTCAACTACTACCCCATCTTCCATGCTCAAACCGGTTCTGAACCCAAACAGCCAATTGGCCGTGGATCGCACGCATGTTAATCTTCTGGATTAGTCTCCCATGAGGGACTTTGTCAAATGCCTTATTAAAACTATGTAGACAACATCCACTCCCTACCCTCATTAATCCCTTTCATCACCTTGTCAAAAAACTCAATCAAATTGTTAAGAGCATCTATGGAAAAAGTACAGTCGATGTTTCAAGCTGAAACCTTCGGCAGGTGAGGCAGCTTTTCAAATGCCTTCTGAAAATCTAATAAATGACATCCACTGCCTCTCCTTTGTCCACCCTGCTTGTTACTTTCTCAAAGAGCTCTAAAAGATTTGTCAGGCAAGATTTCCTTCTAGAGAAACCATGCTGACTTTGACTTATTTTATCATTAGTCTCCAAGTATCCTGAAACCTCAATGCTAATAATGGACTCCAACACTATCCCAACCACTGAGGTTAGGCTAACTGGCCTATAATTTGTTTTCGTAAAGGGTGGAGTGACATTTGCAGCTCCACAGTTTTGTTTCTGTGGGCATTACCTTATGATGTATGCCAACAGTATAAAAGAAATGTGGACACAAGTGCTGAGAAGGAGTCGAAGGAAAGAGAGAGAGAGTGAAGACTGCACTTCGAGCTATCCAGGAACAGCTCACAATCGAGAAGGGTAAAGTCTAATGCTTACCCAAACCCAAAGGATTGGGTTAATCAGCTGTGCATTGTAGAGACGTGTCTGTCCTCCGTATGATCCATGGGTGTGGATTTCGTGACAGTCACTTTGTGAAATCGCTCTTTATGGACTTCGGAACAGTATTCCTCGGCTGGGATCTTCGGTAACTGTTTCTTCGTTCGCTAGCCGTGGAATCTTTGGAATTCGTCGTGATCACCTCGTCGCTGCACTGTGAATCCACAAATCTCTCCTCTCACCTATTTCATGAATTACTGGGACTCTCTGAACTGCCACTTTAAGACTGTGCTTCAGTAAGATTTGTTAAGAACGAGTTCCAGGTCAGACTGTGAGGGAGCTATAGACGCATAACACTGTTAACTTCTGTTTAAGAAAGTAGATTATCTCATTTTCTATATTTGAGTAGATGTAAACAAATAGTGGTTTTAATATTATAACTCAACTCAGTTTGTCATCTCTTGCTGCTGGTACATTACGAAGTTGTAATAAATTGGGGGCTCGTCCGCGAAATGAACAAATTTGGAGCTTTTTGACTGATTATCGATCTCATTGGCTACTACACTTTTGATTGACTTGTGTGGGGAAAACCAGCAGCAATCGATATTGGGGGCATTTCTAGCATCACCAGACCTGAAGGCATTAGGGGATGCCAGAAAGGACGACTTGTTGGCCATTGCTAAGGAGCTGGGACTTACTGCAGTAAAACGGGATATGAAAAAGGTACGGATTCAGAGGATAATAGCTGAGCTCTATATTTCTTTGAGGAAGTTTGAAGAGGGGGTGTTAGAATTGTTTCCTGAAAGTAAACCCAGTGATCTTGAGCTCTAGTACAAGTTGGAAAAATTAAAGATGGAGGCTGAGGATAGGCAAAGACTGCAACAGCTTGAGTTACGACAAAAAGGGCTTGAGGTTGAGGAAGCAGAAAGACAAAGGAGGTTGGAGTTTGAGAAGGTAGAGAAGTTGCAGCAAAGGGGTCTAGCGTTTTACTCTGTTGATAAGTTTGTTGCCAGTCGGGAAGTTAAATTGGTCCCTCCATTTGATGAAACTGAGGTTGATAAATACTTTCAGCATTTTGAGAAAGTTGCTCAGAGCCTAAATTGGCTGGAAGAAAGCTGGCCTCTCTTGTTACAGAGTGTATTTGAGGGTAAGGCTCAACAGGCTTATTCTGCCCTATCAATTGAAGATGCAGCTAAGTATGAGATTGTGAAATGGGCTGTACTTAAAGCCTATGAACTGGTTCCAGAAGCCTATAGACAAAGGTTTAGGAATTTGAAGAAATCTGTGAACCAGACTCATGTGGAATTTGCTTATGAGAAATCTGTGTGTTTTGCTGCTGGTGCACATTTGAAAATGTGGATGGTGATTTTGACAACTTGAAAGAGTTGGTTTTAATTAAAGAATTTAAAAGGTGCATCCATAATGATATAAAGGCATATTTAGATGAAAAGGATGCTGCCACTTTGCAAGAGTCTACTAAATTAGCAGATGAGTTTGCCTTAACCCACAAGTTTGAATGTACCCCGAGTAAGACCTTCCAAAAGAGTAGCATGGATAGTCAGGGTAAACCAGAAATCAAATCTGTGTCTAGTGATAAAGGTAGGGATGAACGGAAACAATTAAAGGGGAAGCCCTCTGGTCCTACTTGTCACTATTGTAGGAAACCTGGTCATGTTGTGGCTGACTGTTTCCTTCTGAAAAAGAAGGAAAAGGAGGCAGTTCCAGATGCCTGTGTTCAAGATGTTGAAACACCTGAGAACCCACGGGGTCTGCAGATTCTGATGAAGTTCTGTCAAAGGTTAGACATCTGGTCGGGTTAGGAAAGAATTCCTTCATTTTACGTCAGGTAGGTTTGTGTCAGTAAAAGAAGGGTCAACCCTGGTACCGGTGAAAATTCTTCGAGATACTGCGGCTTCTCAGTCACTTATGTAGACAGTGTTCTAAAGTTTGGTGATGGGACTACCATTGGTGAGGTAAATCTTATACGCGGCATTGGGTGCGACATCGTTCCTGTACCTCTGCACAAGGTAATTTTGAAGTCAGAGTTAGTTTCAGGACTTGTTAAAATAGGACTACAACCGAGTTTACTGGTGGAAGGTATTTCTTTGTTGTTAGGGAATGACCTAGCAGGTGGTAAAATTGTTCCTGCAGTGCAGCTGACAACTAAGCCAATCAATGATGATTCCAAGATAGACACAGAAACATAGAAAACCTACAGCATAATACAGGTCCTTCAGCCCACAGAGATGTGTCAAACATGTCCCTACCTTAGAAATTACTAGCTTACCTATAGCCCTCTATTTTACCCCAATATTTATCCCTCATGTGCAGTAACTCAAGCTAGGGCCAAGAAAATTGCCAATACAGATGGCCCTGTGCAGCATGATTTGGCTACTCATGATAGCCCAAATAGGGAGTCAGATTTTGATGACTTGTCAGGGACTTTACTGCCTTCATTGTTTCACCAGGATCCAGGTATTAAATCTGATAATAAAGATTTATCTCTGTCTAGAAAGGAGTTTATAGCAGAACAGAGCAGAGACCTTGAGATTGAAGCTTTAAGAGAAAAAGCTCTCTCAGGTGAGGAGATTGATAAAGTGCCAGTAGGGTTTTATTTCAAGGATGGAGTGTTAATGAGGAAGTGGAGACCACCTGATGTTCCCTGCAAGTGAGGAGTGGGCAATTGTTCACCAGGTTGTAGTCCCTAAAGCCTATAGGAATGAGATTTTAACTTGTGGCCCATAGTAAACCTTTGGGTGGCCATCTAGGTGTGAATAAAACTGTGAACAAAGATTTAAAACAATTCTTCTAGCCTAGTTTGAGGAAAGATGTTGCAACATTTTGCAGGACTTGTCACACTTGTCAGGTTGTGGGTAAACCTAATCAGGTCTGCAGCCTATTCCTGCATTTGCTGAATCCTTTTCTAAAGTTATTGTGGATTCTGTTGGCCCATTGCCAAAGACTAAAGCTGGTCATCAGTATTTGCTAACTATCATGTGTACAACATAGTAGTGTCACAATGGGGGTGCTGGGAACGGACCCAAATGCAAGACACAGACACTAAAGTACAAGGAACAGGACTTGACTAGAGTAGGGACATGACAGGATTCAGGCAAAGAGCAGGGACAAGAATGCAGACTTGGGCTAGGGAAAGTGGGACCAGGTCTAGGAACCATGGACTAGGAGACAAGGCTTGGACTCCGAGCCTGAGACTGGACAAGGACCCAGAACCTAGGTCTTGCCTCGGGCTTGGACCCCAGAACCAGGCAAGGACATGACATGGCTTGAGGGGGTCTTGGGTCTTGAGCTTGGCTTGGGATCCTCGAGGCTTGGGGTCTTGGGTCTTGAGCTTGGCTGCAGGCTGAGGTCTTGGGTCTTGAGCATGGCTGCGGGATCGTCGAGGCTTGGGTTCTTGGAGCTTGGCTGCAGGATCCTCGTCTTGAAATGCGGAGGCTGGAGCTGAGAGACAGACTGGGAACTGAACATCTACATAGAGCCGGGACTTATCCTTCGACAAGCCAGGACTCATCTTTAACACGTCATTAACATTAGACAGGACAGGACAGAACATAGACATAGAGCCAGGACTTATCCTACAACAAGCCGGGACTCAACTTCATCTCCACACCAAGGTGGGACAGGTCTACCAGTTGGGTAACAGCAGGATGGCCAGACTTATCCAACAGAGGCAAAGGCAAGACATGACCCCCCGCAGGGCAATGGCAAGACAGCCTGACTTACCCTATGGAGGCGAGGACAAGACAAGACAGATCCCCCTGCAGGGCAATGGCAAAAGGGCCTGGCATACCCCACAGAGGCAAGGACAAGAGGAGACAAACACCAAAGAACAACAGACAGTTCCATCTCTGCTCCAGGGTAGCTCCAAGTCTCAGTTCAGCCAGCAACCTCAGCTGGCTATAGAAACAGCCGGATCCCTACCTGGCTCAGAGTGGCTGACAGCCACTCAGCTGGCCCAGGAAACAGCCAAATCCATCCC
This sequence comes from Mobula birostris, assembly GCF_030028105.1. NCBI lineage: Eukaryota > Metazoa > Chordata > Chondrichthyes > Myliobatiformes > Myliobatidae > Mobula > Mobula birostris. The sequence goes on from NC_092379.1 coordinate 146,548,139, forward strand.
ACAAAGACTACTCCAACAAGTGGCAACAAGGCTCCATGAAGCAGTGGTCCTCCAACCAGGCCTAGAGATCACAAATGGTTTCATTAGCAGGTTGCTCCAAGGGTGACTGACAAGACAAACCAGCAACCCACACTTAATCCCAAGGCTACTTATATTGCAAGCCCAAAGATGGGAATCAGGTGCCTTTGATTTAGTCAAACAAGGGTCAGCTGGAAGACCCGGAGTCCTGAGTCCATGGACCGGACCGTGAACCGGAATGCAGACTTCACGGACCGGACCATGACATCTAGATTTCCAGAGGCAATACCTCTCAGAAATATAAAAGCCAAAACTGTGTCGAAGGCTCTCGTAAAGTGTTTTACTTTATTTGGGTTGCCTAAAGAAATTCAGTCTGATCAAGGGAGTAATTTTATGTTAGGATTATTCCAGCAGGTAGTTTACAAACTGGGATCCAAACAGATTACGTCATCTGCATATCATCCAGAATCCCAAGGGGCCTTAGAGAGATTCTATTCTACCCTCAAAACCATGATTAAGACATTCTGTACTGAAAATGAAAAGGATTGGGATGAGGGAGTTCATTTGCTTTCATTGCAGTAAGGGAGTCAGTACAAGAGTCCCTAGGCTTTAGTCCCTTTGAACTTGTGTTTAGTCACCAGGTCCGAGGACCTTTGGCATTGTTAAAGGAACAGTGGGTTAACAGTGACCTGCATGTTAATTTGCTACATTATGTTTTGAAGTTCAAGGACAAATTGCAAAGGGCTTGCAACCTAGCAAAGGAGAATTTAAAATTAGCCCAGGAAAGAATGAAAACTTGGTGTGATACACAAGCCAGAATGAGTTCATTCAAGCTGGGAGATAAAGTGCCTGTTTTGTTTCCTGTACAAACAAACCCTCCACAAGCTAAGTTTCATGGTCCCTATGAAATTGTGGCTAGAGTTAATGATGTGGACTATGTAGCCAAAACACCAGATAGACGAAGGCCAACGCAGCTTTGTCACGTAAATATGCTTAAGCTGTATCATGAAAACAAACTGCAGCTGTGGCGGTTGCTGTAAACAAAGATGGATGTGAGCTGTCTGGAAATTTATTAGCTGATCCATCTGAGGCCTATTTTAAACCGAACATTATTTCAGCCAGATTGAGAAATTCGACTATTTTGGAAAATATTAATGAGAAACTGGCTCATTTACAGCTACCGCAGTGGCAGCAAATGAAGTAGTTAATTATGAAATTTAAGGATTTATTTCCTGATATCCCAAAAAGAACCACAGTGGCCTTACGTGAATTAAATGTGGGTAATAACAAACCTATAAAACAACATCCATATGGTATGAATATTGAAAAATGTAAACTTGCTGAACAAGAAATTGAGTATATGTTAGAAAGTGAAATTACAGTATCAGACATTTTACTTCAGACTGGAGTTCATCTTGCGTCATGGTACCTAAACCAGATGGTAGTATCAGATTCTGCACTGATTACCGAAAGGTGAATGTTGTAACAAAAACAGATGCTTATCCAATCCCTAGAGTGGATGATTGTGCAGACAAGGTTGGGAAAACTAAGTTTCTTACAAAGATTGAGCTCTTAAAATGATATTGATGTGTTCCATTAACGGATAGAGATAGAGAAATTTCTGCTTTTGTGATGCCTTCTGGGTTGTATGAATACAATGTTCTGCCATTTGGAATGAAAAATGCTCTGGGAACATTCCAGAGAATGATTAATTCTGTAATTCAAGGGTTAGAGCACACAGATGTCTATATTGATGATTTAGTCACAGGAAATGACACCTGGGAAGCCCATATCTCTGCAGTGGAACAGCTGTTTGAAAGGCTGTCAAAAGCCAGCCTTACAATTAACCCAGCTAAGGGTGAATTTGGCCATGCCACTGTGACCTATCTTGGTTATGTTGTAGGTCAAGGCAGGTTGGCTCCTGTTCAGGCAATTTCTAAGGTTCCCATTCCAACCGGGAAAAGGGCTCTTAGAAGATTTCTGAAAATGGCCGGATATTATCACAAGTTCTGTAAGAACTTTGCTGATATTGTTCTTCCATTGACTAACCTCCTGAAGAAGGGTGAAAAGTTTGTTTGGACAGAACCTTGTCAGGAGGCATTTGATAAATTGAAAGCTATCTTATGTCACCAACCTGTGCTCAGGTCACCTGATTTTGCCAAGCCATTCTCCATGGCTGTGGATGCCAGTGATGAGGCTGCAGGAGCAGTGTTACAACAAAGGGATGGTTATAATGATGTTGACCATCTTGTGGCTTACTTTCCAAAGAAATTTAATGAGCATCAAAGAAATTATTCCACCATAGAAAAGGAATTATTATCACATATTTTGGCTTTGTAGCATTTTGATGTGTGTGTTTGCACAGCTCAGAAACCACTTGTGGTTTATTCAGATCATAATCCATTGGTGTTCTTGAGTAAAGTGAAAAACAAAAATGGCAGGTTGCTGAGTTGGAGTTTGATTTTGCAGGAGTATGATCTCCTGATAACTCACATTAAAGGCAAAGATGATGTAATTGCCGATTGTCTTTCCAGATGTTAAACTTGCAATGTAATTTTAACAATGGAGTGGAATTTAATATTTGTATATGCTCCTGCAATATGTTGTATTAGTTTGTAGTGTGCTATATGATAACCATATATGAATTGTTCCACATATTGTAGATTGTAGTTAAAATTTTATTCTTACAGATCAAATTTTTCTCTTCTTGGGGGGAGGTGTCACGTGTCCACAGTTCCGTTTTCCTGGGAGTCCATAGTTTCATTTACTGTGGGCATCACATGACCCCAGTTTCGCTTTACTGGGAGTCCACAGTTTCATTTCTGTGAGTGTTACCTTATGACGTATGCCGATGGTATAAAAGAAATGTGGGCATGAATGCTGAGAAGAAGTCAAAGGAAAGAGAGAGAGAGTGAAGACTGCACTTCGAGCTTTCCAGGAACAGCTCACGATCGAGAACGGTAAAGACTAATGCTTACCCAAACCCAAAGGATTGGGTTAATCAGCGGCACACTGTGCATTGTGGAGATGTGTCTGTCCTTCATATGATCCATGGGTGTGGATTTCGTGACAGTCACTTTGTGAAATCACTCTTCGTGGACTTCAGAACAGTATTCCTCGGCTGAGATCTTCGGTAACTGTTTCTTCGTTCGCTAGCCATGAAATCTTTGGAATTCATCATGATTGCCTCGTCGCTGCACTGTGAATCCACAAGTCTCTCCTCTCACCTATTTTGTGAATTTCTGGGACTGGGACTCTCTGAACTGCCACTTTAAGACTGTGCTTGAGTAAGATTTGTTAAGAACGGGTTCTAAGTTAGACTGTAAGGGAGCTATAGACATATAACACTGTTAACTTCTGTTTAAGAAAGTAGATTATTTCATTTTCTATATTTTTGAGTAGATGTAAATAATATAGTGGTTTTAATATTATAACTCGACTCAGTTTGTCATCTCTTGCTGCTGGTACGTTACGAAGTCGTAATACCAGTCCTCTGGGGCTATGCCAGAATAAAATGATTCTTAAAAGATCATGACCAATGCATCCATTATCTTTTCAGCAACCTTTCTCAGACTCTGGGATGTAGTCCATCTGATCCAGGTAACTTATCCACCTTAAGACCTTTCAGTTTGCTTGCACTTTTTTTCTTTGTAATAGCAATGGCACTCACTCCTGCTCCCTGACACTCACAGACCTCTAGCACACAGCTAGTGTCTTCCACAGTAAAGACTGGAGCAAACTACCTGTTAAGTTCATCTGCCATTTCTTTGTCCCCCGTTACTACCTCACCAACATCATTTTCCTGTCATCCAATATCAACTTTCACCTCCCTTAATTGGCCTTAATCAATCATGGAATTGAATTTAGGAGCCGAGAGGTAATGTTGCAGCTCATAGGATACTGGTCAGACTCCACTTGGAGTACTGTGCTCAGTTCTGGTCACCTCACTGCAGGAAGGATGTGGAAACCATAGAAAGGGTGCACAGGAGATTTACAAGGATGTTGCCTGGATTGGGGAGCATGCCTTATGAGAATAGGTTGAGTGACGGAGGTTGAGAGGTGACCTGATAGAGGTGTATAAGATAATGAGAGGTACTGATCGTGTGGATAGTCAGAGGCTTTTTCCCGGGGCCGAAACGGCTTACACGAGAGGGCACAGTTTTAAGGTGCTTGGAAGCAAGTATAGGGGATATGTCAGGGGTAAGTTTTTTTTAAACACAGAGAGCGGTGGAGGCGGATATGATAGGATCTTTTAAGAGACTCCTGGACAGGTACATAGAGCTTAGAAAAATAGAGGGCTTTGGGTAACCCTAGGTAATTTCTAAAGTAAGTACATGTTTGGCACAGCTTTGTGGACCAAAGGGCCTGTATTGTGCTGTAGGTTTTCTATGTTTCTATGTTTGTATGCTCGCTCTCAGCACCACAGACTGTTCAATCCTGACCAGATTGTAGAACTGCTCGCTCTGAACACCACAGGTATGAGGTTGAATGCAGAATGTATTGTAGAGCTGCTCGATCTCGGCACCAGAGACTGTTCAATCCAGACCAGATTGTAGAACTGTTCTCAATGTGCATCACAGAAGGTTCACCGCAGAGAAGATTGTAGACCGGTTCGCTCTCAGCACCATGGACAACGGATCAATCCCGACCAATTTGTAGAGCTGCTCGCTCTCATCACCACAGACCTTGCTTCTGTCTAGACCAAAATGTAGAGCTGCTGGCTCTCAGCTCCATAGACTAAGGATTGGGGAGCATGCCTTATGAAGACAGGTTGAGTGAACTCGGCCTTTTCTCCTTGGAGCAACAGAGGATGAGAGGTGACCTGGTAGAGGTGTATAAGATAATGAGAGGCATTGATCGTGTGGATAGTCAGAGGCATTTTCGCAGGGCTGAAATGGTTGCCACAAGAGGACACAGGTTTAAAGTGCTGGGGAGTAGGTACAGAGGAGATGTCAGGGGTAAGTTTTTTTATACAGAGAGTGGTGAATGCGTGGAATGGGCTGACGGCAATGGTGGTGGAGGCAGATACGATAGGGTCTTTTAAGAGACTTTGGGAAAGGTACATGGAGCTTAGAAAAATAGAGGGCTATAGGTAAGCTAGTAATCTCTAAGGTAGGGACATGTTCGGCACAACTTTGTGGGCCGATGGGCCTGTATTGTGCTGTAGGTTTGCTCTGTCATTCTATGTTTCTATTCTTGCTCGTACAAAATCTCCATCACGCGTTATTTCCGGGGTATTCCGGCTCATCCACGGGCTCTATAATGCGTTAGTTCTGGAACATTCCTGTACGTCTTAGGTCTCTATCACACGTTAGTTCCCAAGCATTCCAGCTCATTCAAGGGCGCTGGCACACCATAGCACTGGAGCTGCCCAGCTCGTCCGAGGGCGCTGTCGTGCATTAGGTCTACAGCATTCCTGTTTGTCCAAGGGCTCTATCACGCTTCTATTCCAGAGCATTGGATCTCGTCTGAGTTGTCTTCCATGTCTTAGTCAAAGAGCTTTTCAGCTCGTCCCAGGGCTCCATCGCGCGGTAATTCAAGGGCTCTGTCACACGTTGGTTCCCGAGCATTGCTGCTCATTCAAGGGCTCTGCAATGTGTCAGTTCCGAAGCATTCCAGCTCGCCCAGGGCGTTATCACACGTTCGTTCCAGAACTTTCCTGCTCCACTTAGTACTCTATCCCATTTTATTTTTAGAGCATTCCAGCACATGCGAGGGCTATATCACACGTTTGTTTCGGAGCATTCCAGATCGTCGAAGACCACTGCCATGTGTTATTTCCGGAGCATTCCTGCTCGTCCAGGGGCTCTATCACGCATGAATACTGGAGCATTACATTTGTCCAAGGTCTCCATCACGTGTCAGTTCCAGAGCACTTCAGCTGGTCGAAGGGCTTTATCGCACTTCGGTTCTGGACCACTCCGGTTCCAGAGCAGTCCTGCTCATCGAAGAGCTCTGCAACGTTTTTCTTTGGCATTCCAGGTGGTCCAAGGGCTCTGTCACATGGTCGTTCTAGAGTATTCCTGCTTGACCGAGGGTTACAGCACGTGTTTGTTCTAGAGCATTCCAACTCGTCCAATAGCTGTGTGATCCGTTCGTTCTGGAGCATTGCTGTTCGTCCTAGATCTCCATAACATGTTAGTTCCACGGTTCATTCGTACACCTTCTCTTTCATATGTTACTTTCAAAGCTTTTCAGCTCATCGGTGGGCTCTATCACGTGTTAGTTGGTGGAGAATTCCACCCCAAGTAATGGCTCTGTCATGTGTCCAGTCCGGAGCATTTCAGCTCGCCGAAGGGGCTGTCACGCGTTAGGTCTGGAGCATTCCAGCTCGCCCAAAGGCACTTTAATGAATTAGGTTCAGAGTATTTCAGCTGGTGCAAGGGCTTTGTCATGCGTTTGTTCTGGAATGTTCCTGCTCATTCAAGGGGGCGGTCATGTGTTAGTTCTGTAGTATTCCAGCTCTTCCAAGGTGTCTATCACAGCTAGTTCCGGAGTATTCCAGCTCATCCACGGGCTTTGTGATGCGTTAGTTCTGCAGCATTCCTCTTCGTTCTAGGTCTCTATCAGCAGTTAGTTCCGGAGCATTCCAGCTCGTCCAAGGGACTGTCATGTGTTAGATCCAGAGCATTCCAGCTCATCCAAAGACTCTATCGCGCGTTCATTCCAGATCGCCCAAGGGCTCTATCCAAGCTTGTTCCGGAACGTTCAAGATGGTCCAAGGGCGTTGTCATTCGTTATTTCCCGACTATTCCTGTTCATCCTTGGTTTCTAACATACATTTGTTCCAGGGTATTCCTGCTCATTCAAGGGCGCTGTCACACGTTAGATCTGGAGCATTCCAGCTCGTTCAAGCTCTCTATCACACATTAGTTCCAAAGCATTCCAGCTGCCCAGGAACCCTATGATTCATTAGTTCCAGAACATCCCTGTTCTTCCAAGGGCACTATCATGCATTAATTCCAAGGCTTTCCAGCTCGTCCAAGGGCGCTGGCAGGCGTTAGTACCAGAGCATACCAGCTAATCCACGCGTCATAGAGCCCGTGGGTGAGCTGGAATGCTCTATCACAAGCTGGCTCCACAGCATCCCAGCTCACCCACGGGCTCTATGATGCGTTAGTTCCGGAGCATTCCTGCTCGCTTTAGGTCTCTATCACAAGTTAGTACTAGCGCATTCTTGCTCGTTGAAGTGGCTGTTACGTGTGAGTTCTGGAGCATTCCAGCTTGTCCAAGGGCGCTGTCATGCGTTAGGTCCAGAGTGTTTCAGCTGATCTAAGGCTTGATGATGCGTTATTTCCAGCGCATTCCTGTTCGTCCAAGGTCTCTATCACAAGTTAATTCCACAGCATTCTTGCTCGTTGAAGGGGTTGTCACGCGTGAGTTCTGGAGCATTCCAGCGCGCCCAAGGGCGCTATTATGTATTAGTTCCAGAGCGTTCCTACTCGTCCACGACCTCCGTCACGTGTTACTTCCGCAGCATTCTAGCTCGTTAGTTTTGTAGCTTTCCTGCTCCTCGAAGGGCTTTATCGTGTGTTAGTTTCAGAGCATTGCAGCTCACCCTAGTGAGCAGTCACACGTTAGTTCCGGAAATTTTTCTTGTCCGAGAGCTCTTTCACACGGTAGTTCCAAAGGATTTCACTCATCCAAGGGTACTGTCATGGGTTAATTCTCGGGAGTTGCAGCTCGACTAATGGCCCTGTCGTGCTTTGGGTCCAGAGCATTTCAGCTCGTCAAAGGGCTCTGGTCACGTGCTTGTTCCGGAACCTTCTATCTCATCCAAGTGCGTACTCAGGTGTTATTTCCGAAACATTCAGCCGTCGAAAGGCTCTCTCGTACATTAGTACCGGAGAATTTCTGCCCGTCCAAGGGCTCAAAATGATGCGTTGTTTCCAGAGCATTCCTGTTCATCCAACGGCTCTGTCGTGCGTTACTCCGGAGCATCTCAAATCGTCCTGTCATGGTTCCGTTTGGCTGTTCCCCTTTAACGCTCCTTTCTCCCTGGTTATGCCCTAATTTCAGATTTCCAATTGCTGCTAGTTTTCCTAATTACAGTACACCTGTTTTTCATCAGGGACTGTGAAATAAGTACGATGGCTTCTCTATCACAGGTTGCCAGTTTGTCGGTTTATCCTTGTATGATACCTCGTTCTCTTGTCCGCTTAGAATCATTAGTTCCAAGTTTAGTTCTAAGTTCTGCTCTAGTTTCAAGATAGTCCCTGTAGCTCCCGCCTCCTTGTCAATATTCCTCTGGTTTGCTGTTCTACGTTCACATCCACGCCAGCATCCCCAACTCAGTCGACGTGCCGGTGTTCTCCTCAGTCGCCCCGTACCACACGTCCAAGGCCTCTGTCGCGAATTAGTTCCCGAGTATTCCTGCTCGTTCAAAGATTCTATCACGCGGAACATTCCATCTGGTCTAATGTCTATATCAGTCATTAGTTCCAGAGCATTACAGCTGGCCAAGAGCTCCAGGATGCGTTAGTTCCAGAACATCCCTGATTGTCCGAGGGAACTATTGCGCATTAGTTCCAGGGCACTCCAGCAAGTCCAAAGGTGCTGTCGGGCGTTTGTATTGGAGCGTACCAGCTTATCCAAGGTGCCTATCACAAGCTGGCTCCGGACCAATCCAGTTCGTCCAAGGTGTCTAGCACACGTTCATTCCAGAGTATTCCTGCTTGAACAAGGGATCTATCATGCGTTAGTTCTGGAGCAAGACATCTCCTTCAAGGCCTCCGAAACATTTCCACCAGGTAATTTAAATCCCAGTCGTTCTTTCCTCTTTCCTGACCTCTGCACCAAAGCACAACAGGTCCTTCTCAGTCGGTTTGTGCCACTTTGTGTTACTCTTGAACCCCTACACCCTCTCCTGCTCCGTAACAATGTCACTGTCAGCAGTTTGGGCCTCTTATCTAACGAATTATACGCTGCCGTTGGAGAAGATCCAGACGACGTTCAGAAGAATGATCCCAGGGATAAAGGGTTAACATATGAGGAGGGTTTGATGGCTCTGTGTCTGTACTCGCTGGAGTTTAGAAGAATAAGGGGGCATCTCTTTGAGACCTGTCTAATATTGAAAGTGTTAGATATAGTGGATGTGAAGAGGATGTTTTTTATAGTGGGGGAGTCTAGGGCCAGAGGGCACAGCCTCAGAATAGAGGGATGTCCATTTAGACTCGTACAGTCACAGAAAAGTACAGCACAGAAACAGGCTCTTCGGCCCATCTAGTCCTCGACGAGCCATTTAAACTGCCTACTTCTATCGCCCTGCACTGAGACCATAGCCCTCCATACCCCTGCCGTCCATGTACCTGTCCAAACTTCTCTTCAGCATTGAAGTCGAGCTCACGTGCACTATTTGTACCGGGAGCTCATTCCACACTCTCATGATCCTCTGAGTGAAAAGTTTCCCCTCATGCTCCCCTTAAACATCCCACCTTTCACCCTTAACCCATGACCTCTGTTACAGTCCCATCTCACCTCAGTGGAAAAAGCCTGCTTGCATTTACCCTGTCTATACTCCTCATAATTGTGTGTACCTCTATCAAATCTCCTCTCTGGCTTCTACGTTCTGAGGAATAAAGTCCTAAGCTATTTAATCTTTCCTTTTCACTCAGGTCTTCCACACCCGGCAACATTCTCGTAAATTTACTCTGTACTCTTTCAACTGTATTTCCATCTTTCCTTTGGGTAAGTGACTAAACCTGCGCACAATTTAAAACAGAGGAATGTGCATTTAGAACGGAGATGAGGATTTTTCTTTAGCCGGAGGGTGGCTGTGAATGCAAGTCATTTCGGTAATTTTAAAGCAGGAGTTTGATAGGTTCTGCATTAGTCAGGGCATCAAAGGTTATGGGGAGAATGGAATTGAGAGAGAAATGGATCAGCCATGTTGGAATTGTCATGCTGACTCGACGGGCCGAATGGCCTGATTCGGCTTCTACGTTCTCATGGTGGGATGTCAGACTGGAAGTCTTCACCCCGTGCTGGACTAATTCCCTCTGCCACCAGGAACTCCTTTCGGGTGGCCGAAATGGGAACATTCTGGTCGGCGGGGTGGCACGAACGAGCCTGGTGGTGGGGACAGGTTAACCTTTCCTGCCTTGCATTGGGTGAGTTTGTAGAGGAAGGTCCAAGATTTCCGCCGTCGGTGGTGAGAGACGAGGAAGCGGAGATCGCCGGTGCCGGTGGACGTGAGACGGCGCTGCTGGTTGAGAAGATACTGGAGCCCACGCCCCCCGTCTCCCCCCCCCCCCCGAGGCCAAAGGACCCGGGTGGTGGCGGTGGCGGTAGCGGAGTGGGCCAGATGGTAGCCTTCGCTCCAGCAATGGGACCAGGATGTTAAGACTGCGCATTCGGTGAGAAAGTGTCATTGAAGCGTTTATAGGAATCAAATGCACCCGGCGCCAAGGAACCCTTCCTGCACCGAGACCGGAACCGGTGCAGAGTCGGGCCGCGGGCGTCTAAGCGGCGGAGCCCGGGAACCGGAGCGGGAGGAAGCGGTTACAAACAGATCGAGCGACGGAGCGGGAGGGATTGGTTACAGGAAGACCGAGAATCGGAATGGAACGACCAGGGACCGGTGTTTGGAGTGTACGGGAGCGTTGAACCTGGGACCGAGAGCCGGCGGTGGAGATGCTGGAAGCTGGGAAACGATTATTGCAGCGACCGCTGCCTTCTCGACCCTCGCCCGTGAAATTGCACCTCCCCGTCCTGCTCCACTCTGTCCAGTTCTCCACCGGACACCAGCTCTACCCCGCTGGGCACTCGGCGTCTTCGGCCGGAGCTCCGGTCCCGGGGCACGAGGTCGGAGATTGGTCGGGATCGGGTTTGGGGAGGGGAGTCTGTGACAAAGAGAGGGAGAGCGGCATGTCCCCAGTAACGTCAACCTTGGTTGAAAGGGAGAGGGCGGTGGACCCAGGCGACGGACTGGGGAAAGGATAGAGGGCGAAAGTCCCGGGCAGTGAGGTGGGGTAGGTAAGTCCCGGTCGGTGAGGGGGAGACGTAATTCCCGGCTAGTGAGGGTGGGACGCAAGTCCCGGACGGTGAGGGGGGAGACGTAAGTCCCGGGTGGTGATGGGGAGAGGGAGTAAATCCCTGGCGGTGAGGGGTCGGAACTTAAGTACCGAGCAGCGAAGTGGGGAAAGAGGGCGGAGGTCCCGGGAGACGGAGTGGGGAGTTAGGGCGGAGGAGGAGAAAGAGGTCGTAGATCCCGGGGGGAGGAGGAGAGGAGATCAGGCGGAGGTCCCGGGCCGGAGGAGTAGGGAGAGGACGGAGGTCCCAGCCGCGAATGGGAGAGAGGTCGGGGGCTCGGGCAGTAGAGGGTCCCAGGAGGGAACACGTCGGTCGCTAAGGAGTGGGAGATCATCGAGCCAGGGAGAAGTGAGTGTCCAGTGCCGGCACGTCGTTCCAAAAAGGACTGGGAGCGATGGATAACTCGGGTTGGGGGGGAGGGGTGTTCAAGAGCGGGGTACGAGCTTTGGGTCAAGTACTGCTAAGAGCCGGCTTTGGGCGTTGGGACCTTGTTGAATGGGAAGCCGAAGTGCTGAGGGAGAGTAACCTTGATGTCCAGACGGACCACGTCCATAGCTCCCTGAAAGAGGAACTGAGATTAAAAGTCAAAAAGTTCTCTTGCAGCTTGATAAAACTCTGGTTCGGACGCATCTGGAGTATTGCGTGCAGTTCTGGTCGTCCCATTATCGGAAGGACGTCAAGGCTTTGGAGAGGGTGCAGCAGGGGGTTAACCGGGATGTAGCCCTGATTGGAAGTCATGTACTATAACGAGAGGTTGGACAAACCTGGGTTGTTTTCTTGAAGCGGTGATTGCTGAGGGCAGCAGATTCAACGGGCCGAATGGCCTACTTCTACTTATACAGTATGCCTTATGGTAAAGTTAACAGGTTCATAAAATTATGAGAGAGATTCTGTAGATAGACAACCCGTATAAAAAGAATCTAGTGCTTTCCCGGTGTAGATGGAGAAAAAACTCTTCTGGGGCTTCCAGCCGGAGGGGGTGGGGTACAGGAATTGATTATAACCAACGTTTCGATGACGAACTCTGCCATCTTCATGTCGGTTATAATCGATAGCTGCACCCGGCTGGAAGCCCGAGAAAAGTTTACTAGACAGCTTGTATCTATTCCCAGAGTTGAAATGTATAATATCAGGGCCTTGCATTTACTTCAGTATAAATTCAATGTAAATTTATTATCAGAATACATATATATCACGAAATACAACCCTGAGATTCATTTTCCTGTGGCATACTCAGCAAGTCTATAGAATAGTAACTATAACAGGATCAACGAAAGATCAACCAGAGTGCAGAAGACAACAAACTGTGCGAATACAAAAATAAATGAACAGCAATAAATAACGAGAACTTGAGATAATGAGATAAGGATTCCTTAAAATGAGGTCATTGGTTGGGGGAACATCTCAATGGATGGTCGAGTGAGTGTAGTTTTCCCCTTTGATTCAAGAGCCTGATGGTTGAGGGGTAATAACTGTTCTTGAACCTGGTGGTGCGAGTCCCACGGCGTTCTAGGCTAAATCCTTTTGTAAGATTTTCCATTCAAAGGCATCCATGTTTCCATACCAGGCCATGATGCAGCCGGTCAATACACTCTCCACTACACATCTATAGAAGTTAGTCAAAGTTTTAGATGTCATGCCGAATATCAGCAGATTGCTGAGGAAGTCCATGTGCTGCTGTGCTTTCTTTGCAATCATGTGCTGTGTCCAGGACGATCCTCTGATAGAGTAACAGCAAGGAATTTAAAGTTGCTGACCCTCCCCACCTCTGATCCTCCAATGTGGACTTGCTCAGGAGAGAAGGGGTAACATCAAAGGAGTTGGGAGGGGCCAGTTTATTTTTACACAGTGGATAGGGCTGCCAGGGGGGTGAGACCATTTCACAAGCTCTCACAGAAGCACACGGATGTGCAGAGAATGGAGGGACAAGGATCATATATTGGCGGGCTTTTCACTCACACAGCACAGTTGTTGGTTGGAACATGTTGCCGGGGCAGTGGTAGAGGCAGATACATCAGGGACATCTAAAAGACAAGTTGAAGGATAAAGAGTGGGTTTAAGGATCCGTGCAACATCGTGGGCCAAAGGGTCTGTACTGTGCCGAGGGTTCTCAGTTCTTTTTGCAGCATAAATTCCTATAGTGGGTGAGTCACGGAGCCTCAGAACAGGGAGACGTCAATTTAGAACAGAGATGAGGAGGAACTTCGTTAGCCAGCGAATGGTGAATCTGTGGAAGTCATTGCCAGGGATGGCTGTAGAGAACAAGTCATTGTGAATATTTAAAGTGGAGATTGACCGGTTCTTGATTAGTCAGTGTGTCAAGGGTCACAGGGAAAAGGCAGGAGATCGGGGTTGATCGGGATAATAAGTCAGGTCAGGTCAAGTTTATTGTCATTTAACTATATACATTACATGTATATAACGTATATAACCATATAATGTATATAGAAGCGAAACATTTCTCCGAGACAGGGTGTAAAGTACAGTCGTACACGTAACACATACAGCACATGATAACATGAAGGTAAGGATCAATCACGCATAAATAACAAACTTAAGGACATCAAATTTAACACTGGAAGGTACGGAGCAGATTAAATAATGAACAGGCCATGACGGAATGGTAGAGCAGACTCGATGAGCCGAATGGCCTAATTCTGCTCATACGGGAATTGTGGTAATTCAGCATCATTAGGCCAATTAGTTGGACCCCACTCTGTGGGCTGAAGGGCCTGTTCCTGTGATATAATGTTCCAGGTACTAGTAAGCAGCATTTATAACGTGATACTGTGTGATTTCAGATGGCACAGCGCTCAGACCGTACAAACCTCACGGAGGAGAACTGTTGAAGAGGAGACGAGTTCCGTGGGATGGAAGGAGACTCTGGGAATGATTCGCCGGCTGGCGGCCGCCGGGACTGGTCAGATGGAGTCTGGGAGATGTCCGCTCTCACTCTCCAGAGTAACACCAGCAACTCTACAGCCGAGCCCGGCCTTCAGGGCTCGGCTGCCCAAACCCTGCTGAGGGTCGCCCTGCTCTCGGCCATCCTCGGCGCCTCGCTGTTCGGGAATGGCCTGGTGCTGTCTGTGTTCCAGAGCAAACCACAGCTTCTGCACGTAGCCAACCGTTTCGTGTTCAACCTCCTGCTGGCGGACCTGCTGCAGACGCTGGTGGTGATGCCGCTGGTGATCGCGGGCGGCGTACCGGGCATCCAGCCACTCAACAGCGGCCTCTGCACGGCCCTGGTGGTCTTAGCTCACCTCTTTGCCTTCGCTGGTGTCCATACCATCGTGGTGGTCTCCATTGACCGGTACCTGGCAATAATCCACCCCCTGTCCTATCCCTCGCGAATGACTTCCAGGAGAGGTAGCCACCTCATAGCTCTCACCTGGCTGCTGGGCACAGTGCAGAGTACCCCGCCACTGTACGGCTGGGGACAGGTGGCTTTGGATGGCCACCCCTTCTGCGGCCTTGTCTGGTCCTCCAGCCCCTCCTACTCGTTGCTGACCACACTGCTGGGCTTCTGGCTGCCTGCCCTCATCATGCTGGGCTGCTACTGGATGGTGTTCCGCGCAGCTCGGCGGCAGAACGCACTGGTCCACCCAGCCCGTTCCAACAGCCCACCGCGGGGCTGGACTTGCACCAATACTTCCGCCCCCAGCTCTGGAGTCAGGATTCGGGCGCGCCGCTCCCTTTGCCACTGCAAGGCGGCCAGGGTGGTTTGTTTCATTATGTCCTCCTACCTCCTCAGCATGGGGCCCTACAGCATCCTGGGCACCATATCCATCAGCAGGGCCCACAGCCCACCCTCTTGGCTCAGTACCGTCGCCCTGGTCCTCTTCTACAGCCAGTGCTCCGTCCACCCCTACATATATGGGTACCTGCACAGGAGCATCAGGAGGGAGTTCCTCCGCCTGCTAACCAGCTCCTGTTGCGTTTTGCCGCAACCCAAGGCCTTGCCAGCCCACAGTCACCTCACCACCATGGTCAGGAGGGTTCATCGCCCCCACTGCTCCTCGGGCGCCTCTCGGGCCTGTGCCCTGGGGTGCTGGGGGGTGGAGCCTGCCACTGCACTAACTCCCATGGACCTGAGCGGAGCTCAGAGCCCCCAGGGCTGCCGCAGGGAGACTGTCTCAACCAGCTGCAGCTCAGAGAACGAACTTCGTCTCTTGCCCAGCCAGGTGTCTGGGCGGAGGCAGAACGGTGTCGCCTCTCGTTAATACAACAACTCTCGCTGTACCTACACAGAAACATAGAAAACCTACAGCACAATACAGGCCCTTCGGCCCACAAAGTTGTGCCGAACATGTCCCTACCTTAGAAATTAATAGGCTTACCTATGGCCCTCTATTTTTCTAAGCTCCATGTACCTATCCAAAACTCTCTTAAAAGACCTTATTGTATCCGCCTCCACCACCGTTGCCAGCAGCCCATTCCACGCACTCACCACTCTCTGAGTAAAAAACTTACCCCTGACATCTCCCCTGTACCTACCCCCTAACACCTTAAACCTGTGTCCTCTTGTGGCAATCATTTCAGCCTTGGGAAAAAGCCTCTGACTATCTACAAGATCGATACCTCTCATCATCTTATACACTTCTTTCAGGTCACCTCTCATCCTCCGTCGCTCCAAGGAGAAAAGGCCGACTTCACTCAACCTATTCTCATAAGGCATGCTCCCCAATCCAGGCAACATCCTTGTAAATCTCCTCTGCACCCTTTCAATGGTTTCCACATTCTTCCTGTAGTGAGGTGACCAGAACTGAGCACAGTACTCCAAGTGGGGTCTGACCACGGTCCTATATAGCTGCAACATTACCTCTCGGCTCCTAAACTCAATCCCACGATTGATGAAGGCCAATGCACCGTATGCCTTCTTAACCACAGAGTCAACCTGCGCAGCTGCTTTGAGCGTCCTATGGACTCGGATCCCAAGATCCCTCTGATCCTCCACACTGCCAAGATGTACATGCTGAACCTGTTTTCATTTCAATGGTTATACAGTATCTGTGAGAATAAATTATTCTGATGAATAGAAAATACTGTAATTTTCTAATCAATGGAAGAGTTCAAAGCCTGAACATGCAGTTGGTGAACTTTCCTGGAAGGGATCTCTGCTGCCTTGCTCCAGGCCCACTCATGGGGGATGCTTTGGGAGTAAACCCCAAGGAAAAATCTGGACCTGAAGTCCTTGCATTTTGTTCAAAGCTGACTGGTAACTCCTGCGACGCTGCTGGTGCCAGACTGTATTGGACTCTGTCATTTCTTTGGATTCTTCAACCGTGTTGAGAAAAGGAGCCTGCTACATGGGCACCAGTTTGCTCTCCCCTCCCTGGCTTGCTTGCTGGCATGCATCTCAAATGTAGACAGCCAGGACACAACATCCATGGTCAACCAACCCTATCTAACTTGGGCTTAACCTGCTTAAAATAAAGTGCTTGACTTGCTTGGGGCTGAGATAGTTTGGATGGACGTTCACCCATATCCTGGAAGTTAGCGATGGAAGCGTCTGTGGTCACAGATTTCAGACCAGTTGGTTAAAAATGAGCAAAAACCTCAAAGCTGGAAGCACTCAGCAGGTTGGATGGCATCAATGGGAAAGAGGTGGGGTCCCTCTCATGAGAACGGGAAGGGGCTGGGTTGAAAGTCAATGTGTCCCAATTAACTGCCCCTTGTTCTCAGTATTGGCAGCCCTCGGGACTGTCCAGGAGCTTTGTGGAAATGACATAATCTCCCAACTCAGGGAGATGATGCTTCTCGTGTTTGGAGACTGACCACATTCTGACGCAGACGGCCCAGGGACAATGGAAGTGCCAACAGTAAGAGCTGAAGGTTAGTGATGCAACTCCAGAGAAACATGAAATCACGGGCCGCCACCCACACTCCCTCTTATTTGCATGGTCTATTTATTTAGAGATACAGCGCTTAACAGTCCCTTCCAGACCAATGAGCTGTGCCGCCCAGCAACCCTCGCCGAATCACAGGAGAATTCACAATCATCAATGAACCTACTAACCGGTACGTCTTTGGACTGTGGGGGGAAACCGGAGCACCCGGAGGAAACTCACATGGTCATGGGGAGAATGTACAAACTCTTCACAGACCACGCCAGAATGAATTCCGAACTCCGATTCCCCAAGCTGGAATAGTGTCACACTAACCGCTACACTATAGCCCCACTACTAAATTTCGGGTGTGGTCACCAAAGTGCTGTGTTTTGCACAAAATGGAACAACGTATCAGTTCAATGCTGCAGGACATTGGAGAAACGTGCTAATGAGTGAAGAAGGTGGGTAACAAACACACAGAACTGACCGGGTTATCGGTGAACAATTTCCCCTAAAGGTTTGCAGTCATACGTCAGCAACAGACTTGTGTCAGAGGGTGTGAATATGGTGATAGTGTCAGTGTCTGTAACAGACTTGTGTCAGAGGGTGTGAATATGGTGATAGTGTCAGTGTCTGTAACAGCCTTGTGTCAGAGGGTGTGATTGTAGTGATAGTGTCAGTGTCTGTAACAGACTTGTGTCAGAGGGTGTGAATATGGTGATAGTGTCAGTGTCTGTAACAGACTTGTGTCAGAGGGTGTGAATATGGTGATAGTGTCAGAGTCTATAACAGACTTGTGTCAGAGGGTGTGATTGTAGTGATAGTGTCAGTGTCAGTGTCTGTAACAGACTTGTGTCAGAGGGTGTGAATATGGTGATAGTGTCAGTGTCCATAACAGATTTGTTTCAGTCAGTGTGAAGTGCTGGTGTCCATAACAGACTTGTGTCAGAGGGTGTGAAATGAATAATAGTGTCCAAATCCACCAAAGGCTGTTTCAACGGGTGTGAACAGAGTTATATTGCCCGTGTCCAAGAGCGCCATGTAGTGTTAGTCCAGTCACTTGTTACCAAAATTTTACAGGTATTAAAAGTAAACTTCAACAGACATTGAGGGGAAGTCTCATTTACTTACCTTGCCTGTAGGAAGTGTAATGGTCATTTTTGTCTGTATCTTGAAACCCATTTTACTCCATGCCAGAAAGGTCATCACTCTTTGGGTTCAGTGCATGCAGTGTTTGACAGTGGGCAGTCTACTGTTCCCATCTCTGTTGCAATCTCCTCTGTTGCTTACCATATTTTCCCCTCCTCTCCCCAATAACACCATTTGTAACGTTTGTAATATAGAGTCATAGAACACTATGACACAAAAACAGTCCTTCAGGCCATCTGGTCCATGCTGATCTATTATTCTGCCTAGTCCCGTTAACCAGCACCCATACCCCTCCCATCCATGTACCTATCCTAACTTCTCTTATATGTTGAAATCAAACCCTCTTCTACCACTTGTGCTGGCAGCTCGTTCCACACGCTCACCACCTTCTGAGTTAGGAAGTTTTTCCTTGTGATCCCCTTAAATATTTCACCTTTCACCCTTAACCCATAACCTCAATGTCTAGTCTCACTCAACCTCAGTAGAAAAAGCCTGCTTGCTTTTACCCTATCTATAGCCCCCCTCAGAGCAAAAAAGAGAGGCAAAAATAGTGAGGTAGTGTGCATGGCTTCATTGTCCATTCAGAAATCTGATGGTGGAGGGGAAGAAGCTGTTCCTGAAACATTGAGTGTGGGTCTTGAGGCTCCTGTACCACCAAACAACGAGAAGAAGGTGACGGTGGTCCTAAATGACTGATCCTGCCTTTTTGAGGAATGGCCTTTTGAAGATGGGAGGCTAATGCCCTTGGTGGAGCAGGCTGAGTTTGCAATTTTTTGAAGCTTTTCCTGATCCTGATCCTCCATACTCAGACATTCCTCTTGTCCTCACAGAAGGACTATTGGGTTCTTGGGCTGTATTCCCTGGAGTTCAGGAGAATGGGTGGGGGGGGGGGGGCTTCTCATTCTGAATGGTAAAAGGGCTGAACAGATTAGATATGGCAAAGTTATTTCCCATGGTAGGGGAGTCTAGGACAAGAGGGCACGACTTCAGGATTGAAGGACGTCCATTTAGAACGGAGATGCGGAGAAATTACTTTAGTCAGAGGGTGGTAAATCTGTGGAATTTGTTGCCACGAGTGGCTGTGGAGGCCAAGTTATCGGTTGCATTTAAGGCAGAGATAGATAGGTTCCTGATTAGCCAGGACATCAAAGGGTATAGGGTGAAAGCAGGGGAGTGGGGATAACTGGAAGAATTAGATCAGCCCATGATTGATTGGTGGAGCAGACTCAATGGGCCGAATGCCCTACCTCTGCTCCTATATCTTATAGTCCTCTGGTCTTATGGAGTAGGTGCCATGGCTGAACCCTTTCTCTTGGTATAAAGCACAGAAAAGATCCAAAACCCCCTCACCACCAAAGGTAGGGGATGCCATGGGACAGTAACAACCTTCTATAGACATGTCAGGACAGGCTGTGGATGGGTCACTCAGCTGAAAGACAGAAAACCATGAGTTCTCAGCACCAGTGGAGAAACTGGATGGCTTTATAGAGCATTGGTCAAACCACACATTAAGTATTGTGAGCAATTTTGGTCCCCTTATCTAAGATGTGCTGACATTGGAGAAAGTTCAGAGCAGGTTCATGAGAATGATCCCAGGAATGAAAGGGTTAATGTATGAGGATCATTTGATGGTTCTGAGCCTGTACTTGCTGGAATTTAGAAGAATGGGGGTGGTGAGTCTCACTGAAACCTATTGAATATTGTAAGGCCTAGATGGAGTGGATGTGCAGAGGATATTTCCTGTAGTGGGGGAGTCTAGGACCAGAGGGCACAGCCTCAGAATAGAGGGATATCCATTTAGAACAGAGGTGAGGGGGAATTTATTTAGCCAGAAGGTAGTGAATCTGTGGAATTCATGCCAGATGGCTGTGGAGGCCAAGTATATTTAAAGTGGAGGTTGATGGGTCCTTGACAAGTCAGGGCATTAAAGAATATGGGGTGTAGATGGGAGAATGCAGTCAAGAAAGAACATAAATCAGCCATGATGGAATGGCGGAGCAGACTTGATTTGGTCAATGGCCTAATTCTGCTACTATGTCTTATGGTCTTATGTGTTGGTCTTATGTGTGGTATCACGTGTTGATGTCACATCAAGGCACAAATGCCTTCTCAAGGGGAAAGAACATTCTTCTGATAGAACATAGAACACATAATGATACAGCACAGAATGTATCCTTCGGCCCATCATGTTGTGTCAACCAATATAAACGTACTCCACAATCAATCTAACTTGTCCCTCCTGCACAGAGCTGTCAATCTCAACAGCAGAGGAGAGCACCCTAGTATCCTGGCCAGTCCTTAAAAATATTAGCTCAGATCCAAAATCACATTCAGGTTTAATATCACAGCAAATGTCGTGAAATATGCTGTTTTGCAGTTTTATAAATTACTATAAAACTATAAAAATTATATATCTAAAATCGAAATTAAATTAGTGCAAAAAGAGAGCAAAAAAAAGGGAAAAAAAGTGAGTTAGTGTATATGGGTTCAATGTCCATTTAGAAATCTGATGGCAGTCCTGAAAAGTTGTGTGTATGTCTTCAGGCTCCTGTACCTCATCCTTGATGGTAGACATGAGAAGAGGGCATGTCCTGGGTGATGGAGGTCCTTAATGATGGATGCTGCCACTTTGAGGCACCTGATTTTGAAGGTGTTCTCAATGCTGCTGCCCATGATGGAGCAGGCTGAGTTTCACCTTTTTGCTGCTTTTTCCAATCCTGTGCAGTGGCCCCTCTGTACTACCTGTCTCCTTGTCTCTGTGAGAACATGCCAAGCACAGATCACATCTACAATTCCTGCATTACAACTGCATCTGCACTTTAAAATGTACTGTAGTGATGCTTGAAATGTCACAAAAGGCCTTATGAAACAGATCAGGCAGCATTTGAGAGAGAAACTACTGACTTGGTGTTTCAGATCAGTGACCCCTCGTGGCTGATACAAGGGGCATAATTGTAAGATGATTGGAGGAAAGTATTGGGGGGGCTGTCGGAGGTAGGTTTGTTTTTTTTTTTTTACACAGAGTGGTGGATCTGTGGAACTTCCTGCCCGGGATGATGGTAGAGGCAGATGTGTTGGGAACATTTAAGAGACTCTCAGATCAGCACATGGATGAGAGGGGTTAGACTGATCTTGGAGTAGGTTAAAGGGCTGGCACATCGTGAGCTGAAGGGCCTGTACTGCATTGTACTGTTCTATATTCGTCAGAACTGGGAAATGTCAGAAGAGGAGGAGATAAGAACAGGCACAGAAAACTGTGATCAGCTGGGGACTAGGAAGCAAATGACAGAGCGGGTGAATATATCCAGAAAACAACAAGTCTCCAGGAGGTACAAGCAGAACATGAGCAAGAGTGCTAGGCTAACTGAAAGGTCCTAAGGTGGAAAAGTCACCTGGATCAGATGGACTACATCCCAGAGTCCTGAGAGAGGTTGCTGAAGAGATAATGGATGCATTGGTCATGATCTTTCAAAAATCACTTGATTCTGGCATGGTCCCAGAGGACTGGAAAACTGCAAATGTCACTCCACTCTTTAAGAAGTGAGGAAGGCAAAAAAAAAGGAAATTATAGACCAGTTAGCCTAATCTCAGTAGTTGGGAAAGTATTGGAGTCTATTATTAAGGATGGGGTTTTGGGGTTCTTGGAGACTTCTGATAAAATAAGTCAAAGATAGCATGGTTTCTGTAAAGGGAAATCTTGCCTGACAAATCTGTTACAGTTCTTTGAAGAAGTAACAAGCAGGGTGGACAAAGGAAAGGCAGTGGATGTCACTTACTTGGATTTTCAGAAGGCATTTGATAAGGTGCACACAAGGTTGCTTAACAAGATAAAATCCTATGGCGTTACGGGTGACTAGTGGTCTCACTATTGGGACTGCTGCTTTCACATTGTTTATCAATGATTTGGATAATGGAATTGATGGCTTTGTGGTAACGTTTGCAGATGATACAAAGATAGGTGGAATGGTAGGTGGTGTTGAGGAAGCAATGTAATTGCAGCAAGACTTGGAGAAATTGGAAGAATGGGCAAAAAAGTGGTAGATGGAATACAGTATTGGCAAATGTATGATAACGCATCTTGGTAAAAGGAACAATAGTACAGGCAATTATTTAAATGGGGGAAGGTTCAAACATCACAGGTGCAGAGGGACTTAGGAGACCTTGTGCAAGACTCCCAGAAGGTTAATTTACAAATTGAGTTTGTGGTAAACAAGACAAATTCAAAATTGGCACTATTTCAAGGGAAATAGAGTTTAAAAGCAAGAGATCATGCTTGACCTTTATAAGACACTAGTCAGGCTGCACTTGGAATATAGTCATCAGTTTTGAGCCCCATGTCTCAGAAAGGATGTGTTGTCCAGAGGAGGTTAACGAAGATAATTCCAGGAATGAAGGGGTTAACATATGAGGACAGTTTGGCAGCTTTGGGCCTGGACTCACTGGAATTTAGAAGAATGCATGGGGATCTCATTGAAACCTACTGAATGTCAAAGGGACTAGATAGGGTGGATGTGGAGAGGATGTTTCCTATGGTGGGGGTATCCAGAACTAGAGGGGACAGCCTCAGATTTGAGGGGTGACCTGTTAGAACAGAGGTAAGGAGGAACTTTTGTTTTTAGCCAGAGAGTAGTGAATCTGTGGAATGCTCTGCTACAGACTGCAATGGAGGCCAAGTCTGTGGGTATATTTAAGGCAGAAGTTGAGAGCTCTCTGATTGGTCAGGGCATCAAAGGAGAAGGCAGGTGTATGGGGTTGAATGGGATCTGGGATCAGCCATGATGGAATGGTGGGGCAGACTCGATGGGCTGAATGGCCTAATTCTACTCCTATGCCTTATGGTCTAAGAGAAATTATCTCCCCCCTCTCCCTTCACGGGTTGCAATATTTCCAGTTTTCACAATCCCTTCCCGACCCACAGTGTCCTTGTTCCATTGCCACCTCCTCTTATGTCTGAAGGTCCAAACTTGTGTCCAATATCCTCTGGATTTTGCAGGATCTCATCTACCTTCCCAGATCTGAGTGCGTCTGCCTGCTCCGAAATGCCCACTTCCAGTTATCCCTCTGCTCAAGTGACAGATTGAGCAACGTGGCGCAGACAGGAGAGCCGAGTGTGGGGAGTGAAAGGGAAACATGCTCAACAGAACAGTTAGTAGAAGAAGGCACTTTGAGCAGCAAGCAGAGAACAGCCTGAGGGGGCTGGGCATGCTGACGGACCAAAGGGAGTTCAGGGTTGGCAAACCTATGGCATTCAAGACAGGGGGCTAGTCTTAGAGCCCCTGCTCCACCATCCAATTAGACAAGATAAACATTACCTATAAAAATGGGATGCTGGAAATCCAAAGCAATGACACAAAATGTTAGTGGAACTCAGAAGATCAAACAGCATCTAGGGAGGGGAATATGCAATCAGCATTTTGGGCTGAAGCCCTTCGTCAAGACTGGGAAGGAAGGGGACAGAAGCCAGAATAAAAAGGTGGGGTGGGGAAGGAGTAAAAGTTAGCAGGTGATAGGTGACACCAGGTGAGGGGGAAGGTAGGTGAGTGGGGAATGAAATGACAAGCTGAGAGGAGATAGGTGATAGAGGTAAAGAGCTGAAGAAGAAATGGTACAGGAGAGGAGAATGAAGCAAGAACAAGAACCCCTTACAGTCTTGGCCTGAAACATCGACTGCTTATTCTTCTCCACAGATATTGCCTGAAACAGAGTAGGAGTAGATGACGACGACATTGGACAGTGTTCAGAGAAGATTCACGAGAATGATTCCAGGATGTATGAGGAACATCTGGCAGCTCTTGGGCTGTATTCCCTGGAGTTCAGGAGAATGAGGGGGGATCTCAGAAACATTCCGAATGGTAAAAGGCCTGAACAGATTAGATGTGGCAAAGTTACAGAGATGTGGAGAAATTACTTTAGTCAGAGGGTGGTAAATCTGTGGAATTTGTTGCCATGAACAGCTGTGGAGGCCAAGTCATTGGGTGTATTTAAGGCAGAGATGGATAGGTTCTGGATTAGCCAGGGCATCGAAGCATTTGGGGAGAAGTGGGGATGACTGGAAGAATTGGATCAGCCCTTGATTGAATGGCAGAGCAGAGCCAATGGGCCAAATGGCCTACTTCTTCTCCTATATCTTATGGTCTTATGTAATGACCTAATTCTGCTCCATTGTCTTATCGTCTAAGCTAAATTCTGATTATATCTACAAGACAATATACATTATCTAAACAATGAAACAAAACATTAAAATGTAAGAAGTCTGCACAAATAAAAAGTGATTGATCTCAAGTTTATTGAAGAGATATTGGTAGATATTGGAGACATCAGGCACTGCGGATAGGTAAAGCCACCAATCTGTGCTGCTCTAGCACCAAAACACTACCCTTGATCCAAGTTGATGGGAATATTTACAAAATATCACAGTAAACAATAGAAGATTAAATCCTTGCTGCTGTTGGGAAGTGGGAACAACGACCGGACTGGGGAAGGAATGGGTTAACACAGTTCCATATATTTACATTACAAAGGTGAATGAGCTGTCTATATACAATGGATTGATCTTATTGCAATTGTTTTAATGTAGCACTAAAGAATCCACTTTCAGTAAAATTATTCAGTTATTATTTGAGCACAAACAGTGGAAGTAAAAACACGGGAGCACAACGACCAACGTCTTTGGAACTGCCAGAGCAAAACTGCCTCACAACCTCAAGCTATCAAAGAGAAAGTGTGCCTTGGAAATCCAGCAACAATGCCACAGTGTGGTTCTCCAACAGTTCAAGTGCTCCTGACGGTGCCCAGGTATCCAAGTGCTATTTTACTGGGCATGACAGTCCCAACCATTGACAAAGGATCAGAAAGCATGCACTACAAATCAAATTGGAAGGAGGAAACTATGCAGTAAATGGGACATCTGAACACGGAGTTAACAGCCAAGGAAGCCTTCCTCAACCTGTCACTCTAATCATTATCACATGATTGCAAAAATGTGAGACAATCGACTAAACTAGTTTTTATTGTTGCAATTATTCTAGCTTCGCAATTAGAAGTGAACAATGTTTAGAAAGTGTCCAGGATTGAAGCTATTGATAAATATTTTAAATGCAAAAGTTAAAGAAAATACACATCATATGTGTGGGGGCCGTTATTAATCCACCTTCACAACACTATAGATCTTGTTGACAAACCAGAAACAAGCGAAAAATCCAACAGTACCTAAACAAAGAAAACACAGAGAGAAGAAGTTAATGTCAGTAACACATTACAGCATTGCCGACATTAAAAACCATCTGATCAATATCTCCAGTTAATAGGTGTAACAGAAATGCCAAATGGAGCAATAGACTGTTTGGGCCACAGGGGCCTGTATCTGTTCTGTCACATGATGATAACAGGCCCCTTTCTCTACTTTTGGTACTTGCTTGTGACTGGATTGGAATAAAACATACATCCTATTGACAAGGGAAATAATGCACAATTGTTTTAAAAAATGTTGCATATGTTTTCTTTGATCCTCCTTTAATGTTCAGTTCAGTTATTACCCCTCAACCATCAGACTACTGAACCAGAGGAACGTAACATCACTCAACTTCACTCGTCTCATCACTGAACTGTTCCCACATCTCGTTCCTCACTTTCAACAACTCTTCCTCTCATATTCTTGATATTTATTATTATAAACAAACAATAAAAAATACTTTCTCTGTATTTGCAGTTTGCTGTTTTTTTTGCACTGGTTGTTTGTCCATCTTGTTGTGAGCTGTGTTTCACTGATCCTATTGTGTTTCTTGCATTTCCTGTGAATGCCTGCAAGAAAATGAGTCTCAAGGTTGTATGTGGTGACGTAGAGTACTGTGCACAAGTCTTAGGCACATATGTATAGCTAAGGTGCTTAAAACCTTTGCACAGTACTGTGTTGCACGGCAAAACAGTACAGTTTTATGTATTACACTGTACTGCTGCTTGCTGCAAAAAAAATTCATGACATATGTGAGTGAACTTGATTCTGATCTGGGTCTCTATTGTGGACTGAGAGTGGGAAGAGGGCAGGGAGAGGACAATCATGGTTGGGGAAAGGGAAAGGGTGAGGGGAGGGAGCAGAAGGCACCAGGAAGACATTCTGTATTGATCAATAAATTAACTGTTTGGAATCAAATGACCTTGCCTGGCATCTGCATCACCCCCCCACCCCAGGCACTCCTCTGCCACATGTCCCACACACCTCCCAAAGCACTCAACCCTTGCCATTCCCAACATCCCTTGCTCCCACCAGATTTACAAACTCACTCGCCATTCCACACTGGCAAATACTGTACTATGAAAAAGTCTTAAGCACCTTAACTATATAAATACATATGCCTAAGACTTTTGCACAGTACTGTAAATATACTTCGATATTAAATTTATTTTGAACTTTGGCGCTTTGCTTACATGGTCTTCTGCTGCCTTCACAGTGGACGAGAACATTTTGCTAAAGTTGAATTAGTTTTATATGTTCTTTTCAGATCTCCTCATGCATGAAGGTTCCTGGTATGAGCTTTGAGTAAGAAATCTAAAAGCTGTGTGTTCAGTTTCAGGAGTCAAACAGATAAACCGAGGGAGTGTTGCTGCAGACAGAGGAAGACTGAGGCTGTGCTCTCTACTGTGGTGTGTGTACACGTACGTACGTACGTATACACACACACACAATGCTGGAGGAAACCAACGTGTCAGATGGAGACCCTTCATCAGGAAGGTTAGATTGGCCTTGGAGTAAATTAAAGGGTTGGCACAACATCGTGGGCTGAAGGGACCTTACTGGTATATGTGAAACAAACCACACTCTCTGTGCTGACCAATGAAGCCAGTCCCTCTCCTGCAGTTCCCTATTTGCATGCAATATATTACCCCTTCAAGCAATAATCTACTTTCCTCAAAGCCTTAACTAAACCTGTCTCAGCCGCCTGGGAAGGTATTGCATGCCAGACACGAGCCAGGTACTGTGTGAAAATTATTTTCACACACTTCATCTATATAGCAGGGTGATCCTTCCCCTTGACGGCAATGCTGAGAGTGCAGAGTTTGGAAGAACAATTCCACTTCTGGTCCACAGGTGCTTTGGATTTATCAGCTGCATGGAGAGGGGGGCAGCAGCTTGTTCTCCATATTGTACTGCCCTGGCTCGCACAGGCAGCCAGGATGACACATCCATGGTTGAGCTGACCTACGAATGACCTCAAATTTCATACCATATAATAAACTGAACTGAATTTCTCCAACTGCCATGGTAAAACTGGAAACATTTCAAATCAGTGACCCAGATACAGTGCCTATTAAAAAGTATTCACTGCCCCCTTTTTTCTGACTCTGATCAAAAGAAAAAGACTCTGTATCAAAGTGAAAACAAATCTCTACAAAGTGATCTAAATTAATTACAAATATAAAACAAAATGATTGATTACACAAGTATTTACCCCCTTTAATATGACACACCAAATCATCACTGGTGCAGCCAATTGGTTTCAGAAGTCACATAATTCGTTACACGGATATCACCTGTGTGCAGTCAAGGTGTTTCAATTACACCTGTATCTGGAAGGTCCAACTGCTGGTGAGTCAGTATCCTGGCAAAATCTACACCATGAAGACAAAAGAACACTCCAAGCAACTCCATGAAAAGGTGATTGAAAGGCACAAGTCAGGAGATGGATACAAGAAAATTTCCGAGTCACTGAGTATCCCTTGGAGTTGGTTAAGTCAATCATCAAGAAATGGAAAGAATATGGCACAGCTGGAAATCTGCCTGGAGAAGGTTGTCCTCAAAACCTGAGTGACTCTACAAGAAGGGGACTAGTGAGATAAGCCATCAAAAGACCTTTGACAACTCCGGAGGAATTACAAGCTTCAGTGGCTGAGATGGGAGAGACTGTGCATACAACAAACGTTGCCCCACTGTTTCACCCTCTGCACCTTTATGGGAGTATGGCAAAGAGAAAGCCACTGTTGGGGAAAACAAAACTCACATGAAATCTCAGCTAGAGTTTGCCAGAAGGCATGTGGGAGACTCTGAAGTCAGCTGGAAGAAGGTTCTATGGCCTGACGAAACCAAAATTGAGCTTCTTGGCCATCAGACTAATTGCAATGTTTGGCGTAGGCCAAACACCGCACATCATGAGCTGGTGATGCTTCACTGCAGCAGGCCCTGGAAGGCTTAGAAAGTAGAGGGTGAAATGAATGCAGCAAAAAGCAGGGAAATCCTGGAGGAAAACCTGATGCAGTCTGCAATAGAACTGCAACTTCGGAGAAGATTTGTTTTCCAGCAGGACAATGACCCCAAGAATAAAGCCAAAGCAACATTGACTTGGCTCTATGACATTAACTTTGTTGTTTTTAAGCCATTTCCGAGTCCAGAGCTCAATCTAATTGAGAAATTGTAGCTGGACTTGAAAAGGGCTATTCACTCACAATTCTCATGCAATCTGACAGAGCTTGACAAGTTTTGTAAAGAATGGGGAAAAATTGCAGTGGCCAGATGTGCAAAGCTGACAGAGAGCTATCCACACAGACTCAAGGCTGTAATTGCTATCAAAGGTGCATTTACTAAATACTGACTTGAAGGGGGTGAGCAGATATGCAATCAATTATTTTGTGTTTAATAATTGTAATAAATTTAGACCAATTTGTAGAAATTTGTTTTCACATCGACATGACTCTTCATTTGATCAGTGTCCAGAAATAAAATTACATCCACTGTGATTCAATGTTGTAAGACAATAAACCATGAAAACTTCCAAGGAGTGTGAATACTTTTTATAGGCACTGTATCTGGATTGCCAGTAAAGAAATCTCCATAACAAATTAGAACCCATCATAAGAATAAAAATTTAAAGCATTACCTTCCATTCTGCAGCAGACTGAAATCAAACAAACTAAGTCAGTTGCCTATTTGTGCCTAGTGATCTGGTGAATGGACCATGCAGCACTGACTGTTGGATCTGGGCTTGATACTGACCTCTGGAACTAGCTGTATGGAGACTCCACTAGTGCCACTTGTTGGACATACAATGTATATAAACTATCTCACGTACTTACATGTATCATTTTAAAAAATAATTATTACTGTTTTTTGGTGCCGCATCAGATCTGGAGTAACAATTATTTTGTTCTCCTTTATATTTGTATACTGGAAATGACATAAAGCAATCTTAAATCGTGACCATTTCCCTGTGACGATTTCCTCACACACTCTAGAGGTTGTGCCCATGGGTTTCATGGCTGCTGTACAAGAAGTGGCAAACTAATGGGTGGGTGCTCGAGAAAGAACAAGTTATGGGGCTGCAGGGACAGGAAGAGGCCTGATGCCATTGCTCTGATAGGAGCTAGCATGGAAAAGGGCTGAATAACCACCTTCTACCCCTGCTTCCTGCCAGCAGTGCCTGCCCACTTCAATAATTCATTCCTACTAGCTGCTCTGAAGGTCGCAAGACCATAAGACATAAGAACAGAATTAGGCCATTCAGCCCATCAAGTCTGCTCTACCACTCTATCATGGCTGAATTATCCTCCTCAATCCTATTCCCCTGCCTTCTCTCTGCAACATTCGATGCCCTGACTAATCAAGAAGCTATCACCTACTTTTTAAATATCCACAATCCATAGCCACCTGTGGATTTTGCTCTTATAATACGTTGGTCAGACCGCACTTGGATTACTGTTTTAATGCTACAGTGAAGCATGATCCTTCAAAGGAAACACAAGAGGTGAAGGGTAAAATATTGCACAACCCCACATGAGACACTAATTGGTTTAGCAGCCTCAGCTACAACTCAGATTTAACATCACAGAATCTGCTGCTAGGTGAAAAATTGTCTGTAGAGAACACTGACTGAATCACAAACATTCATCCCCAAGGCTGCTCTCCCACAGCAGAAATCTCATTTTGGTTTCTACATTAGCCGGAAGCCAACATGCCTTGGAATTAACATGTAACTGATGTCTACTGCTGGCTCCCAGATAGAAAGCCTCGCCAGGCATCACAGTAGTGTAGCTGTTTGCGGCAGGAATCTGGGTTCAATTCTGCAGCTGCCTGCATGGAGTTAGTATGTTCTCCCCGTGACCATGTCAGTTTCCTCCAGTTACTCCAGTTTCCTCCCATGTTCCAGAGACATACAGGTTAGGGTTAGTAAGTTATACCAGCCATAAAGTGCTTTGAGAGACTTGTGCTCTCACACATTAAGGCTATAATCCCACCTGATCTGGACAAACACCAGTCTGCCTACCGGGCAAACCGCTCCACAGAGGATGCAATCACAACAGCCCTCTGTATTGTCTGACTCACTTAGAGGAACCGAACACTTATGTGAGGATGTTATTTGTGGACTTCAGTTCTGCATTTAACACAGTCGTCCCCCATAAGCTGGTCAGCAGGCTGAACACTCTTGGCCTTGGTTCCTCCCTGTGCTCATGGGTCATGGACCTTCTCACAGACCGACCACAGCAAGTCAGAATTGGTCAGCACACCTCCACCACCCTCATCTTAAAAATAGGCACCTCGCAGGGCCCGTACACACTATGCTCTACACTCTCTTCACACATGACTGAACCCCCATCTACACCTCCAACTCCATAATTAAATTTGCGGACGATACCACAGTGGTTGGCCTGATCTCGGACGAGGATGAAACAGCCTACAGGCTTGAGGTGGATCATCTGACGGAGTGGTGTAAGAACAACGACCTGGTCCTTAACACTTCTAAAACAAAAGAGATGATCATTGACTTCAGGAGATCGAAGGACAGAGTACACACCCCCCTCCAATATACATGGAGAGGTAGTGGAAAGTGTGGAAAACCTAAAGTTCCTTGGAGTTACATTATCAAAACAGCTGACATGGACCTCCAACACCTCGATGCTTGTGAAAAAAAAAGCACAACAGAGACTCCTCTTCCTCAGAAAGCTGAAACAGGCCAAACTCCTACAAATGCTGTTGCAAAACTTCTCCAGAAGCACAATTGCAACCATCCTGACTAACAGCGCCACAGTGTGGTATGCCAGCTGCACAGCCGCTGAGCGACAAGAGCTGCATCGCGTGGTGAAGGCGGCCCAGCAAATTGTCAGGATGGAGCTCCCAGGACTGGACACCATCTACTCCAGCAGACTCAGGAGGAAAGCAACCAGCATAACCAGAGACACCACACACCCCGGCCACTCCCTGTTCGACCCGCTGCTGCCCAGCAAAAGGTTCAGGGCACTGAAAGCCAGAACAAATAGACTGAGAAACAGCTTCTATCCCAGAGCTGCGGCCTCCATCACACCACTCCCACAGAACAATGACTGAAACTGTGAGCACACACAGGGACTCAAATACTTGCACTAATGGCACCTTGTGCATTACTGTGATGTTCTGGTGGTGCTGCAACTTATTTTCAGTTACTTATCTATTTAACACTGTTTTTCTATTACTGTCTTGCTTTTATCTACCGCTTTATTTAATTGCCTGAGAGGAACTTGGGGCATTGGGATTGTTCAGAAAAAAGTTGGATGTGTATAAACTAATCTGGTTATAGCTCAGTGGGGCTGAGATCAAAATCTTCACAGTCAGGTTGCAGAGGGCTAAACTTGCTCGAGTATAGAAGACAAAGCAAACGAATAGACAAAGGAGCCAGGAGGTGCTTAGATGTACGAAGGGCAATCAATACTGATAAAGGAAATGCAAAAATCAGACAAGGAAGGAAAATCTCAGGAGGTCAGATAGAATCTGCGCAGAAAACACAATGAACGTCAGCAATTTTTTCTCTCATCAACTGGATGACCTTCCAAATATTTTCAACATTTTTTGTTTTTCTTCCCCCAGCTAATGCGTTTTGT
The DNA here is from genome assembly GCF_030028105.1 of Mobula birostris. Classification (NCBI taxonomy): domain Eukaryota; kingdom Metazoa; phylum Chordata; class Chondrichthyes; order Myliobatiformes; family Myliobatidae; genus Mobula; species Mobula birostris. The sequence goes on from NC_092379.1 coordinate 146,580,004, forward strand.
GCTCCAGACTAGGGGTGAAGAGTAAGAGATGAGCTTGGGTCAAGTGTCAATGATAGCTCTGGCTCTCTTTTGTCCTTGCTGATACCTACTGCATACTAATGAGCAAATTTAACTGCCACTGTGCCCTGCTCATACCAGTGAAAGATATAAAACCATAAGACTTGGAGCAGAATTAGGCCATTCAGCCCATTGAGTCAGTTCCACCATTCCATATTATCTCTCTCAACCCCATTCTCCTGCCCTCTCCCCACAACCTTTAAGACCAGACTAAGCAAGAACCTATCAACCTCTGCTTTAAATGTACTCAATAACTTGGCCTCCAGTCATCAAATGCATTGAAGTCCACAGATTCACCACCCTCTGGCTAAAGAAATTCCTCATCTCCATTCTAAATGGAGGCAATGCCCTTTGGACCGAGACTCCCCCACTACAGGAAACATCCTCTCTACAGTCCTCTCTACAATCACTATCTAGGCCTTTCAATATTCAATAGATCCAGCGAGGTCCCTCCTCATTCTTCCAAATACCAGCGAATATAAACCCAGAGCCACCAAACGTTCCTCATGCGTTAACCCTTTCATTCTTGTGAACATCCTCTGCACCTTCTCCAATGCCAGCACATCTTTTCTTAAGATATGGAGCCCAAAACTGCTCACAGTAATCCAAGTGCAGTCTGACCAATATATTATAAGGCCTCAACTTTGTTTTACATTCAGGACCTCTTGAAATGAATGCTTACATATAGAATGTGGTCGTTTTTCAGCTAACAACTCCTAATTGTCCTTTTACACCTTTAATTACAACAGCCTTCAAAAACTAAGGCAAGCAATTCTGTTCCTCTATGTCTGATTTAAATTCTCACCAGCTTTCAGAAATGACAACAAATTCATGAAATTTTCATTATTGTAAACAAAAAGTAATTGGAAAATGAATTCTATTTAACCATTTTCCCTAGTTTTCTGATAAATGTCTATATAGATACCACTTCATTTCCTTATCTGCATATAAAACCTTTCATTTCTAAATAATGATTTTTAATCAATCTGCTATCATCTGAAGTTGCTAAGTTGCCATAACAGCAGTAACCAGGAATTTAGAAGCACCTATTATCTTTGTTGGTGACTAAAATGTATTAGCATCACTCACTGAAGTTTCAAATTAAAATGCGAATTTTCAGATCTAAAGCCTTTGAAGTCCCTCCCACTGCCAATATGCGCTTATTAACTAGACAAAGGAAGATGCAGCCGTGTCTGCTGAGTTACTGTCTCATTCACCTAACCCTCAGGGTGCTGGATGACTTTATGTACCTGTGTACCACAGGGTTACCAGCACACACAATGTATTCACTTGCTGGAAGACCCCACTTCCTGGGATGAATGACATTTTCTCACCTACCTGACATGTACTGAACCCATCTCCAAGCTTACCAGTCACAAGTCACCAAAGTGGAGCAAATTTCTACAGGTATACCGTGGAGAGCATTCTAACTGGTTGCATCACCGTCTAGTATGGAGGGGCCACTGCACAGGTAAGCAAAAAGCCTCAGAGGGTTGTAAACTCAGCCATAGAACCATAGAAACTACAGCACAGAAACAGGCCTTTTGGCCCTTCTTGGCTGTGCCGAACCATTTTCTGCCTAGTCCCACTGACCTGCACACGGACCATATCTCTCCATACACCTCCCATCCATGTATCTGTCCAATTTATTCTTAAATGTTAAAAAAGAACCCGCATTTACCACCTCGTCTGGCAGCTCATTCCATACCCCCACCACTCTCTGTGTGAAGAAGCCCCCCCTAATGTTCCCTTTAATGTTCCCAGCCAGTTCCATTGTGGGCACAACCCTCCCCACCATACAGGACATCTTCAAACAGCAATGCCTCAAGAAAGTGGTATCCATCACCCAGGACATATCCTCTTCTAATTGCTACCATCAGAAGGTACAGGAGCCTGAAGACACAGTCAATGTCTCAGGAACAGCCTCCTCCTCTCCACCATCAGATTTCTAAACAGTCCTCGTTATGAACACTAGCTCACTATTTTTGCTCTTTTTTGTTTGCAATATATATATTTCTTATTGTAATTTATAGAATTTAGAAACATAGAAAAGCTACAGCACAATACAGGCACTTTGGCCCACAAAACTGTGCCGAACATGTCCTTACCATAGAAATTACCTAGTGTTACCCATAGCCCTCTATTTCACTGAGCTCCATGTACCTACCCAGGACTCTCTCGAAAGACCCTATCGTATCCGCCTCCACCACCGTTGCCAGCAGCCCATTTCACCCACTCACCACTCTCTGCGTAAAAAAATTACCCCTGACATCTCCTCTGTACCTATTTCCAAGCACCTTAAAACTGTGCTCTCTCGTGCTAGCCATTTCAGCTCTGGCACCTCTTATCCTCCATCGCTCCAAAGAGAAAAGGCTGAGTTCACTCAACCTATTCTCAGAAGGCATACTCCCCAATCCAGGCAACATCCTTGTAAATCTCCTCTGCAGCCTTTCTATGGTTTCCACATCCTTCCTGTGGTGAGGCGACCAGAACTGAGCACACCTTATGTATTGAACTATACTGATGTCACACAACAACAAATTTCATGACATGCTACGTCAGTCAGTGATAACCCAGATTCTGATTCAGTAGGATCTGGGGGATACCTGCCACATTCAGCTCACACTACTGGCTCAGCATCACCCTGTCCTTCAGCGGTCCCAATCCTGCCTTCCTCCCGACCCACGTTATCAATATCTTCAGTACACCCTCCCCTCATTAAACATCCTTCAGCAGTCCCAATCCTGCCTTCCTCCCGACCCACATTATAAATATCTTCAGTACACCCTCCCCTCATTAAAGATCCTCCAGCGGTCCCAATCCTGCCTTCCTCCCGACCCACATTATCAATATCTTCAGTACACCCTCCCCTCATTAAACATCCTTCAGCAGTCCCAATCCTGCCTTCCTCCCGACCCACATTATCAGTATCTTCAGTACACCCTCCCCTCGTTAAACATCCTTCAGCAGTCCCAATCCTGCCTTCCTCCCGACCCACATTATCAATACCCCCCACCCTCCCCTCAATAAACATCCTTCAGTGATCCCAATCCTATCTACCTACCCACATTCATCAGTATCTTCAGTAGCTCCCCAACCCTGTTAAGCATCTTTCAGAGGTCCCAATCCTACCTTCTTTCCCACATTCATCATCTTCAGCACTTCCCACCCCCTAATAAAAAAACTTCAGTGGTCACAATCCTATCCTACTTCCTGCCCACATTCAGCAATAGTTTCAGCACACCCTACCCCCCGGTTCCAACCTGCACCTCGTAAGGAATGAAAATGGCCGACACAGGCCTCTCATGGTCTGAGTCGACGTTCCCCCCCCCCACCCCCACCCCCCGGTTAAACATCTTGGTCAAAGCTGTGATCTTTTGGAACAAGACATCACCTAAAGCATGACACAGCAACTTCTGCAGAAAGGTTTAGCATCACCCAGTTCACCTCAAGCCGTGGCACAGAAAGCAGAGCACACTGAGCTTTCTCAACAGGCTCTCGGGTCAATGACCTGCTTAAAAGCTGTAGCCTACAATCCAAGTTGCAGCACTGAAACTGAGTGACTTTAGACGAGTGACTTACACACAGCTCTTGCCTGTCGTAATGAACGCTTGCTTGTGAGATGCTGCAGTGGAAGTAACTGCCCACTGCACAGCGATTTACTGCACCCACAATACAGAACCTCTATGACTCAACCAGCTCTCTGGAATTACACGCAGGCCAGACTGGAGAGGGACTGGGGAATGGCTAGGCCACAGACAGATGGAATCAGTTACAAAGTGATTGCCCACATAATTATTTCATCTGCCATTGGCTGCATGAAAACTACTGAATCAGCTGACATTGAACAACAGGAACTCTGCAGATGCTGGAAATTCAAGCCACACACATCAAAGTTGCTGGTGAACGCAGCAGGCCAGGCAGCATCTGTAGGAAGAGGTGCAGTCGACGTTTCAGGCCGAGACCCTTCATCAGGACTAACTGAAGGAAGAGTGAGTAAGAGATTTGAAAGTTGGAGGGGGAGGGGGCGATCCAAAATGATAGGAGAAGACAGGAGGGGGAGGGATGGAGCCAAGAGCTGGACAGGTGATAGGCAAAAGGGATATGAGAGGATCATGGGACAGGAGGCCCAGGGAGAAGGAAAAGGGGAAGGGGAGGAAAACCCAGAGGATGGGCAAGGGGTATAGTAAGAGTGACAGAGGAAGAAAAAGGAGAGTGAGAGAAAGAATGTGTGCATAAAAATAAGTAACAGATGGGGTACGAGGGGGAGATGGGGCCTTAGCGGAAGTCAGAGAAGTCGATGTTCATGCCATCAGGTTGGAGGCTACCCAGACGGAATATAAGGTGTTGTTCCTCCAACCTGAGTGTGGCTTCATCTTTACAGTAGAGGAGGCCGTGGATAGACATGTCAGAATGGGAATGGGATGTGGAATTAAAATGTGTGGCCACTGGGAGATCCTGCTTTCTCTGGCGGACAGAGCGTAGATGTTCAGCAAAGCGGTCTCCCAGTCTGCGTCGGGTCTCGCCAATATATACAAGGCCACATCGGGAGCACCGGACGCAGTATATCACCCCAGCCGACTCACAGGTGAAGTGTTGCCTCACCTGGAAGGACTGTTTGGGGCCCTGAATGGTGGTAAGGGAGGAAGTGTAAGGGCATGTGTAGCACTTGTTCCGCTTACACGGATAAGTGCCAGGAGGGAGATCAGTGGGGAGGGATGGGGGGGGACGAATGGACAAGGGAGTTGCGTAGGGAGCGATCCCTGCGGAATGCAGAGAGAGGGGGGGAGGGAAACATGTGCTTAGTCATGGGATCCCGTTGGAGGTGGCGGAAGTTACAGAGAATAATATGTTGGACCCGGAGGCTGCTGGGGTGGTAGGTGAGGACCAGGGGAACCCTATTCCTAGTGGGGTGGCGGGAGGATGGAGAGAGAGCAGATGTACGTGAAATGGGGGAGGTGCGTTTAAGAGCAGAGTTGATAGTGGAGGAAGGGAAGCCCCTTTCTTTAAAAAAGGAAGACATCTCCCTCGTCCTAGAATGAAAAGCCTCATCCTGAGAGCAGATGCGGCGGAGACGGAGGAATTGCGAGAAGGGGATGGTGTTTTTGCAAGAGACAGGGTGAGAAGAGGAATAGTCCAGATAGCTGTGAGAGTCAGTAGGCTTATAGTAGACATCAGTGGATAAGCTGTCTCCAGAGACAGAGACAGAAAGATCAGCTGACATTGAGATGCTTTTACTTCACCGTATCTGGCTAATTTAAAGAGGCATAAATTCAGGAATAACATCAACACATAAACACAAGAGATTCTGCAGATGCTGGAAATCCACAGCAAAACACACCAATCCAGATCTGTTCTTTGCAAAAACTAACAGAAAAAAGGAAAACTCTGTTAGCAAATTTATTAGAGTGCTTTTGAGAACATGTCCAAGGATAAAGGTTAGCTTTATTTATCATATGTACATTGAAAAACGGTGAATATCATTGTTTGCATCAACAATCAGTCTGAGCATGTACTGGGAGCAGCCCACAAGTGCCTTCATGCTTCCAACACCAACATAGTGTGCCCACAAATTAGTGACCTTAATCGGTACGTCTTTGGAATGTGGAGGAGACCAGTGCGTCTGTAGGAAACACACGCAGTCAAGGGAAGAACGTACAAACTCCTTATAGACAGATAGGAATTAAACCTGAATCGGTGATTGCTGACACTGTGTTAACGTTACACTAACCACTACTGACAGAAGGGACAAAGGCGGGTTACTAGCTCCTGAAAACCAGTCGCTTTGGGCAGATGGGGCTCGTCAGCCGGTGTTGGCAGAGAAGAAAACTCTAATGTGAAACCTCTGCTGCCTTGCAGCTATACCCGCTTATGGGGAAGGTTTCAGGAGTAAACCCAAAGGGAAAAATCTGGAGCTGGAGTCCCTAAGGCAGTCCTACATTGAGTTCAATGCTGACTGGCAACTCTTGCGATGCTGCTGGTGCCAAACCGTATCGACCTCTGCCGTTCCTTTGTGTTCATTAGATGTGTGGAGAGGGGGAGCTTACTACACAGGCAACAGCTTGCTCTCCATATCGTTCTGCCCAGGCTTGCGTATCTGGACAGCTAGGATGCAATATTCATGGTTAACTCTGACCGACAGAGTGCCACACCTCACCAACCAAACTTCAAAGTAAAAGGGGAGACAAGAAGACGACTGCGTTTAGATTTCCAAAAGGATGCGAAAGAAAAGCTTGTCAGTCCCTACACAAAAACTGAAGGAAACAAATACTACAGAACAGACACAGCAGCCCTCTTCAGTTTAGCAAAGAATAGTTTGTGAAGTATCACAAGGTTCAGCGCTGAACTCAAGCCATTTACAATTTATGCCAATCATGCAGACAAAGGCATCTTGTCTACAACACCCAAAATATGAAATATTAGTGCTCAGAAAGAGCCGGTCGAAGAGACAATTATAGCAAATAATCAGGCGGCCAACAGCCTTTACCGCAAGGACCAAGAGCCTCCCAAATTCCCTCAGGATCAATAAAGTATATATATCTCTCTATCTATCCATCTCACCCATTCAGAATCACATCCAGCATCAGGTTTAATATCAACAGCATACATCATGAAATTTGTTTTTTTGTGGCAGCAGTATTCTGCAATACATTCTGCATACAATGCAAAGAGAACCAATTTCCCCCGGGATCAATAAAGTATGATTATGACTATGACAACATAATAAAATAAACTATAAATTACAATAAATATATATAAATTAAATAAGTAGCGCAAATTATCTTTGAGGTAAATAGATTGTTGAAGTTTAGGAGAAATCTCATCATCATCATCATCATGGCTTGGCTTCGCGAATGAAGATTTAGGAAAGGGCTGCCCACGTCTGCTGCAGGCTTGCTGGTGGCTGACGAGGCCAGTACGGGGCAGGCAGGCCCGGCCACAGCGGTTGCAAGGAAAATTCTGTTCTGGGTTTGGTGCTGCTGTGTCACGGTTCTTCCTCCTTCCTCCTTCTCCTTTTGTCCTCAATGCCAGCCCTACGTGCGTTCTCGAAGGAGGAGACAGACTGCTGAATGGTGTGTCATCAGTCCTCACGATCGGAGGCTAGATTAGACCACTGGCAATGGTCAATGTAGTCATAGTCATACTTTATTGATCCTGGGGGAAATTGGTTTTCGTTACAGTTGCACCATAAATAATAAATAGTAATAGAAATAGTAATACTATTAGTAAATAGTAATAGTCATGGAAATAATAAATAGTAATAGAAAAATAGTAATAAATAGTTAAATAGTAATATGCAAATTATGCCAGTAAATTATGAAATAAATCCTGGACCAGCCTATTGGCTCAGGGTGTCTGACCCTCCAAGGGAGGAGTTGTAAAGTTTGATGGCCACAGGCAGGAATGACTTCCTATGACGCTCTGTGCTGCATCTCGGTGGAATGAGTCTCTGGCTGAATGTACTCCTGTGCCCACCCAGTACATTATGTAGTGGATGGGAGACATTGTCCAAGATGGCATGCAACTTAGACAGCATCCTCTTTTCAGACACCACCGTGAGAGAGTCCAGTTCCATCCCTACAACATCACTGGCCTTACGAATGAGTTTGTTGATTCTGTTGGTGTCTGCTGCCCCCAGCCTGCTGCCCCAGCATACAACAGCAAACATGATAGCACTGGGCACCACAGACTCGTAGAACATCTTCAGCATCGTCCGGCAGATGTTAAAGGACCTCAGTCTCCTCAGGAAATAGAGACGGCTCTGAACCTTCTTGTAGACAGCCTCAGTGTTCTTAGACCAGTCCAGTTTATTGACAAGCACCAAGGAATTTCTTCAGAGAGTCCTTGCACCTCTTCTTCGGTGCCCCTCTGTCACGGTAGCCAGTGGAGAGTTCGCCATACAGCACAATCTTGGGCAGGTGATGATCCTCCATCCTGGAGACGTGCCCTGTCCAGCGCAGCTGCGTCTTCAACAGCACGGCCTCGATGCTGGTGACCTCCGCCTGTTCGAGGACTTCGATGTTGGTGACAAAGTCACTCCAGTGGATGTTGAGGATGGTGCGGAGGCAGCGCTGGTGGAAACGCTCGAGGAGTCGTAGATGGTGACGGTAGGTGACGGTAGGTGACTCACGACTCGGAGCCGTACAGGAGGGTAGTCAGTACAACGGCTCTGTTCACGCTGATCTTTGTGCCTTTCTTCAAATGCTTGTTGTTCCAGACTCTTTTGTACAGCCTGCCGAATGCGCTGTTTGCCTTTGCCAGTCTGTTGTCAATCTCTTTGTTGATCTTGGCATCTGACAAGTTGGTGCTCCCCAGGTAGCTGAACTGGTGGACTGCCTACAGCTCTACCTCACCAATGGTGATGCGGGGAGGGTGGTAATCTTCCTGAGATGCGGGCTGATGGAGAACTTCTGTCTTCTTCAAGCTGACTTCCAGTCTGAAGAGCTCTGTAGCCTCTGCGAAGCAGGATATTATACGCTGCAGGGCAGTCTCTGTGTGGGCAACAAAGGCAGCATCATCGGCGAAGGGTAGCTCTCGGATGAGTTGTTCCAACGTCTTGGTGTGGGACTGTAGTCGCCTCAGGTTGAACAGGCTGCCATCTGTGCGGTATCAGATGTAGACACTGTCCTCGTCATCAAGGTCTTCTGTGGCCCTTTCGAGCATCATGCTGAAGAAGATGGTGAAGAGAGTCGGCGCGAGGACACAGCCTTGCTTTACTCCGTTGCCTATTGGGAAGGGTTCTGAGAGGTCGTTGTTGTGTCTGACTTGGCCACTCTGATCTTCGTGTAGCTGGATGACCATGCTGTGGAACCTTGGGGGGCATCCCAGTCGTTCCATGATTTGCCACAAACCTTCCCTGCTCACAGTGTTGAACGCTTTGGTATGGTCAACAAACGTCACGTACAATCCCTTGTTCTGTTCCCTACATTTTTCTTGGAGCTGCCCGAGAACAAATACCATGTCGGTGGTGCTCCAGCTGGCTCTGAAACCACACTGGTTCTCTGGGAGGTGTTCTTCTGCAATGCTGGGCACCAATCTGTTCAGGAGTACTCTTGCGAGGATTTTTTCTGCAATAGAGAGAAGAGTTATCCCCCGGTAGTTGGAGCAGTCGGACTTTTCCCCCTTGTTCTTATACAGGGCGATGATGACTGCGTTATGGAGGTCCTGTGGTAGTTTACCTTGCTCCCAGCAGTAGACAAAGAACTCGTAGAGTTTGGTGTGTAACGCTGGGCCCCCATGTTTCCAAATCTCAGGTGGGATTCCATCAACTCCCACTGCCTTGCCACTTTTCAGCTGCTCTATGGCCTTGACCGTCTCTTCTAGGGTTGGAATCTTGTCCAGTTCTGTTTTCTCTGGCTGTTGTGGATGCCATGAATTGCTGAGCCTTGGACCATGCGGTTGGCGCTGAAGAGAGTCTGGAAATGTTCCAACCACCGGTTCAGGATGGACGCCCTGTCTGTGAAGAGCGCCTGACCGTCTGCACTGCGCAAGGGACTCTGGACCTGGTGCGAAGGTTCCATACACCGCTCTCAGGGCTTCATAAAACCCTCTGTAGTCACCGGTGTCTGCGTAAAGCTGAGTTCTCTTTGCGAGGTTGGTCCATCACACATTCTGAATCTCTCGAAATGCGCTGGAGGTTGCTGCATACAAAGTGGAAGGCTGCTTTCTTATCAGGACAAGACGGCTGAGCAGGGTGCACCTGGTTGGCGGATCTCTTCATCACCAGCAATTCTTTGAAAACAACCAGGAGATCATCGAACCAGTCCTTGCTCTTCTTTGTGGAAAATCCTAGGACTTCTTCAGAGGTTTGCAGGATGGTGGTTTTTGGGTGTTCCCAAAGCAGCTCTGGAGAGGAGTCTGTAGGGAAACTGGGATCCTGAAACCTCGACTGAAGATTCGTCTGAAAGTCAGCTTTCACTTCAGCTGACTGGAGGTTGCCAACATGAAACTCCTTCCTTGGAGTGCCTCCTCTCTTTGGCTTGAGTTTGAAATGGAGACTAAGTTTGCAGCGGACAAGCCGATGGTCCGTATGACACTCTGCGCTGGACATCGGGTTGAGTAAGACGTCCCGAAGGTTTCTCTGGCACACCAAGATGTAGTCCATGAGGTGCCAATGCTTGGACCGAGGATGCATCCAGGTTGTCTTCAGACTGTCTTTCTGCTGGAAAATGGTGTTAGTGATGGTGAGTTGCTGCTCCATGCAATAATCTAACAGAAGGCGCCCGTTGTCGTTGCAGTTTCCAACACCATGTTTGCCAAGTACTCCTTTCCAGGCTTCTGAATCTTGGCCTACTCTGACACTGAAGTCGCCAAGGATGAAGACCTTGTTGTCGGCAGGGGCGTTCCGTACGAGGTTGGGCAGGTCAGTGTAAAACTTATTCTTTTCTTCAGGATCCGCACGTACACGCTGAAGAGTGTGGCATGCTGCTTGGTTCAAAGTGGGAGGCGCATGGAGATGATGCGGTCAGAGTGACCCATTGGCAATTTTTCAAGTTTGGAGGCAATGGAGCTCCTGACCATAAAGCCAATGCCAGAAAGGCATCTCTCAGTCTCTGGCTTGCTTGACCAGTAAAGGGTGTGTCCTTCGGCCTGCGCAATGGTATCTTAGGTGGAGTGCAGTGTGCGCGGTACTGGCCCCACCCTTTACACCTGGGGTTCATCTGCCATAGCCTAGCAAGCTGGGGCGGTGACAGTGAAGTCCTCAGGTCGTAGGATTTATGTTGGAGTGTCCTTCTCCTAGGTGGTTGGCCTGACAAGGGCAACGAGCCCCACCTGCCCGGGTTTGGATTCAGAGTCGTCCTTCTCTTAGGCTGGCTGCCAACCAAGGCTAACTAGCCCTGCCTACCCATCCAGCTATACCGCTGGTCACTCGGTTGCCGCCATAACGTAGCAAACTCGGTGGAAACAGGGGGCACCGACGAGAAGGTGTTGCTACGGGCGCAGTAATGTAGCAGAGGCCATTTGCAGTGGCCTCCTGTCTAGCAGGCCAGACAGCGAGCACATGGTGATCACTACACCGGGAAAGGGGAGGCAATGTATTGCGCGTTCACTTTCCCTGGGTGAGCGGGACGTCAGGCCCAGACCTACAGTCATACAAACTGGCCACAAAAGCAGAATCAAATATCAGATCAAACATGTTCCTGGTAAGCATCAGTATGGGCTCGAGAGAAATGTGCCTTCCTCTTCCTACACCTTGCTTTCTAAGAGATCAGCATAATGGCTAGGGAGGTTGACACTGTTCCAGAAACCCATGCTCAAACCTAGTGCAGGTCTCTCAGTGCTGAAGCCCTGCGACCATTTGGGCCTTCCCGAGCGCTCCAGTGTCCTCCAGCAGGGCAAGTTACCATGATACAGGTGGAGAGTAATGAGGAACCGAAGTTTTATAAAGTATCGGTCATAGACTGCACTTGGAGTATTCTGAGTAGTTTTGGGCTGGCATTGGAGGCTCCAAGAGGTTCACAAAATTATCCCGGGAATGAAAGGGTTAATGTATGAGAAGTGTATGATGGATCTAGGCCTATACTCACTGGAGTTTAAACGAATGTCATAGAAAAGTACAGCACATAAACAGTCCTTTTAGCCCTTACTGAAATCTTTTAAACTGCCTTGTCCCATCAACCTGCACCAGAGCCATAGCCCTCCAAACCCCGAACATCCATGCACCTACCCAACCTTCGCTTAAACGTTGAAATCCAGCTCACATGCCCTACTTGTGCTGGCAGCTTGCTGCACACTCTCATCACCTCTGAAGGGGGTTCTCATTGAAACTTATCAAATACTGAAAAGCCTTGATAGAGTGGATGTTTCCTATAGTGGGCAAGTCCAGGAGCAGAGGGAGAAGATGTCCCTTTACAGCAGAGATGAGGAGGAATTTTGTTAGCAGAGAGTGGTGAATCTTTGGAATTTATTACCACAGACAGCTGTGAAGACCGAGCAATTGAATATATTTAAAGCTGAGGCTGTTAGCTTCTTGACTAGTAAGGGTGTCAAAGGAAGACGACAGAAGAATGGGATAATAACCCTGCTGTGATGGGATAGCAGAGCAGACTTGATGGGCCAAGTGGCCTGGTTCTGCTCCAATATCTTATGAGAAAGAACAGGTGGGGGAATGAACACAAGAACGCACAGATGCAAGGAAACAAATGTCATATGTGGAAAAACACATAGCAGAGTGTACCCATACATGTACTTTTAAAACAGGCTCTCAATGCAGCCATATTGACAATGACCAGCCTGCACACCACTGAGGGGGAGAAACAATTAGCCCCTTCAGAAGTGAATTGCTCAAGCCTGATGTAAATTTCATAGCATTTCCTTTCATAGAGATTAATGACGTTAAGTTTGGAGCATGTGCGTGTCTCTGTCCCTCAGTGTCTCCCTGTATATACTTAACTGAATGCTTCGTTAAGACTTTCATTAAACACAGAAGCAGTGTCAATGTCAGAGCCCAATTATAATTGTCCTATTACACACTGAATGCTATTTCAGGATCAGTCACTTCAATCTCACTTCTTAATTTGAAAGATAACCATTTAATCAAATGCCAAGCTTGATGGAATTGATTCAACAGTTGACTTTGGAACAGTTGTATATATGTTGGCTTGCAATCTGAGCCAATAAAAATCTGACTGTTGCCACTAATTTTAAGGCTGCTGAATCCAGTGAAGGATATCACCCTCTGATGTCTAGGTTAATGATTTCATGAAGCACATAAGAACATTAAGAAATAGGAGCAGGAGTTGGCCATCTGGCCCGTCGAGCCTGCTCTGCCATTCAATAAGATCATGGCTGATCTGGCCATGGACTCATCTCCATCTACCTGCCTTTTCCCTATAACCCTTAATTCCCCTACTATGCAAAAATCATTCCAACCTTGACTTAGGTATATTTACTGAGGTAGCCTCCACTGCTTCATTAGGCAGAGAATTCCACAGATTCATCACTCTCTGGGAAAAGCAGTTCCTCCTCATCTCTGTCCTAAATCTACTTTCCCGCCTCTATCTTATCAATCCCTTTCACAATTTTATGTTTCTACAAGATCTCCTCTCACTCTTCTGAATTCCAGCGAGTACAATCCCAGGCGTCTCAATCTCTCCTCACAGTCGAACCCCCTCATCTCTGGAATCAACCTGGTGAACCTCCTCTGCACTGCCTCCAAAGCCAGTATATCCTTCCTCAAGTAAGGAGACCAGAAATGCACACAGTATTTCAGGTGCGTTCTTACCAGGGCCCTGTACAGTTACAGTATAAACTCTCTACTTTTCAATTCAATCCCTCTAGCAATGAAGGCCAACAATCCATTTGCCTTCTTGATAGTCTGCTGCACCTGCAAACCAACCTTTCGTGATTCATGCACAAGCACTCCCAGGTCCCACTGCACAGCAGCATGTCGCATTTTTTTTTTTACCATTTAAGTAATAATCTGCTTTCATTTTTTCCTTCCAAAGAGGATGGCTTCACATTAGCAACATAGTACTCCATATGCCAGACCTTTGCCCACTCACTTAACCTATCTATATATCTCTGCAGTCTTTCTGTATCTTCTGCACAATTTCCACTCCACTCAACTTAGTATCATCAAAAACTTAAGATACACGACACTTGGTCCCCTCTTCCATCCATTAATGTATGCTGTAAACAGTGTGGCGACATAAAGATCCTAGCCAGAGGCTCAGCAATCTCTTCCCTCGCCTCGTGGAGCAGCCTGGGGAATATTCCGTCAGGCCCCGGGGACTTATCCACCCTAATGTATTTTACCAACTCCCACACCTCCTCTCCCTTAATATCAACATGCTCCAGAACATCAACCTCACTCATATTGTACTCACTGTCATAAAGTTCCCTCTCATTGGTGAATACTGAACAGAAGTATTCATCGAGGACCTCGCTTACTTCCACAGCCTCCAGGCACATCTTCCCACCTTTATCTCTAATCGGTCCTACCTTCACTCCTGTCATCCTTTTGTTCTTCACATAATTGAAGAATGCCTTGGGGTTTTCCTTTATCCTACACGCCAAGGCCTTCTCATGCCCACTTCTTGCTCTTCTCAGCCCCTTCTTAAGCTCCTTTCTTGCTTCCCTATATTCCTCAATAGACCCATCTGATCCTTGCTTCCTAAACCTCATGTATGCTGCCTTCTTCCACCTGACTAGATTTTCCACCTCACTTGTCACCCATGGTTCCTTCACCCTACTATTCTTTATCTTCCTCACCGGGACAAATTTATCCCTAACATCCCGCAAGAGATCTCTAAACATCAACCACATGTCCATAGTACATTTCCCTGCAAAAACATCATCCCAATTCACACCCGCAAGTTCTAGCCTTATAGCCTCATAATTTGCCCTTCCCTAATTAAAAATTTTCCTGTCCTCTCTGATTCTATCCTTTTCCATGATAATGCTAAAGGCCAGGGAGCGGTGGTCACTGTCCCCCAGGTGCTCACCCACTGAGAGATCTGTGACCTGGCCCGGTTCGTTACCTAATACTAGATCTAGTATGGCATTCCCCCTAGTCAGCCTGTCAACATACTGTGACAGAAATCCGTCCTGGACACACTTAACAAACTCTGCCCCGCCTAAACCCTTGGAACTAATCAGGTGCCAATCAATATTAGTGAAGTTAAAGTCACCCATGATAACAACCCTGTTATTTTTGCACCTTTCCAAAATCTGCCTCCCAATCTGCTCCTCGGTATCTCTGTTGCTACTAGGGGGCCTATAGCGTACTTCCAATAGAGTAACTGCTCCCTTCCTGTTCCTGACTTCTACCCATACTGACTCAAAAGAGGATCCTGCTACATTACCCACCCTTTCGGTAGCTGTAATAGTATCCCTGACCAGTAATGTCACCCCTCCTCCCCTTTTCCCCCCTCTCTATCCATAGAAACTACAGCACAGAAACAGGCCTTTTGGCCCTTTTTGGCTGTGCCGAACCATTTTCTGCCTAGTCCCACTGACCTGCACACGGACCATATCCCTCCATACACCTCCCATCCATGTATCTGTCCAATTTATTCTTAAATGTTAAAAAAGAACCTGCATTTACCACCTCGTCTGGCAGCTCATTCCATACTCCCACCACTCTCTGTGTGAAGAAGCCCCCACTAATGTTCCCTTTAAACTTTTCCCCCCTCACCCTTAACCCATGTCCTCTGGTTTTTTTCTCCCCTTGCCTCAGTGGAAAAAGCCTGCTTGCATTCACTCTATCTATACCCATCATAATTTTATATACCTCTATCAAATCTCCCCTCATTCTTCTACGCTCCAGGGAATAAACTCCTAACCTTTTCAACCTTTCTCTGTAACTGAGTTTCTCAAGTCCCGGCAACATCCTTGTAAACCTTCTCTGCACTCTTTCAACCTTATTTATATCCTTCCTGTAATTTGGTGACCAAAACTGAACATAATACTCCAGATTCGGCCTCACCAATGCCTTATACAACCTCATCATAACATTCCAGCTCTTATACTCAATACTTCGATTAATAAAGGCCAATGTACCAAAAGCTCTCTTTATGACCCTATCTACCTGTGACGACACTTTTAGGGAATTTTGTATCTGTATTCCCAGATCCCTCTGTTCCACTGCACTCCTCAGTGCCTTACCATTAACCCTGTATGTTCTATGTTGGTTTGTCCTTCCAACGTGCAATACCTCACACTTGTCAGTATTAAACTCCATCTGCCATTTTTCAGCCCATTTTTCCAGCCGGTCTAAGTCCCTCTGCAGGCTCTGAAAACCTTCCTCATGTCTACTACACCTCCAATCTTTGTATCATCAGCAAACTTGCTGATCCAATTTACCACATTATCATCCAGATCATTGATATAGATGACAAATAACAATGGACCCAGCACTGATCCCTGTGGCACACCACTAGTCACAGGCCTCCACTCAGAGAAGCAATTCTCTGCCACCACTCTCTGGCTTCTTCCATCGAGCCAATGTCTAATCCAATTTACCACCTATCCATGTATACCTAGCGACTGAGTTTTCCCAACTAACCTCCCATGCGGGACCTTGTCAAAGGCCTTACTGAAGTCCACATAGACAATATCCACAGCCTTCCCTTCATCCACTTTCCTGGTAACCTCCTCGAAAAACTCCAACAGATTGGTCAAACATGACCTACCACGCACAAAGCCATGTTGACTCTCCCTAATAAGCCCCTGTATATCCAAATGCTTGTAGATTCTGTCTCTTAGTACTCCCTCCAATAACTTACCTACTACTGACATTAAACTCACCGGCCTATAATTTCCCAGATTACTTTTCGATCCTTTTTTAAACAACAGAACAACATGAGCCACTCTCCAATCCTCCGGCACTTCACCCGTAGACAGCGACATTTTAAATATTTCTGCCAGGGCCCCCGCAATTTCAACACTAGTCTCCTTCAAGGTCCGAGGGAACACTCTGTCAGGTCCCGGGGATTTATCCACTTTAATTTTCCTCAAGACAGCAAGCACCTCCTCCTTTTCAATCTGTACAGATTCCATGGTCTCACTACTTGATTCCCTCAATTCCATAGATTTCATGCCAGCTTCCTTAGTAAATACAGACGCAAAAAACCTATTTAAGATCTCCCCCATTTCCTTTGGTTCCGCACAAAGCCAACCACTCTGATCTTCAAGAGGAGCAATTTTATCCCTTAAAATCCTTTTGCTCTTGATATACTTGTAAAAGCTCTTTGGATTATCCTTCACTTTGACTGCCAAGGCAACCTCATGTCTTCTTTTAGCCCTCCTGATTTCTTTCTTAAGTATTTTCTGGCACTTCTTATACTCCTCAAGCACCTGATTTACCCCCCGTTTCCTATAAATTTCATAAAACTCCCTCTTCTTCTTTATCAGAGTTACAATATCCTTTGAGAACCAAGGTTCCTTATTCCTATTCAATTTGCCTTTAATCCTGACAGGAACATACAAACTCTGCACTCTCAAAATTTCCCCTTTGAAGGCTTCCCACCTGCCAATCACATCTTTGCCAGAGAACAACCTGTCCCAATCCACGCTTTTTAGATCCTTTCTCATTTCTTCAAATTTAGCCTTCTTCCAGTTCAGAACCTCAACCTTAGGACCAGATCTATCCTTGTCCATGATCAAATTGAAACTAATGGTGTTATGATCACTGGAACCAAAGTGCTCCCCTGCACAGACTTCCGTCACTTGTCCTAATTCGTTTCCTAACAGGAGATCCAAAATTGCATCCCCTCTAGTTGGTCCCTCTATATATTGATTTAGAAAACTTTCCTGAACACATTTTACAAACTCTAAACCATCTAGACCCCTAACAGTATGGGAGTCCCAATCAATGTATGGAAAATTAAAATCCCCCACCACCACAACTTTATGTTTCCTGCAGTTGCCTGCTATCTCTCTGCAGATTTGCTCTTCCAAGTCTCGCTGACTATTGGGCGGTCTGTAATACAATCCCATTAATGTGGCCATACCTTTCTTGTTTCTCAGCTCCACCCATAAGGACTCAGTAGACAAACCCTCCAATCTGTACTGCCTGAGCACTGCCGTAATATTTTCCCTAACAAGCAATGCCACTCCCCCACCTTTCATTCCTCTGCCTCGATCACATCTGAAACATCGGAACCCTAGAATATTAAGCTGCCAGTCCTGCCCCTCCTGTAGCCAAGTTTCACTAATTGCTACAACATCATAATTCCACGTGTCAATCCACGCCCTCAACTCATCCGCCTTCCCCGCAATACTCCTAGCATTGAAATATATACACCTCAGAAGATTTTTACCACCACTCACAACCTTTCTATCAGCGGATTTGCTTAAACTTTCAAACCCCAGCCACACTGTCAGCTCTGGCACTCTGGTTCCCATCCCCCTGCAAATCTAGTTTAAAGCCTCCCCAATAGCACTAACAAACCTCCCTGAAAGGATATTGGTCCCCCTGTGGTTCAAGTGTAGCCCATCTCTCTTGTACAGGTCCCACCTGCCCCAGAAGAGGTCCCAATGATCCTGAAATCTGAAACCCCGCCCCCTACACCAGTTCCTCAGCCACTTGTTCCTCCTCCAGAGCATCCTATTCCTACCCTCACTGGCACCTAGCACAGGTAGCAATCCTGAGATTACCACCCTTGAGGTCCTGCTTTTCAACTTCCTACCAAGCTCTCTATACTCACTGTCCAGGACCTCTTCACTCTTCCTTGCTATGTCATTGGTACCGATGTGCACCACGACATCTGGCTGGTCACCCTCCCACCTCAGAATGTCATGCAATCGATCAGAGACATCCTTGACCCTGGCACCTGGGAGGCAACAAACCATCCTGGATTCTCTGTCACGACCACAGAACCTTCTATCTGCACCTCTAACTATCGAGTCCCCTATCACTACCGTTCTCCTCTTTTTCCCCCCTCCCTTCTGCACTGCAGAGCCAGACTCAGTGCCAGAGATCCGGCTACTGCAGCTAGTCCCAGGTAAGTCATTTCCCCCCCCACCCCCCAACAGTATCCAATGTGGTATACTTGTTGTTGAGGGGAATGGCCACAGGGGAACCCTGCTCTGCTTGCCCTTTCCTCTTCCCTCGCCAGTGACCCAATTTCCTGTCCTCTGCTCCTCTGGCATAACTACCTCCCTGTAGCTACGATCTATAATCTCCTCATTCTCCCGGATGATCCGCAGGTCATCCAGCTCCTGCTCCAGTTCCCTAACACGGTTTGTTAGGAGCTGCAGCTGGATGCACTTCTTGCAGGTGTCGTTGTCAGGGACACCGGAGGGCTCCCTGACTTCCCACATCCTGCAAGAGGAGCATTCCAACATCCTGCCTGGCATTCTCACTGCACTAAACAATCTGAACAAAAAACTTACCGGAACCTACCCTGGCCTCTGCCTGTTCTCACCGAATCCCTTTTAAAGCACTGAAATCCAAGAATAACGAGAATCCATTCCTGCCCTGGTGCCAACCAAGTCTCTGTAATGGCCACTACATCATAATTCCATGTATGTATCCAAGCTCTCAGTTCATCACCTTTGTTCCTGATGCTTCTTGCATTGAGGTACACACATTTCAGCCCTTCTACTTTACTGTCTTTACACCGTTTATTCTGCTTCTCTTTCCTCAAAGCCTCTCTATATGTTAGATCTGGCTTTACTCCATGCACTTCTTTCACTGCTCTATCGCTCTGGGTCCCATCCCCCTTGCAAATTAGTTTAAACCCTCCCGAACCATGCTAGCAAACCTACCTGCAAGGATATTGCTCCCCCTCAAGTTCAGGTGCAACCCACCCAATCTGTACAGGTCCCACCTTCCCCAGAAGAGATCCTAATGATCCAAAAATCTAAAACCCTGCCCCCTGCACCAACTCCTCAGCCATGCATTCAAATGCCATCTCCTCCAATTCTTACCATCACTGTCACGTAGCACTGGCAGCAATCCTGAGAACGCCACCCTTGAGGTCCTGTTCTTCAGCCTTCTGCCTAGTTCCGGAAACTCACACTTCAGGACCTCATCCCTCTTCCTGCCTATGTCATTGGTGCCAACATGTATCACGACTTCTGGTTGCTTTCCCTCTCATATCAGGATGTACCTGCCTGATAGCTTCATATTTCCCCTTACTCCAATTAAACACTTTCCTAAGTTGTCTGTTCCTATCCCTCTCCAATGCTATGGTAACGGAGATAGAATTGTGATCACTATCTCCAAATTGCTCTCAGTGAGAGACCTGACACCTGACCAGGTTCATTTCCCAATAGCAGATCAAGTATAGCCTCTCCTCTTATAGGCTTATCTACATATTGTGTCAGGAAACCTTCCTGTACACATCTAACAAACTCCACCCCATCTAAGCCTCTTGTTCTAGGGACATGCCAATCAATATTTGGGAAATTAAAATCTCCCACCACAGCACCCCTGTTATTATTACACCTTTCCAGAATCTGTCTCCCTATCTGCTCCTCAATGTCCCTGTTACTATTGGGTGGTCTTTATATAGAAAAACACCCAGTAGAGTTATTGACCCCTTCCTGTTTCTAACTTCCACAGAGACTCAGTAGACAACCCCTCCTTGACTTCCTCTTTTTCTACAGCCCTGACACTATCTCTGATCAGCATTGTCATGCCCCCACCTTTTTTGCCTCCCTCCCTGTTCTTTCTGAAACATCTAAAGCCTGGCACTTGAAGTAACCATTCCTGCCCCTGAGCCATCCAAGTTTCTGTAATGGCCACAACATCTTAGCTCCAAGTACTGATCCACGCTCTAAACTCATCCGCTTTGTTCATGATGCTTCTTGCATTAAAACAGACACATTTCAAACCATCATTCTGAGCGCATACCTTCTCTATTACCTGCCTATCCTCCCTTTCACACTGTCTCCAAGCTTTCTCTATCTGTGAACCAACAGCCGCTTCCTCCATTTCTTCAATTCAGTTTCCCACTCCCCAGCAATTCTAGTTTAAACTCTTCCCAATCGCCTTAGCAAACCTCCCTGCCAGGATATTGATCCCCCTGGGACTCAAGTGCAACCCGTCCTTTTTGTACAGGTCACGTCTGCCCCAAAAGAGGTCCCAATGATCCAGAATCTGAATCCCTGCCCCCTGCTCCAATCCCTCAGCCATACATTTATCCTCCACCTCACTCTATTCCTATACTCACTGTCACGTGGCACAGGCAGTAATCCCGAGATTATAGTCCGGTACATCTGATTACTGATGCCATTCATGGGCTGCGTTTCTGAAGAACGTTTAATGCCCCTGCAGATAGTTCATTTTTTGTAAAAAGCAAATGATAATAGATGAAAACTATCACTACATATTTTATCTTACCTGTAAAAAGAAAGAAAATCAAGACCATGATGAGCGTGTAGCCAAAGTATAAAATCGTGCTCGCAGCCCCGGAAATTTGAAGTTTGGAGAAGAAGTAATGGACGGCATATATAAAGAAGTAAACAGCTGTAAAGCCACTGGTCAGGAACGACCTCCACCACCAGTGATAATCCTGCAAAAGAACACAATGCCATGGTATTGAAACACTAAAATAGTGTGTGTAGAATTATAAAATTAGAATTGATATCTTATGAGCACGATCAAATATTGAGATTTTCTACATAAAGCTGCAGTAATATATAGGACAGAGTTAGGAAGCAAGAAAGGGATGGTGGTTGGGGCCACGTTTGGTTGATAATTGGTAATCAGACAACTGGAACAAAATGACGATTACAAAGCACAATCCACAATGACTAGTTTCCTCATTTCTCAAGAAAGAATATGTGCCTGAGGGGATATAGCCCCACTGAAAGCTGGGACTGCCCAGAACTGACCAGGAGAAGGTGATGTTCAGTGGCAGAAAGTGCAAATTGTGTCAAACTAATCCTATACTATTGACCACACATGCACTATCCATAGTAGCCACCAGGTGGCAGACGCAATCAGAGTAGCAGACCTACTCACTTAATATTCACATCTGACCAAATGCACTTGTTATCCGTCCAACAACTCTCTCTTTTGTCATCCAAGGAGCTATTTCTCCATTACTCTAAATACTATCTAATGCAAAGCTTGTTTTTTAAAAAGTCCGAGTTATCATGTAGTGAGTCTTGATTTTGTTTTCAAGTTTACACCATTCCATTATGCATTCTTTAAAAAAAAGTTAAATCCTAATCAGGCTTCCTCGACTGACTACTATAACAAAAGTAAACTAACTGCTCTGCAGCCTGAAGCAATTATAAAGCAAATTGCCAATGGGTTTAAAAACTCCCCAACTGAACATATTTTTGAATTAAATTACAAATAGAAATCAAAACAGGCTGCATCTCACATCAGTTCAACAATGCAAGCAATAGTGCAAATGGGTTTAGGGTCTGAGTGTGTCATTAGACATCATTAATCCTGTATTTCAATATTGTGTTTGAGAGATTCCCATACCCATCAAAGTGATTTCTGTGTAAAACATGGAATGCCAAACAGCAGAGCACCATACAGGTTGTGGCAACCTTTTACCCTACTCCAAGACAATCTAACCCTTCCCTTCTGCATGGTCCTACACTCTTCTATCATCCATCTGCCTATCCAAGAGTCTCTTAAATGTCCCTAATGTAACTGCCTCTAAGACCAGCCTTAGCATGACCTACCACCCACCCACCACTCTCTGTGTTTAAAAAAAATGTCTCTATACTTTCCTCCAATCACTTTAAAATTATGCCCCTTCACATTAGCCACCTTCAAGAATATAGAACAGGACAGGCCCGGTGGCCCAGAATCTAGTGCTAACAATGAAGAGGGTCCAGCTCTACTGGTATGAAAGGTGATCGCAGAGTAAAAGATTCTCGGAAGGGTTGATTATTAAGGAGCTCCTCTATGGAGTGGAGCTCACTCATGCGCTTTCAGATGGCAAATCAAATGGCCTCCAAAACCAGAAGGCTCTCTTGAACATGGGCAAAAGCACAGACTTCAGCAAATGTGACCTTACGGCACACTGTACAGTCCGCAGCACGGCAGCGTAGCGGTTAGCACAGCGCTATTACAGCTTGAGGCTTTGGACTTCAGTGTTCAGTCCCAGCGTACTCTGTAAGGACTTTCTGTACATCCTTCCCAGTGAATGAGTGGGTTTTCTCTGAGTACTCTGGTTTCCTCCCACGTACCGGATAGGTTCATTGGTTATTGGAAATTGTACCGTGATTAAGTTACGATTAAATACGGGTTGTCAGGGGGTGCTGGGCAACACAGTTTGAAAGGCTGGAAGGGCCTATTCCACACTGAACCTCTAAATAAATAATTCTGAGCAAGACTTCTTTGTACATCATTCCCAATGCAACAGATCAGATGCCTCTGAACTCCTCGCTGTATCTGCCTCTGTCTCATGAATCACAGAGCCCTCTAATACAAATTCAATTTTGTACAAGTTTCTTCTCCCTATAAAGTCAAACCTCAAAGTTCCCCTCCTCCACTAATTTGCCATCTTTAAGCCATTCAGTGAGCCTATTTCCCTCAGGGGATAACCCAAGCAGACTCTCCTCCTCCTCACAGCCCACTTTCCCACCAGGATTAGAACAGAAATAAACTTCACACTGTGGCCTACCATTTTACTCACAGACAGAAAACTATAAATTCAACATACAATGAACCCAACACACATTCTCTGCAGACCTAGAAGATTAAAAATGCAAATCTACAGAGATATTACTCAGGGACTTGAGCTATATTATGAGCTCTTTTTGACTGCATATTTTTCTGAAATCACAACCATGTGCGTTATTTGTGCTACGTGCTGTGTGCAATGTGTTTTAAACCTTGGGCTTGGGGGAGCACTGTTCCGTTTGACAATACTCATGTCTGGTTGAGTGAAAATTAAACTTGTTGGTGCAGATTCACAGGTATTGTTAACTTGAGCAGAGGAATTTGGAGCAATAATCTTTCTGCAGGGCCAGGTGGCAGCAGGGCTGGGAGGTACAAACCTCTGCACAAAGGTGGAAGTGAAGCAGATCAGAGAACATGTGGCGTGGCACCGGGGCCAGGAGGTACCGCAGCACCGCGTGGCAGTGGGGCCCAGGAGCTACTGTGGCACCACATGGCAGTGGGCCCGGGAGGTACAAACCTCTGCACAAAGGTGGAAGTGAAGCAGATCAGAGAACATTTGGCATGGCAGTGGGGCCGGCAGTTACAAACCTCTGCACAAAGGTGGAAGTAACAAAGCAGAATGGTAGCTTCTGAACAAGTGATGAGGAGAATGATGAAGACCAGGAATAGGAAACCAAACATGTAGTACATCTGATGAGACCTGCAACAGAATGAACACAATTACTACAGCAAATGGATGATATACAAGCCATCTATAACAATGCACACACAGGAGGGCCTCAGCCCGAAACATCAGCTGTTCATTCCCCCGCATAGACACTGCCTGATCTGCTGAGCTCCTCCAGCATTTTGTGTGTGTTACTCTGGATTTTCAGCATCTATAGAATCTCCTGTGTTAATGACCTGTAACAATACAGCTGGGCACAATGCCTTGGATACAAAAACAACTGCAATTACTGATACTGGAAATCTCAAATAAACCAAGGAACACGGGGAAAGTAGAATGCATCAAGTCCCGCATAAACTGCCAAAAAGTCTTCTGAGGTAAAGCAACGTCTTTGAAGAAATAATGCTTGAAATTAAATGACCTTTTAGAAGATTCTGATGCTGTTTTGCTAACTTTCTCTAAAAAGATGCAGCAAATTTTAAATCTAAGTCAATTACAGTAGAACTTCTAAACAGGCTGCATTCTGCCATTTTACATTCAAATGAATGCTTGTGTAAACCAGTTACTCACAATGTTAAATTCAATTTAGATCATTCTTCCAACATGTTATGAGAAGCATCGGTCTTCGTTCTGGTGTAATGTTATCAACAAAATTAAAACTTTCAGTAAGATGACAGAGCACTAGGTTGCAGCAGCCTCTCTGGGTCCAACAAACGGTGCAAACGTGCATCTTAAACATTTTTCTTGTGGTGGCAAGATCCTAATTGACATCGGTAATGCAAAATGCTGCAAGTCTGGTTCATTTGTGAGACGGATGGTGGGAAGCTGTGTGGCCTCGGTTGTTGCGTGGACCAGGAGGCCCTCATGCCACGATGTCGAAGGCAACGAAAACACAGGAAGCATTAGGTCCAGCAGAGGGCAGCAGTGGCACAGCTGGTAAAGCCATTGTCTCACAACTCCAGAGAGCTGCGTTCATTCCCAACCTTGTGTAGTCTGTGTGGAGTTTACTCGTTCTCCCTATAACCAGCAGCATTCTCTCCAGATGCTCGATTTGTCTCCAATATCCAAAGCATGTACGGGTTTAAATGCCCGATGGAACCTACCCCCCCGATGTGTTATTACCCCTCAGCCATGAGGCTTCTGAACCAGCATAGATAACTTCACTAACTCCAACACTGACTGAACTGATCCCACAACCTATGGGCTCACTCTCAAAGGCTCTACAACTCACCTTCTCAATATTTATCACTTTGTTTTTGTAGTTGCAGTTTATTGTCGCTTGCTCGTTGGCTGTTTGTGTGTAAAAAACTAATCTCAGGGTTGTATATAGTGACATACACATACATTGGTAATAAATTTGTTTGAACCTAGGTGAACAGCAGACTCCGGGAGGTACTGACAGTACAGGGAGAAACTGTGGGATTAATACAAGACCACTGTAAATGGGTGGTTGATGGTCAATATGGACTTAATGGGCCTGCTTCCCACAATGAGCTGAGCCAAGCCCAAGCGATGGGTCTGCCCTTCACAAACCGAATGATGTATGGCTGGAAGCAGAACTGAATACAACTGAAACCTTAACTCACCAGATGCTGTTGAGAATAAAAAACAGCTGGATAAAGATGCACCCGAAGGGCAGGATGCCGCCCATGACGATCCCCGGTAATGGTTTTGTGAAAAAGGATTGTTCTGGAATTTGACGTGGGATCTGATTAGTGCGCACAGGGTGATCAATTGGCTGAAAAGGCAATATGCACCAAATTAATTACATATATCCAAAATCTGACAACTTATTATCATCCCGTTCAGTAGTCTGATGTCCTGCAAAGAGACAAACAAACCAAGGACTTTGTCTATACTGCCCACTGCCTCAGTAAAGCAGCCAGCAGAACCAAAGACCTACCCTACCCAGGCATCCTCTCTTCTCACACCAGCCAGAAGATAGATTATTGAACAGTTCTAGTATGATAAAATACTCTTAACCTCACAACCTACCTTGTTCTGACCTTGCAACTTATTGTCTGCCTGTACTGCACTCTGTAATTTCATACTTTAATCTGTACTCTTGTTGTTTGCCCTTGTACTACCTCAATGTACTTTTGTTGTAGTATGAGGGAAAACAGTGGCAGACTGCAAATTAAAGTGTAACACTTAAGAGTATGAACATCATGCAAAACAAAGCTTTGCACTGGTCCTCACAACTGTAACAATAATAAACCTATTTACTATAAAACCCTTGAGCACAGAAATTGACAAATACTTCAAACTTTATTAGAGACTTCAATGTGTAGTTAAAATAGACCTGATTTAAGCAGAGTTTTGAACATGATCAGCCCTTATTTTTTATAAATGCATTTTATTTCATTTAATTGTTAGAAATGCAACAAGTACAACTGATAAAATCCCGCTTGACCATTCTCACCAAAATTTGTTTGTCAGCTTGGGAGATGTGGGGGAAAGTACGGAATGAATGAATCACCCTGTAGTACATGGTTGTGTGGTCTACAGCAATGCAGCCCTCCATAATACCGTCTGGCACACTGACCAACTTTGATTACAACTCCAAATTCCAAGGAGTCACTCCCCTTAAATGCTTGAAATTTAGAGGTAAAATATTTAAAAATCTCTGCTGGGTAACTACACAATCTCCTAACATGGCAACTCAGATGGCTACTCCAGGCACTCATTCAAAGGATTTACTTAGTAATCAGTATCTTGCTGGCTTTCCTGCAATCTTCATCACTTTGTTTTGGATATGTCGATCACCAATTTCAGGGAAAACCATAATTAAAAATGATGAAAAGAATCCTTAGTGTCGGTTTTCTGTAACAGTTCCACTTTTTGTTTTAAACAAAGGAGTTTAATTTTCTGGCCAATTGCCCATCCTAATTCAATACATTCCTTTCACAAACATGGCTTCTCCCATGGCTCTACTCCATCAGAATTTATCTTTCCCAGTCTTGCAACTCCATGCACGGACAGCAAATCAACATTAAATTTCAGAGAACATCTGGAGTAACTATCATTAAACTCACCCTTTTCTTAAATCCAAAATAAGCGCCAACAAAAGTCAATGGTACCGAAATTCCAAACCACATCGCCAAGATTGCTACTAGTGTGCCGAAAGGAATGGCAGCAGATGATCCCTCGACCCAGAGGATGAGGTTGGTGATAAAGAAATCAATGAAAACAATTCTGTAAATGACAATAATGCATCACAAGATCAACAGATTGTTTAATGTCATTTCAGGTACACAAGTGTAAAGGAGAACGAAATAATTGTTAATCTGGATCTCATGCAGCACAAAAATAAAACAAGATAAAGAACACATAATAAAAATGACAATATAAATAAATATATAAGATAGTTTGTGCACATAGATTGACTGTATGTTTACAAAGTGACACTAGGTACAGGAATGTCTGTATACAGTGGCATGCAGAAGTTTGGGCACCCCGGTCAAAATTTCTGTTACTGGGAATAGTTAAGTGAGTAGAAGATGAACTGATCTCTAGAAGTCATAAAGTTAAAGATGAAACATTCTTTTCAACATTTTAAGCAAGATTAGTGTATTATTTTTGTTTTGCACAGTTTTAGAGTGGAAAAAAGGAAAGGAGCACCATGCAAGTTTGGGCACCCCAAGAGATCTGAGCTCTCAGATAACTTTTACCAAGGTCTCAGACCTTAATTAGCTTGTTAGGGCTATGGCTTGTTCACAATCATCATTAGGAAAGGCCAGGTTATGCAAATTTCAAAGCCTTATAAATACCCTGACTCCTCAAACCTTGTTCCAACAATCAGCAGCCATGGGATCCTCTAAGCACTCTGAAAATTAAAATAATTGATGCCCACAAAGCAGGAGAAGGCTATAAGAAGATCGCAAAGTGTCTTCAGGTAGCCGTTTTCTCAGTTTGTAATGTCATTAAGAAATGGCAGTTAAAAGGAATGGTGGAGGTCAAGTTGAGGTCTGGAAAACCAAGAAAACTTTCCAAGAGAACTGCTCATAGGATTGCTAGAAAGGCAAATCAAAACCCCCATTCGACTGCAAAAGACCTTCAGGAAGATTTAGCAGACTCTGGAGCGGTGGTGCACGGTTCTACTGTGCAGCAACACCTGCACAAATATGACCTTCATGGAAGAGTCATCAGAAGAAAACCTTTCCTGCCTCCTCACCACATAAATTCAGCATTAGTGTTTGCAAAGGAAAAACAAGCCTGATGCATTTTGGAAACAAGTCCTGTGGACTGATGAAGTTAAAATAGAACTTTCTGGCCACAATGAGCAAAGGTATGTTTGGAGAAAAAAGGGTGCAGAATTTCATGAAAAGAACACCTCTCCAACTGTTGAGCACAGGGGTGGATCGATCATGCTTTGGGCTTGTGTTGCAGCCAGTGGCACAGGGAACATTTACTGGTCGAGGAAAGAATTAATTCAATTAAATACCAGCAAATTCTGGAAGCAAACATCACACCATCTGTAAAAAAGCTGAAGATGAAAAGAGGATGTTTCCCACAACAGGATAATGATCCTAAACAGACCTCAAAATCCACAATGGACTACCTCAAGATGCGCAAGCTGAAGGTTTTGCCATGACCCTCACAGTCCCCCGACCTAAACAAAAGAACAGTGCATGCAAGACAGCCCAAGAATCTCACAGAACTAGAAGCCTTTTGCAAGGAAGAATGGGCAAAAATCCCCCAAACAATTGAAAGACTCTTCGCTGGCTACAGAAAGCATTTACAAGCTGTGACACTTGTCAAAGGGGGTGTTACTAAGTACTGACCATGCAGGGTGCCCAAACTTTTGCTTCGGGCCTTTTTCCTTTTTTGTTATTTTGAAACTGTAAAAGATGGAAATAAAAAAGTAATCTTGCTTAAAATATTAAAGAAATGTGTCATCTTTAACTTCATGCCTTTTGGAAATCCGGTCATCTTTTACTCGCTTAGCTATTCAGAAATTTTGTCCGGGGTGCCCAAACTTTTGCATGTCACTGTATATAGTGAATCTGAGAGGAACGATGAAGTCGTGGTAGCTGGGGATTAGTGAGTGGAGGCGTGACCAGCCTTACTGCTTGGAGAAAGTAACTCAATCTTAAATGTAGGATTACCCACCTGAACGGGTTAAAAACCAAAGGCTTCACAGTCACACATTTTGCACTTGTATACAATGAACCAGACTGATTCAGGATCCCACAAAATTAATGACAAACTCTGAAGAGGCAAGGTAGAAAGGAAATCTTACCTTGTTCAGGTTTAATGTTTGCTTAACCAGAATAGCACAACAGAGAGAAAAGGAAGCTTCACATATATTTTTTCAAATCTAGAGATACAGCGCAATACAGGCGCTTCTGGCCCACTGAGCCACACCACCCAGCAACCGACCAACTTAACCTTCCTCTAACCACAGGTCCATAACATGTCGGAACAGAATTACGCCTTTTGGCCCATCAAGTCTGCTCCGCCAATCAATCATGGCTGATCCTTTTCTCCCCCTCCTCAACCCCATTCCCCAGCCTTCTCCCCATAACTTTTGATGCCGTGTTCAATCAAGAACCTACTAATCTCTGCCTTAAATACATCCAATGACCTGGCCTCCACAGCTGCCCGAGGTAACAGATTCCAATGACAAATTAACCTACTAACCCATAGGTCTTTGGTCTTCCTTCAGTGGGAGGAAACTGGAGTATCCGGAGGAAACCCACGTGGTCACATGGAGAACATACAAACTCCTTTCAGAGGATGCCAGAATTGAACTCCAAACTCTGATGTGCCAAGCTGTAATAGCACTGCTCTAATTAGTACACTGCCCTGGCATCAGTTTTGATTTTTCATTACAAATGCACAGGATTTTTAAAACTCTCCACCATCTCAATACTATATTGCAGTTCCCGAGGGCAAGTTATTATCCAGTTCTCAGTTTAAATGTTTGTGTGCATGTAAATGAATGATGTGAAGACTGCGGGCTGGTGGAACTCAAGTAGCTTAGTGTTGCTGCTTCACATATCCAAGTTAGTGATCCTGGTCTGACAGGAGCTATGCAACATTACGAAGTATTAAACAAAACAAGCTCCGACTGAATGCATTCAAAGTCATATTTACCCTAAAATGCATCACTAACTAGAGACTTTGCCTACAACCTGTAACATGAATTCAAACAAATTATACATTAACTCAGAACTCGGCACACTAATCAAGAATAAATTAGTTGTTCAGGCAGCATCTATGGAGAGGAATAAGCAGTCTATGTTTCAGGCCAAAACCCTATGAGTACTCAGCCCGATATGTCAGTGTTGTGTCTCTGTGTTATGGTTAAGAGCAATTTGGACAAGTATATGACAGGGATGCAGTGGAGGGATACATGTAGACCGTGTATAAAGATGTTTTTGAAAGATGAATATATTTATCACACTGAAATGCATCACCAACATGTCATGTCCAGAACTCAGTGACCCACTGACTAATGTGCAGACAGATGGGATGATTTGGATTGGCACTGTGTCCAGCATGGACATTGCGGGCTGAATGGCCTGTTCCTGTATACCATTATGTTTTTCCCAGCTCCTGCTCAGGAGAGGCTCACCCCACTGAGGGATCCCACCTTTGTCACGCTCACATTTATTGCTGTTGTTCCTGATGCAGGAGATACGTTGTTCAGCGCACACAACACCAGAGAAACTCACAGGTCAGGAAGCATCTATGGAGGGTAATAACAGGCAACTTTTCAGGCCGAGACCCTTCATCAGGACATGGCTTGAAACATCAACCATTTATTCCCTTTCATAGGTATTGCCTGAACTGCTGAGTTCCTCCAGCATTTTGTGTGTGTTACTCTGGATTTCCAGCATCTGCAGAATCTCCTGTGTTTACAAATTACGTTACTATTATTTAAGTTTTACCCATTATCCTTCCCATAAAATGATTACATTGATGAAGTATGTGCACCAAAATATAATAGTTAAACACAAATTCTATTGTTACAAAAACATGCTGGCAAGTACTAACCCAGGACAAAGGAAAGAAGTCAAGAGAACATTGGTTTTCCATTTCTCACCACCGAACGCTGCAGGAAAAAACACAATAGTTAATCAAAATATTGGTAGATATTTGAAACCTGGTTCTTTTTATTGCCTTGAGCAAGAACATCTGATCACAAGACATAGGAGCAGAATTAGGCTATACGGTCCATCTGGTCTCAACCTCATTCTCTCATCTTCTCTCTATAACCTTTGATGCCCTGACTAATCAAGAACCTATCAAACTCTGCTTTAAATATACTTAAGGACTTGGCTTCCACAGCCACTGTAGCAATGAATTCCAGATTCACTACCCTCTGGCTAAAGAAATTCCTCATCTCTGTTCTAAATGAATGTCCCTCTATTCAGAGGGCACAGCCTCAGGTCCTAGACTCGCCGACTTTCACGAAACATCCTCTCCACAGCCACTCTACCTAGGCCTTTCAATATTCGATAGGTTTCAGTGAGATCCCTTATTCTTCTAAACTCCATTGACTACAGACCTACAGCCATTAAACGCTCCTCATACATTAACCCTTTCATTTCCAGAATCATTCTTGTGAACCTCCTCTGCACTCTCTCCAATGTCAGCACACTTTTCTTATATAAGGGGCCCAAAACTGTTCACAATATTCCAAGTGTAGTCTGATGAATGCCTGATAAAGCCTCAGCTTTTGGAGTTGAGAATACCAAGCATCTTCACAATTTTCATTTCTGACTTTTGCTGTTTGTTTTGGGGTGTGGAACTCTTCCCCTTGTCAAGGTCGACTACAATAAACAAGGTCTGCATAAGTTTGTTGCTTTTATGGGCCGTGCTCAATCACCGAAGGAAGTTCTAACCCAGACATTACCATGTTTGTCATTACTAAGGTCAAATGTCACTCTTACAAAATACATCCAGTAGTCATTTTAGTAGGTACAGCTGTACACCTGCTCGTTAATGCAAATATCTAATCAATCAATCATGTGGCAGCAACTCAGTACATAAAAGCATATAGACATGGTCAAGAGGTTCAGTTGTTGTTCAGACCAAACATCAGGATGGGGAAGAAATGTGACCTGAGTGACTTCAACTGTGTTGTCAGACAGATTGTTGATGCCAGACAGGATGGTATCTCAGAAACTAATTTCCTGGAATTTTCATGAAAAACCAGTCTCTAGAGTTTACAAAGAATGTGTGAAAAACAAAAAAAGTATCCAGTGAGTGGGGGTCCTGTGGGTGAAAACACCTTGTTAATTTGAGAGGTCAGAGGAGAATGGCCAGACTAGTTAAAGCTGACAGGAAGGCAACAGTAACTCAAATAACCACATGTACAACAGTGATGTGCAGAAAAGCATCTTTAAACGCACAACACGTAAAACCTTGAAGTGAATGGGTTACAGCAACAGAAGACCACAAACATATACTCATTGGCCACTTTATCAGGTACAGGAGGTACCTAATAAATTGACACTGAGTACATATATCAAAAAGATACTCAAACTGATATCCCACCAAGAACAACAGACATGTAAAACATAGGCTGCAGAAATATTCTGAAGCCCTGAGGTGTAAGCTACAGTGAGAAACTGAAATTTAACATCTAACAAAAGCAGTAGATTCCAGTGAGTGGGGATTGTGCACTTATATCTTAAGGTAACTTCTCAGTTTTATTACATATAAAAGAGGGCTTTCAAATAAAACGTAGTTCTTGTAATCGTACTCCCATTTTGTTTTTTGGTTTAAATAGTTCATGTAATCAGATAGGTTGATGGAACAGATAAAAGGAAGGGCCAAGTCTGGTGTTCAGTTTAACCAGCCTAAAGGCTGCTTTCATCATGAACAAGGTTTTGCAAGTGTACGCCCACAGCTGTTTTATAAGTTTTCATCTCAGAGAATATGTGGTGGAGAATTTCCCTCCCACTCCCAAAGCAGAAAACAGAGGTAAAACTAACCACTAGAAATGGAAATGGTATAGAAGCAGAAAGCAAAACAACATCCAACTGGAGAGATTTTATAGGGTAGCTAGGGAAAGATTACGTCCCCTTGGAAAAACATACAGTAATGAGAATGGCACACTACAATTGCTAATATTGGAAATATAGAAGTGGGGTTAGGAGAAGTTGATGTCAATTACCAGTCACTTTAGTCATTGTGGAAATAGACTCAGATGCAGACAAAAACAGTAAATGAAGGACATCTTACACAATGGATTCAGGTTATTCAATTGTAATGAGCTGTATCTTGTGGGAACTGTCCCAGTGCCCCTGTCTGGCCCTATCTGCCTGCACTGGTGGCAAAGTGGCACATTGCCAAGCCTCTCCACCCAAATAAGGCACAGTATAAAGAATGGCACTAAAGTTCAGGCAGTAGAGAAGCCCCGTTACTAATGCACAGACATATGATGATGCTGGAATGGACTGGGGCTGGGGGCGTGTGGTGGTAGTAGGGATGCAATCAATTGTGCTGCAAACACTAATAATGCATTTTTAACAGATTTTTAATACCTCTGACATCATCTCAAAGTATCAATTTCAAATAAATGAAATAAAACAAAGATGAAAAGACAAGAGGTCAATAAGTTAGAAGTAGGGCAGAATATTACTGCAAAACAATGGAGTCTTTTCTCTGCTGTATCACCAGTGAAATCAGTGACATGTCAAACTCTGAACAGACTTTGAGATAATTGGTTGCATATTCTACAGAATGAAGACCAGAACCTTGCAGATGCCAGACCAAATCTGAGATCTTGAATATCTAAAAATAGGCATCCATTGCAGCATCAAATGTGACAGAAAATTAAAGTGGTTTTTAAACAGAATGAGTCAGCACGATGCCTTTTTTTTAAAAAATTACTGCAAACTCCATTCCACCAACCCTCAATTGCACATCTGCAGAGAAAGCCTCACATCCTTACTGCCACATTAATGGCTGAGCACCCTATAAAAGCCCAGTATCTGTCAACATTTTACGTAACATAGATCAGTTTAAAAACCCTTTACATCTTTGCATTCTCCACAAAGTGAGACTGATTCACTACAACAATGGTATAGTCAAGAACAAATAGCTACTTAAAGCATGACTTACTCTTGTACATTCGAGCAGAAACATATCCTGCAGGTGTTCCTAACAAGACCCAGAGGACAACAGCACAGGTCATCAGTGCTCCTCGGTTTGCCGGAGAAAGGAACCCAAGACATGCGAGGACTAAAGGGAAAGAGAAAGAGGAACGTGTCAATGTGCAGAAAGACACCACCAGTGTCTCCCTTACCCAATCACTACAGAAGAGTTCAACACCCTAGAGGAAAGCTCAGTTTTGTCCATCCACCTCGAACAGTGTTGATCAGACTGTATAATTGTTATTGTCTGTGCAGTTTAACAATTTCTCTGTTTGTATTTTTATATAGCTACCTATATACACGTAATTGTTTAGTATGTCCCCCTGTATTCACAGTATGTATATGCAATTGTTCAGTGAGTCCCCTAGTGGTTACAGTTATTTGTCTGATTCTGGAAGCTTCTTTGGCATCACATTATCTGAATAAGTACGATCTAATAGTTGACTCTAATCTACAAAATTGAATGGAATGTCTCTTATCTAACTAAACTCATTGCCCCACCATCTTTTTCCCCCCTTTCTTTGTTCTTAGACTCTAGCTACTGTCCATTCCAAATTTTCTTTGTTCTGTTAGCACTTAACAAAATGACCATGAAGCAACATGTTTTATGCCTTTTTCCTGACACCCAGAAGAACCTTGGATCAAAAACATTGGAATCTAACATCAAGCAATAATTTGACTCTTTTTCTCATTAGTGTTTTACTTCCAGTCAAGATGGCACCAGTGAACAATTCTTCAGGCGACATCTTCCACACAGCCATATCCCTTCAATTATTTCACTTCCTCTACATCTTCTGCTTGTTCCTTTTATCTTGATTGTGTTTTGGAAACTGTTGAAAACTTGTGATGTGTAGCTTGGAATTCGATCAACAGATCTAGTGCTCTGCTCTCCCCCAGAGAGGACTGACAGCACGAGCTGCCTCATGGAGAAGACAAAATGGAGTCCCAGAAAGGACCGAGAGTATGAGCTGCCTCATAGAGACAGCACAAAGTCAAGAACAACTCAATTTTGAAGCTTCGAGGTGAATATGAAGGAGGTCAGCGATTGCTCTCCATGGAGGCCACAGGGTCAATGGTGGTCAGGATGGCAGCGTTCATGCCCGGCATGGCAATTGCTCTTCATAGGACTGAGATCTTTTGGCCACTCTCCTCGATGCTGATCGGAGGATGTTTTTGAAATTCTGATATTTATGTGATTATTGGACTGTAGCTATATTGGTCTCCTTCAGTTTTCCATGTTTTTTTTCCTCTTGCTGCCAAATGGCAGGTGGGCAATAAGTTACTTTTTGTTCAAGGGTGGAGTTGAGGATTTGGGATCTGATGCTCTTGTTGGTGTTTTTCTGTGTGGATGATTGTTTTTTTGTCTGTGAGAGAAGGGATTGGGGGTTTGGTACCATTGTCACTGTTCTTTTCTGAGAGGGAGGAGTTGGAGGTTTGATGTCCTAGCTGCTGTTTTTTGAGCAGGCGATCTGTTAGTTCTTGTGCAAGCGAGGGGGTTGGGGGTCTGGGGTTTGGTGTTCCAGTTGCCATTTTCCATGTGGGCGATGCTAGTTTTTTGTGGGAGGAAGTGGGTGGGGGCAGCTTAGGGTTTGCAAATTTTGTTTCTTTTTCTTTTTCACTGGGGGGGGGGAAATCGATGTCTCTTATTTCAGCAAATTCCATGGTCTTCTGTATTTCATGGCTACCTGGAGAAGACGAATATCAGAGCTGTATTGTATATGCATACTTTAAAAATATAACGAACCTTTGAACCTTTTCATGAGCACTGATTTCTCCAGGAACTCATTCAATATCAGCAGAATGAAGATGAGAGTATCTATAGAGATAACTGTGGAGGTAACCCATTCCGCTTTGCAATATACTGTCACAGAAGACACTCAGCTGCACTTTCCACCCTTTGTACTTCACAACTGAGCTAATTACCATTGATTTCCATTATTTTTAACCAGTAACTTCAGATCTGAGTGATTTACTTTGAGTTATATTTAAAAGAACTCCATTGCCATGAACTAGTCTCATCCTCTGCACCAATACTGTCTGCTTTCAGCTACAACAGGAATAACAAAACTTTAAGACACATTCAAACTCCTTCAACATTCAACCTGATTTAAACCTCTTTGAATCAAAGATCCACAAGAAGGTGGCACCAGCAACCATGGACAACATTCTCCAGAAAATGACGCACAAAACTCTTTCTTTCTCTTCTTTTATGCCTTTTTCTTTCAAATATGGTTCTGGTACTGTCGGATCCTGTGATCTATAATTTGATGGAGTGATTTTGGGACATTTGAGCAATCTGGCACTTATCTCCAAGAAGATTCTGGGAGGCGAGTGGCCTCGAAGCCAAGAAGCATAAAGATGGGACATGTGCCCATGATCAACTCCATTTCTCGCCAATCTCGCTGATTAAAGCACCGAGAAGATTGAAAACACCGAGACGGGTGCAGAAGGCGAGCAAGTGTTCAGTGCCATCTACCAGCTTCTCACTCGCTGCTGCCAGAGGAAGGTGTCTGCATATGACAGTCTCTCTCTCCCCACCCCCCCCCCACCCACTGCTCCCAAGGGAAGGCATCTGCATTTGAATGGTCTCTCCCTCCCTCGATGCTGTCAGAGGCTGGTTCCAAAGTTCTCGGTCTACAGCTTGTGGATTGGACTGTTGTTCCTGGTTGCTCCTTTCTCTGTTGCTAATTTGCTATTTTTGGGTAACTTTGAATCGGGGCAGCCTTCAGATAATGAGCGTTGAGCTGAAAGTGAATATGGACTCTTCGATCTTGTGTTTTTGTTTGTTCTTTCACGTTGCTATTTCTGCAATTTTTTTTGCACAGGGGTTTGATGTTCTTGTTGCCATTTGCACTATTACTTTTTTTGTGGTGTGGGAGTTGACATTCTTGTTGCTGTTTATGTGATTTGTTTTTTCTGCACGGCGGGGGGAATAGTTTGATGGGTTCCATGGTCTTCTTTGTCTTGTGACTGTGGAGAGATGAATCTCAGAGCTGTGTGATGCATACATACTTTGATAATAAATGTACTTTGAATCCTTTGATCCTTTGCCCTTCCTACTGTGCCCCCTACCAAACTACTTGAAATACCACACTGAAGTTTATCCAATCTTGCGAACTATTCCAGAAAAACAAGCAATAATTCAAAAACATGAGCAATACAGGTTCCCCCCCCCCCATCCGAAGGTAGAGCGTTCCTATGAAACGGTTCGTAAGCGAGATGTCGTAAAGCGAAGAAGCAATTACCATTTATTTATATGGGAAACTTTTGTGAGCATTCGCAGACCCAAAAATAATCTACCAAATCATGCCAAATAACACATAAAACCTAAAATAACAGTAACATATAGTAAAAGCAGGAATGACATGATTAATACACAGCCTATATAAAGTAGAAATACTTTTCCACAATCATTGCCGGCACTGTTCGCTGAAGCGAAAGTCTCACGCAACCGCTCTCAGCAGAAAATCTCACGCAAGCACTCTCCGCAGAAACACGGCGCAAGCGCTCTCCCGTAACCTTTAAGCTATGAAGCTGCCAAATCATACCAAATAACACGTAAAAATACACAGCCAATATAAAGTAGAAATAATGTATGTACAGTGTAGTATCACTTACCGGAATCAGGACAGCACCGAGCACACTGATGATGTGTTTTAAGGTGATAGACTGGCAGGCACTCTGTGAGCCACATGGAGAGGATTTTGATGGGCTCACAGAGTGCATCACTGATTACATCAACTTCTGTGTGGACGGCAATGTTCCGACAAGAACTGTCCTTTGTTATTCAAATAACAAGCCATGGGTGACAAAGGACATTAAAGACATCCTGAACGCTAAAAAGAGGGCGTTTAGAGATGGAAATAGGGAGGAGCTGAGGGCAATACAGAGTGACCTGAAAGCCAGGATCAGGGAGGCTATAGACAGGTACAGGAGGAAGCTTGAGTGGAAACTCCAGCAGAACAACATGAGAGGTCTGGAGGGGGATGAGGACCATCACTGGGTTCCAGCAAACTAGCAACAGAGGAGCAGAAGGCAGTGTGGACAGGGCCAATGAACTTAACCTGTTCTTTAACAGATTTGACAGTGTGGCCCCTGCTCATCCCACACATGAGCCATCTGTTGTCGGCCCCCAACCAACACATATTCCACTCTCCCCTCCTACCCCTCCTCACAGTCCCCCACCCTGCTCTCATGACTATACCACTTCCCCACACGAAACCACCACGGTGGGCTTCACAGCTCTACAGGTGAAAAGACAGCTGAAGCGTCTCAACCAAGCAAGGCTGCAGGACCAGATGGTGTCAGTACCAGGGTGCTCAAAGCCTGTACCCCTCAGCTATATGGAGTACTTCGCCATGTATTCAACCTGAGCCTCAGGCTCCGGAGAATTCCTGTACTGTGGAAGACGTCCTGCCTCGTCCCTGTGCCGAAGACGCCGCGCCCCAGTGGCCTCAATGACTACAGACCGGTGGCATTGACCTCCTACATCATGAAGACCCTGGAGAGACTTGTTCTGGAGCTGCTCCAGCCTATGGTCAGGCCACATTTAGATCCCCTCCAGTTCGCCTACCAGCCCCGACTAGGAGTTGAGGATGCCATCATCTTCCTACTGAACTATGTCTACGCCCACCTGGACAAGCCAGCGAGCACTGTGAGGGTCATGTTTTTTGACTTCTCCAATGCATACAACACCATCCGCCCTGCTCTGCTGGGGGAGAAGCTGACAGCGATGCAGGTGGATGCTTCCCTGGTATCATGGATTCTTGATTACCTGACTGGCAGACCACAGTACGTGTGCTTGCAACACTGTGTGTCCGACAGAGTGATCAGCAGCACTGGGGCTCCACAGGGGACTGTCTTGTCTCCCTTTCTCTTCACCATTTACACCTCGGACTTCAACTACTGCACAGAGTCTTGTCATCTTCAGAAGTTTTCGGATGACTCTGCCATAGTTGGATGCATCAGCAAGGGAGATGAGGCTGAGTACAGGGCTACAGTAGGAAACTCTGTCACATGGTGTGAGCAGAATTATCTGCAGCTTAATGTGAAAAAGACTAAGGAGCTGGTGGTAGACCTGAGGAGAGCTAAGATACCGGTGACCCCTGTTTCCATCCAGGGGGTCAGTGTGGACATGGTGGAGGATTACAAATACCTGGGGATACGAATTGACAATAAACTGGACTGGTCAAAGAACACTGAGGCTGTCTACAAGAACGGCCAGAGCCATCTCTATTTCCTGAGGAGACTGAGGTCCTTTAACATCTGCCGGACGATGCTGAGGATGTTCTACAAGTCTGTGGTGGCCAGTGCTATCATGTTTGCTGTTGTGTGCTGGGGCAGCAGGCTGAGGGTGGCAGACACCAACAGAATCAACAAACTCATTCATAAGGCCAGTGATGCTGTCGGGATGGAACTGGACTCTCTCATGGTGGTGTCTGAAAAGAGGATGCTGTCTGAGTTGCATGCCATCTTGGTCAATGTCTCCCATCCACTACATAATGTACTGGGTGGGCACAGGAGTACATTCAGCCAGAGACTCATCCCACCAAGATGCAGCACTGAGCGTCATAGGATGTCATTCCTGCCTGTGGCCATCAAACTTTACAACTCCTCCCTTGGAGGGTCAGACATCCTGAGCCAATAGGCTGATCCTGGACTTATTTCATAATTTACTGGCATAATTTACATATTACTATTTAACTATTTATTATTTATGGAGCAACTGTAACAAAAACCAATTTCCCCCGGGATTAATAAAGTATGACCGTGACTATGACTATGACGATGGTGTGTTAGACTGAGTCACAGGTTGGGGTGGTGCAGTAGTCCCCACCCTCCGGGCCGCCGACCGATACATTGCCGCGAAGCATGCAGGAATGCAGCGGTAGCCGGGAGGCACACTTCACATCTTCAAGAAAAAAGCCGAAATAAACATGCTAATTAATTAGGTGCTGCCCGACACATAATTGTCAGCTCAGATCAGTGCCGACTGCCGATTTTATTGCCTCTGATCTGGGCCGACATTTATGTGTGGGGCGGCACCTAATTAATTAGAATGTTTATTTCAGCTTTTTTCTTAAAGATGTGAAGTGTGCCTCCCGGCTACTGCTGCATTCTCCGCGAATCCATACTGTATCTGTCCGCGGCCTGGGGGTTGGGGTGGTGGGACACTGGGGTGTCATCTCGCCGTCTGTTTCCATTAGAACAGGTAGCTTATCTTCTCCTATGACTGCCTGCCTCGATGTCGAAGGTCGAGGTTCGTTGCCTGCTGTGGATGTGGAAGGCTTGCTTGACTGCTGAGCCTCGCGCATTTCTCTATCACACAGTTCTTTGTAAGGACTCAAACCATCCTGCAAATATCCCCTAAACCGACGTATTCTTTCAAAATTAAAGTCGTACTTTATCATTGCAGCAAAAATCTCACGCAGTGGCTTCACGTTCATTTCGCTACTGCATTCAGTTTCGATTGTTATCCTTTCCTTTTCTAATTGCATCAGCTCTTCATCTATCAGTTCTTGGTCATGGGATGCCAAAACCTCTTCAACATCATCTTCGTCATCTTCCACAAGTCAAACTCACTTTGTCCTTCCTTCGTTCACCACGATCAAACGCTTAATTATGTCTAGCCTTACGCTAAATGTAACACCCTTACAAGCTCTTTCAGGCTTTTCCAATACCTCAGAACTCATCTTGCAAACGGCTGCTCAATGCAACATGTTAAAGCAATGCTGTTCCGAATCCGGGGGAGAGCGGCTGCTTGGGGCGCGCACGGCTTTTTATCGCGCGCTGATTTTTTATCACACCCTGATTTTTTTGTAACAGTAAAAACACCTTCTGAAAGCGAAAACAGGGTACTAATGTAGGTCTTTCGTAACAGTGAGGTTTCATAAAGCAAACGTTCGAAAAGCGGGGGACACCTGTAATCCACTTGTACAAATATCTTAGCAACCAAGGACACTTAATACTTACAAAGAGTGATAAACATCATTATGAAGATCTGTGTTCCTTGACCAAGGAAAACTGACAACAGCATTCCTTTCCTGGGAGGTCTGAAAATATCTCCATGCACCAGCTTCCAACCAAACTCTTCCTGTGCATCCTCCTGCAGAGATGTCATCAGTATCAAGTGCATCAGTATTATGCAGAAACAGTAAACACCATCAAACTAATGCACAAATGTAGCACAAGGCTTCATGAACAATGTAACTTAGGTCACTGTGAAATTTCATTTGCACCAATTCAAAAAAATTTATCCCTTCCTCATGAAAGCCTCACACTGGAACCTGCCCTCACCATGATTCTAGAGTTTCCCTGCCGCCTTAAGTGTTGAGAAATCTGACATTAGCTCAGACTGACACCAATGTTCTACTACAAATGTATAGAATTATCCCAAATGAGCTTAAAGAGTACTCTGCAAAAATTTGGATAAGGGAAGTGCTGCAGATATTGATAATCTAAGGTAAAATAAGAAATGCGACAAATACTCAGCTGACTAGACTGTATCTATGGAAACAAAGATTTCATCTCAATATCCTTTCCATGGTATTGAGCTATGATACAAGATCTGTGATCAGAAACATCGGCTCAGTTTTCTTTCTTATGACATTAGCTGACATTCTGAATATTTCTAGCACTTTCTTTTCATTAAGAAAAATTAGTTCATGAAGAGCTTTAAATATTGGGGGAGGGGTTGTGAAAAATTATGAGATGGCAGTGCTTATGGGAGCAGAGAATAACAGGTTTGTTTTCTCCAATATTTCTGAGCAGTAAGAGGAAGGAAAGAGTACTAAGAGCTTCAATATCCTGGAAAAGTATACAAACTACAACACTAGTTGCAAAGGAATAGGGGAGCATGCCAACAACAGGAATTCTGCAGATGTTGGAAATTTAAGCAACACACATCAAAGTTGCTGGTGAACGCAGCAGGCCAGGCAGCATCTGTAGGAAGAGGTGCAGTCGACGTTTCAGGTCGAGACCCTTCGTTAGGACTAACTGAAGGAAGAGTGAGTAAGGGATTTGAAAGTTGGAGGGGGAGGAGAGATCCAAAATGATAGGAGAAGACAGGAGGGGGAGGGATAGAGCCAAGAGCTGGACAGGTGATAGGCAAAAGGGATACGAGAGGATAATGGGACAGGAGGTCCGGGAAGAAAGACAGTGGGGGGGGGGACCCAGAGGATGGGCAAGAGGTATATTCAGAGGGACAGAGGGAGAAAAAGGAGAGTGAGAGAAAGAATGTGTGCATAAAAATAAGTAACAGATGGGGTACGAGGGGAGCATGCCAGTCATTGAGGAAAGCAATAATGCATCAAGGATGGACAGAGTGCGGGCCTTTGTTTACAACGGAAGTATGTGGAGCAGACGTTACCACACATCCTCGCAAAACCCTGGAGAGATCACTACTTGCATTTTTTGGCAATACCCCTTACAGGTTTCAAAAATTTATTTACAAAGATAGCACAACTTAATATTCTATTCTTTAGAGTTTCAGAAGGAACAAGGTATTTTGATTGAAGTTCTCAACATACTGAAGGGAAGTAAAAGAACACAATTAGTAAAACTATCACCAGTTGGGCACTGCAGAACAAGGAAAAATAATCAAAGCTGGGCTTTAGAAGAGAAGCAATGGGACATGTACACACCAACCCATGTGTATGTCCACAAGTACACAAGATCAACAGAGAACATTTGGACAGTCCTGTGAATAGCAAATGAGACCAAGTCTATTACTAATTTAGAATCTGCAACTGATGGATTTATTTTTCTTGACAAAGTTAGGTAAACAGGGTTTCAATACTGTAAATCCCCCTTCAATATAAGTAAAAAACAAAAGATTCAAAGTAGAGCTATTGAGCTTGCTAGAGATTAAGTTCTAGCGGTGCAGGGAGATGACAGGAATGGGAATGAAGGGATTGCTCAGTGGGAACTAGCATGCACCCAATGGTCTGATTGACCATCTCCTGCATCATATATAATTGCTGAAGGAACACGATAGAATGGGAGAAAGAGGTGGATCAAAGGTTCAATCAGAAAGTGATTAATTATAACAAAGATTGCATACTATATGAGGAAGATCAAAACCACAGCACACTGCTTCTATGACATAATTATCATCACCATTTTGAACACACTCCATGAATGTACTTACTGCCGAATCAATCTGGTTGTATCTGGCAATATCTTTGTGTAGGGTCCGAAGCATAATCATCGCCACCATTCCAGATAAGAAGAGGACGATCACAAGGGAATTCATAATGCTAAAAAAACAACAAATGAGAAAAACAATTTAACATCAGAAGTAACTGCACCATGACACTCGTTCATCAAATGGGCCAGTTCGCGATCTGTATCGTTTAATAAAAAAAAGGTACTAAGCACATGGCATTTTTAAGATTTGAATGAATTTCAAATATGCTATTGTAATAGAAAACAATAACAAATTTTTATTTTGGTGATTTGTTCATGTTTCTCAGTTCATGAAAAAACATTCGTTATGAGGTAAAATTACCTTTATTTATAAACAACCAAACTCTATGTACTTATGTAGGATGAGAAATGTAGATGGTTTTGTAAGTCAAATGTAAATTGGGGAGGGTTGGGCGTGGAAAAGGTATACATGCAATTTGAATGGTTTACAATATAGACATACCTAAACCACTGAATATTTGTGTGTGGCATGGACTCCAAAATGTAATCCCATCTGGAAGCCCACTTTATCTTAGCATCTTCCTAGAAATG
Organism: Mobula birostris; assembly: GCF_030028105.1. Classification (NCBI taxonomy): domain Eukaryota; kingdom Metazoa; phylum Chordata; class Chondrichthyes; order Myliobatiformes; family Myliobatidae; genus Mobula; species Mobula birostris. The sequence goes on from NC_092379.1 coordinate 146,623,622, forward strand.
AAAAAAATTACACGTTAAAATTACCAGTATATATCATTATCAAATAAACCCTGGCACTTAAAAATAATGAAGAACAAATTCATTGAACCCATTGCTTTACTTTTATTTTGATTCACTAATCACTCAAATACAATTAAAATATAACTTTCAAACTGAAATATAATCATTCAGAACACGGTCATAATGTTAATCTAACTCGTGAACCTAAACTGCAAATATACAAGCAAAGAGCAGTTCCTCAGTTTCATAAAGTTGCAACATGCCATTTGATTCTGACATACTTTGCTTACTGGAGTCACAGACCAATACAGCACAGAAACACACACAATCATGAGAGAGCCTACAGCTGCTGGAAATCCAGAGCAACACACACAGAGCGTTGGATGAACTCAGCAGTGTAGGCAACATCAATGGAGATAAATTATTTCCCTCTATAGATGCGGCCTGATTTGCTGAGTTTCTTCAGCACTTTGTGTGCGTTGGATATGAACCAGAGGCAAATGTCAAGACTTAAAAAGGTAGACAGCCATTTTAAACAATCTTAGAATGTAGTTACAGAATGAGCAATGACTGTGATAGCTATATTGTTAAACATTTAATCATTTTCACCAATGTTACTGCAAGTAACAAAACACAGAGTCTTTTTCAACAACTCAGACTAACTCACGGCACTTGTCACAAAACTAATTTGACCATATTCCTTTCACTCACCTGATCCACCCAGGTCCTCTTCCACAGCCTCTTCCTTCCAGCCACACTGTCCAGTCCCATGTTTCTCACCACTCCTCAACCTGGCTCCACTTATCAGCCATCCACATACAGACCACTCTGTCTCCTATCCTTGCCCCCCCCCGCCCCCAATCACCTCTCCACCCTACCTGCCCTTCATCTCTTAACTGATTCCTCTTACCACCTCTGTTTCCTATCAAAAGGCCTGGATCAAGTGGATGTGGAGAGACGTTTCTAAAAGTGGGGGAGTCCAAGACCAGAGGGCACAACCTCAGAATAGATGGTTGTCCATTTAGAACAGGGATGAGTAATTTCTTTAGCCAGAGGGTGGTGAATCTGTGGAATTCATTACCATAGACGGCTGTGTAGGCCAAGACATTGGGTATATCTAAAGCGGAGTTTGATAGGTTCCTGATTAATCGGGGGTCAAAGGTTTATGGAGAGAAGGCAGGAGAATGGGGTTGAGAGGGCTAATAAATCAACCCTGATGGAATGCGGAGCAGACTCAATGGGCTGAATGAACTCATTCTGCTCCTGTCTTGTGGCCCATCAGTAGTTTTTGTTATCACCACCCAGTTTTTTCCTGTAGTAATCTGAAAAGAGTGCTCATACAGTTCTGGATACAAAGCAATAAAGTAAACTTATTTATTTGGAAATACAGTGCAGAACAAGGCATTCCAGCCCTTCAAGTAGCCCACTGACTTAACCCAAATCTACTCATGGGACAATTTACAATGACCAATTAACTCGCTGATTAAAATTAGAATGCCTTGGTTTGTGGGAAGAAACCAGAGCACCCAGAGGAAACCTACATTCACAAAGGAAGGAATGTCTTGGCTCCATCCCTCCCCCTCCTGTCTTCTCCTATCATTTTGGATCTCCCTCTCCCCCTCCAACTTTCAAATCTCTTACTCACTCTTCCTTCAGTTAGTCCTGACGAAGGGTCTCGGCCTGAAACGTCGACTGCACCTCTTCCTACAGATGCTGCCTGGCCTGCTGCGTTCACCAGCAACTTTGATGTGTGTTGAATGTACAAGCATGTTTACTAGAGTGTGCCAGAATTAAACTCCGAACATAAGACCATAAGACAGGGCAGCAAAGTTAGGCCATCCCACCCAACCCCATACACCTGCCTTCTTGCCATATCTTTTGATGCCCTGACTGATCAGAAAACTATCAATTTCTGCTTTAAATATACCCACAGACTTGGCCTCCACTGCAGCCGGCGGCAGAGCATTCCACAGATCATTATTCTCTGGTTTAAAAAAAAATCCTCCTTACCTCTGTTCTCAAAGGTCACCCCTCAATTTTGAGGCTGTGCCCTCCAGTTCTGGATACTCCCAACATAGAAAATATCCTCTCCACATCCACCCTATCTGGTCCTTTCAACATTCAGTAAGTTTCAATGAGATGACCCCGCTTTCTTCTAAATTCCAGTGAGCACAGGCCCAAAGTTGCCAAATGCTCCTCATATGTTAACCCCTTCATTCCTGGAATCATCCTCATGAATCTCCTCTGGATTCTCTCCAATGACAACACATCCTTTCTGAGATATGGGGCCCAAAACTGTTGACAATACTCCAAGAGCAGCCTGACTAGTGTCTTATAAAGCCTCAGCATTATCTCCTTGCTTTTATATTCTATACCCCTTGGAATAAATGCCAACATTGCATTTACATTCTTTACCACAGACTCAACCTGTAAATTAACCTTCTGGAGATCTTGTACAAGGACTCCTAGTCCCCTGTACCTCTGATGTTTGAACCTTCTCCCCATTTAGATAATAGTCTGCACTATTGTTCCTTTCACCAAAATGCATTATCATACATTTCCCAACACTGCATTTCATCAGCCACTTTTTGCCCATTCTTCCAATTTGACTAAAACCTGATGCAATCGCGTTGCTTCCTCAGCACTACCTACCCCTCCACCTATCTTCATACGCTGACACCCCACACTGTAGTAGCGTCATGCTAACCACTAGCACTGAATAATCAAGAAATTGAAATTCAAGTATTTAAGTTTGGAATTAACAAGCATGCATCACTGCTGTACAAACCATCTGCTTCACTCACTTCTTCAAGGAAGGAAATCGGTGGTTTTTGTGATTCTGTGACTCTCAGTTCATAACTTTGTAAGTCAATTCACTTATACTTGAAATAGCTTAGTTTCAATGGGTAACTACTCGTGGACAGTAAGTGAATGAGGTAATTTAGAAATACAGTACTGTAATAGGCCTTTCCAATCCAATGAGCTTGCACCCATGTGACTGTTTAAGCCATGCGCCTTTGTATGTGGGAGGAAACTCGATCACCTGAAGGAAACATGTCCAGCACACATTACATTGATCTTACAATTGGTGAAAAGGTTAGCACAACATCATGGGCCAAAGGGCCTGTACTGTGCTGTAATGTACTATGTTCCATGTACAAACTCCTTACAGACAGCGGCGGAATTGAACCCGGGTCACTGGTGCCGTATTAGCGTTATGCTAACCGCCATGCTACCATGTTGCACAATTGTGATTTCTTCCCACATTCCAAAGAGGTACTAGCTAGCAGGTTAACTGGTCACTCGGGTGCCACGGGTGTTAGGCTGAAGGGCCTGTTGTCCTAATGTATCTCTGAATAAAATACAAAAAGAAGAGATTCTGCTGGAAATCCAGAACAACCCACACAAAATGCTGGAGGAACTCAGCAGGTCAGTCAGCATCAACATTTCAGACCAAGACCCTTCATCAGGACTAAGAACTCAGACTGTTTATTCCCCCCATATATGCTGACTGACTTGCTGAGTTCCTCCAGCAGTTTTTATGGGTTGCTTGTGCTTGAATTTACTGCCAAAGTTGAAGAGATGGGAACAGTACCACAGTGGGAACTTGAATCACATGTAAATTCAACAAGACCTGCTTTGCTGCAACTGACTGAACTACTCTGAGGACAAGACTACCTCAAACATCAGAAGTTCTGCTGTAGCTGCTGGAAATGCTATTGCAGTTTTAGAGCACCAACATCTATCCAGTGAAATCATCCACTTCACTGCAATTCACTTCACAGCACATAGTCATGAGGTCATCTCAGACCACACAAACTACATGCTCTCCAAACTGGACTACAGGAGAAACGATTAGACATTACTTACTGTAAATGTAACCGAATAGGTGTACACAATATTTATTTTCTTATCTTTGTCTTCAGCAGGAATTTCCATCGGGGCTCCATCACAATTCAGGTGGGTGGCGTCCACATGGTTGTAACTAAAAGGTAAATAAAGTTGAAAGCGCCATTTAATACCCCAACAAAACACTGCTGACAAATCAGTGCCACGTGCATAATCTGTCTCAATGCATGGTGTTCATCACAGCCAACTATATTTGTTTCTTGTCTCTTCAAACTAGTTTGAGTTTAATTGTCATTTAACCATGCACATGAATACAGCCAAAAAAAAAAATTTTCTCACACTATGGATATTACCTTTTGGGCACTAATTTAGCAGCAACCAATCGTGCACCTTCCCATTCTTTGTTTGTTCCTTTGTGGTAAGTGATAAGGATATCCACATGATTGAAAACATAGTAGGTGTTCTTCTTGTTGAACTCAGACTGCAAAATACAAAAGGAGCTGTAACAACAAGATAACAAAAATCGAAGAGCACCAAGGCAAAAGGTACCTCAAGGCATTACTCTATTTTCAGAAAATTCAAAACAATGCTTTTTGTTGTATAAAGTATGAAAATGATAGAAAATAATCAAGTTCTAATCATTTTCATAATCAAGCCAAATGGGAGGTATTGATCAACAAAAATCTATGAAACTGATGAGACATTCATTGAAGATAAATGAACATTTACACTAAAGTGCAAACATACAGAATGACATCAGTGGCTTCAGAGACATGCATAAAGCAGCAACAAATGCCTACAAAATATTAAGATTCAATACCACAGGATCATAATTCAGAAGCAGAATATAATCTTGTCTGATTACACGGGTTACTGGTAACAGCTCTGGTCTGCAACTTACAAAATGCAAATGAAATAATTGTCATATCAGATTGCATTAGCAAAAGTGAGCAGTCTGGCACACTAACTTTACAATTCTTACAGGTGGACTGAAAAAGTTGAACAAGTATGTAAAATACAAAACATGCCCATAAACATTGATAAATTCGGTAAGGAACTCTGGGAAGTGCACAGAATGCTTTGAACGTAGGACCTGCTATCACAAGTGACAGCTGCAATAAACAGCAGTGACACACAGCTTCCCCTGAAGTTTAACAGTCAAAAGGAACAAAAGAACATGCTGCTCAGATGAAAATGACGGGTTTACAAAGCATGTACCCGCTGTTGGATTACTATTTTCTGTGCAGTTTAACATTTATGTCTGCTTGTATTTTACAGAACTACTTACATACATTTAACAGTTTAGTATGTTTCCTGGTGGTCACAGTATGTATATGCAATTGTTCAGTGTGTCCACTGGTGGTTACAATTCTGTATGATTCTGGGAAGTTCTCTGGTATTGCATTATTTGAATATGGGAAAACTGATTCATTAACTCTTACCTACAAATTTGAATGGAACGTCTCTTATCAATGGTACAAGAGCCTCCATGCAATCTCGCATCTTTAGCCTTCACTTCTTTCCCTACGAGACTCCTGTTACTGTACACCTCTGTAATGCGCTGTAAGGTTTCACTGCAAATGTAATGGTTTCTCTGTAGCAGTAATGTTTAGGTTATGACTAGCGATAACAGGGCTTTGGAATGTGGGCTATCCAATGAGAGGGATATTATTCTTTCTTGTGGGTCTGGGTGCAGGGATTACACAGTCTTTTGCTGGGGAGAGATGAGTAGAGAAGACGCGAATGGAGAGAGTTGGTAGACCACCGGACGAAGTGGACAGAATCCAACAACGCTAACAAAAAGTGTGCATTTCTTATCTGTATAAGGAATAATGTTAATCTGATTAACATGCCAACTATCAATGAAAATTATTGTCTACTATTTGAATACATACACGTTTCAAGCAGAACTTACATTGATGACACAGGCATCCTTTGGACGGCCATCCTGAGTAACAAAGCATCCAATAGGAAATCCCGGATTACAAAACTTTTGGCCATCTTCTACATCGTAGCACCATGTGACAGGCATGTTATCAATGATCCTACAAAAGGCACAACACCAACATTGCTACAAATTACAAATTAACATTAAAATATTAAGATTAAAAACAAAATGAAACTCAGGAGATCCTGGAAAGGTTCTCAAATTCTAAAAATAATGATTGGCAATAACACCCACAAAATGCTAGAAGAACTCAACAGGTCAGCAATAGCCAGCATTGATGGAAATAAATAAACTGACAGCGTTTTGGACCAAGACCCTTCATCTGTCCTGATGAAGTATCTCTGCCCAAAATATTAACTGTTTATTCATTTCCATAGATCAGGGGGTTTAAAACCTTTTTTTATACCATGGTGTCTTACCATTAACCAAGGGGTCCATAAACCTCGGGTTGGAAACCCTGCCACGGATGCTGCCTGATCTGCTGAGTACCTCCTCCAACATTTTGAGTGCATTGTTCTGGATTTCCAGCATCTTTTCTTGTGTGTGTGATAAAAATTGGGTTACTTTTTGTTTGAATTAGCTAGCAAAAGGTGTATTTATATAGCCCACTTAAAGATAGAAAACTGAAAGGTGCTACAAACATACAATGCTGGAGGAACTCAGCAGGTCAAGCAGCAATGGAAGTTGCTACACAGGAATGCGACCACACAAAGTCCAATATTGAAGTTCTGACACAAAGCAATAAAATGATAGAAGACAGCGTGAGCAAAGGACTATTGTAAAAGGAGGAAAGGTAGAGGATTGTGAAAGGTGGTGACTAAACTCAGGGATGCACAACTGGATGACCATTAAAATTTGATGGTTGTAGGTTATTGAGATAAGGATGGACCATGTCATAATTGATTAGTAACCAAGGATAAGAATGCCAAAACAATGGCATTGCTTAACCGAGCAGCAAAGGTAGATGAATGGAACTTGATAAAAACATGTAATTGTGGACCAGAGAATTTCACAGAACTTCTCTCTGCTCTACATTTCTACAAATTCTAGACACACCAACTTGTTTTATTCCAACCACCCTTCCACCCATTGAACTTCATTTCATAACTATCCCCTGCACTGTTTTACTACACATACATATTTCCCTTTGCATATTTTGCCCAAAATGTTAAATATATACTCCTTCTATTTGCATTTACTAATCATACTTTACTCATCTTTCAGGAGGGTGAGGTGAAGTCCTCCATTGGTCAGTTGACCATAGATATTGCATCCTAGCTGTCTAGGTCTACAGGTCTGGGCAGTATAATATGGAGGGCAGGCTGTAGCCCATGTAGCAAGCTCCCCCTCTCCACACATCTGATGAACCCAAAGAAAGGACAGAAACAGATACAGTTTGGTACTAGCAGCATCGCAGGAGTTGCCAGTCAGCATTGAACTCAATGTATGACTGCCGTAGGGACTCCAGCTCCAGAATTTTCCCTCAAGGTTTACTCTAGAATCCTTCCCCATGAGTGAGTATAGCCGTAAGGCAACGGAGGTTTCAGATCAGAGTTTTCTTTCTCCTAGATGAGCTGCCAACCACAGCTGGAAAGCCCCATCTGTCCGAAGAGACTAGTTTAAGACACCAGTAACCCACCTTTTCCCCCTTCTCCAGTCAATAGAAACGGTTCCACCAAGCTTAGTAGTTAAGCCACACGTGAAGGCCAGAAGCTATTTGAAGGCTATTTGAAGCGCACGCCATTGGGCGCACTTAATAGGTAGTGGGAGTTTGTTCCCATTACCACCCCCGGCAAAAACAACCCACAGAAAGCGCTCAGGTCAGGCGGGCTACCTGACCAAGTACCAAACGACTGTGCAGGTCAACTGCTCAAATGTTCACCAATATCTTTAACCTCTTGCTTCAGCAGTCAGAACACTTGCTTCAAGCCGGCTTCAATTAAACTGGTGCCAAGAAGGACGTGGTAACCTGCCTCTATCATCCAGTAGCACTTACATCAATTGTGACGAAGTACTTTGAGAGGATAGTGATGAAAGGTATCGAATCCTGCCTGAGAAGCTACTTGGATCCGCTCCAATTTGCCTGCAGGAGCAATAGGTCCACAGCAGGTGCTCTTCACTCAACCCTAGAACACCTGGGCAGCAAAGATATATGAACTACAATTTGACATTCAATAGTATCAGCTCCTCAAAACTAATTGAGACCTTGACCTCAATACCTCTTTGTGCAATTGGATCCTCAATTTCCTCCCAGTCAGTTTAGATTGGCAACGACATCTCCTCAATGATCTCTATGAGCACAGGTGCACCACAAGGCTGTGTGTTTAGCACCCTGATCTACTCGCTTTACAATTATGGCTGTGTGGCCAAGCACATCACCAATGCCATATTTAAGTTTGCTGATGATACCTTTGTCATTGGTCAAATCAAAAGTAGTCAGCAAATGGGAGGGAGTCTGAATATCTAGTTGAATGGTGCCACAACAACAACCTGTCACTCAACATCAGCAAAAACAAATAGCTGATTATTTACTAGAGGAGGAGGAAACGGAGGTCCATGAGTCTGTCCTCATCAGGGGATCAGAGGTGAGGAGGGTCAGCAGTTTTAAATTTCTCAGTGTTATCAATTACGAAGAACAAATGGCAGTGCCTCTACTTTCTTAGAAGTTTGTGAGGATTCAGCATGTCATTTAAAACTAGACAAACTTCTATTGATGTGTGGTGGAGAATACATTGACTGGCTGCAACACAGACTGATATGGAAATACCAATGCCCTTGAATGGAAAATCCTACAAAAGTAAAGGATACGGCCCAGTCCATCACAGGTAAAGCCCTTCCTACCAGTGGGCACATCTACACAGAATGCTGTCACAGGAAAGCAGCGTCTATCATCAAGGACCCCACCATCCAGGCTATGTCCTTTTCCTCACTGTTACTTTCAGGAATGAGGTACAGGAATCTCAGGACCCACACCATCAGATTCAGGAAGAGTTATTACCCTTCCACCACCTTGAACCAGTAGGGATAACTTAACTCGCCCCCATCACAGAACTGTTTCCATAACCCATGGGCTCACTCTTCAATTCATGTTCTTGATATTTAGCGCTTATTTATTTATTCTTTTTATTCTTTCTTTTTTCCCTCTTTCTTTATTTGCAGTGTTTTTTTTTGCACATTGGTTTGTTTGTCCATCCTGTTGGGTGCAGTCTTTCATTAAAGCTATTGAGTTTCTTATACTTACTATGATTGCCTGCAGCAAAATGAACCTCAAGGTTGTATATGATATACTACATATGTACTCTGATAATAAACTTACTTGAAGTTGTACCAAACCAATTTCTTTGCTTCAATAATAGCTCCAACTATTCCTACACAACCTTGCAAAAACTATTCCCGATTCTGGAACTAATCTCAATTTTTCTGCACACTCTCTGGGGGGCTTCGAATCCTTCCGAATCAATCCCTTACTCTCTATTCCATATATTCCTAGAATGGTGTGTTTTAATTAGAATACCATTTTGTGACTATCTACACATAAAACACATTCTGTGCAACTATTGCTGAAGAAATTCCCAGTCTACTCCAGTCATTCCAACCACTCTTGCCAGCAACCATCCTCCACCATCAACATTACCCCCTCCTCTCCCCTACTTGCTCATCACACACCCCTCCTCAGTTCACCAATCACCTCCGAATCCTTCCTCACTGGCCACCTTCCCTCAGTCCCAATGCAGGGTTTCAATCAGAAATGGAAATGAGTACAAAGGAGCTCAGTCCTGCGGAAGAGGTTTGGCCCGAAATGTCGATATTCCTCCTTTCCATAGATTCTGCCTGGCCTGCTGAGTTCCTCCAGGATCTTGTGTGTGTTGCTTTCAATCAGAAATGCCAAGTTCCTTTCTCCAGATACCATTCGACCTGCTGAGTTCCTCCAGCAGATTGTTTGTTGACCAATCACCCCATTCCCGCCGCACCGCTTTCTGCTTTCAAGAGGGTCCACTCACATTTATTCATCTCTCCCTATCCCCAGGAACCTTCCCCTGCATCAGTAGGGTGCAACCCATCTCTTCACCTCCTCATTCACAGCCACCCAAGGCCCTTAAACAACCCTTCTAGGTGGGGCAGAGATTTCACCTCGTTTTTAATCACATTTGGTGCTCTCGGTGTAGCCTCTTGTGAAACCAAGCACGGACTGGGCAACCACTTTGCTGAATGCATGTATTCTGCCAACTGAGGCCATCCTGAAGTCCCAGTTGCTAGCCATTTTAACTCCCTCCCCATTCCCACACCACTTGCCTACCCTCAACTGCCTCCATTAACCAGGGTGGGACCAAACCTAAAACTAGAGGAACATCATTTCATATTCCACCGGGGTAGTCTACAACCAGACATGAAAACTGAATTTTCCAGCTTCCAAAAACCTGCTCCCTGCCCTTTTCTCTCCCTCCTGATCCACCCAAGTCCTCACACATTTCTCCTTTCCAATAATCCCATGGACCCCAATCCCCTGTTCCATCTGCCTATCACACACACAAAGTCAACTTAGTTCCTATCTCCTCCTCCTCCTATTCTGTCCAACGACCCTCACTTAAAACCTATTGAATACTGAAAGCTTCCTGCAGTTGGGGAACTCTGTGTTAGAGGACACAGGGTGGGGGGAGGGGGTTCTCTTTAGACCAGAGATGAGGAGGTATTTCTTTAGCCAGAGAGTGGTGAATCTGTGGAGGGCAGGTCACTGGGTATATTTAAAGTGGAGATTGATAGGTTCTTGATTAGTCAGGGCATCAAAGGTTACAGGGAGAAAGCAGGAAAATGGGGTTGAAAGGGATCATAAATCAGGCATGATGGAATGGTGGAGAAGACTCGATGAGCTGATTGACCGAATTCTACTTCTATGTCTCATAGTCTTATGGACTTGTCTGGTTCCACTCCTCACCTTCCTCTATCAGGGTCCATAACATGCAGCATATGTAATCACCTGGCAGCCTCAGGCACTAATCTTCACCCCTCCCGCACCCATATGACTCTACCCAATAGTGGTCAGCTCCTACCTCACTTCTTCATACTGCACATCTCCTCTTTGAACTCTCATTCATGTTACAATATCTTGATCCTAAACGTCAGCTATCCCTTTGTCTCCTCAGATGCTGCCTGACCAAATGAGTTCTTCCAGTAGCTTGCTTTTGCTCCATATCCCAGCATTTGCAGTCTCTGTATCATAATGCACACGATTAAGATGTCATCACTCCACCAATATACATCCTAAAGATGTCTGTCCCTTTGAATTACACCCATTAATTATGAGGCTTTGAGCTGGACACTGCCTGACATAATGGAGGATACTCAGCGCCCCTCATCTGTTTCAGTTGTTCTGAGCTCAGTAACAGTGACCTTTCCGTTCAAGCATTTTGTATTCCCCAAACACCAGGGCCCTGGAATATGCCAATTGTCCTCAAGTTTCCACATGGTTAAAGGTGTCATGTATTTCATACATTACCATGGTACTTCCATGCTAGCATAGGAGTTCAGAGTTCAGGGATGGCTTAGCTGGTGACGCCCACATCCCGTAAATGAATGAATAAAAATAAATACAGTGGCATGCAAAAGTTCGGGCACCCCGGTCAAAATTTCTGTTACTGTGAACAGCTGAGTAAAAGATGAACTAATTTCCAAAAGGCATAAAGTTAAAGATGACATATTTCTTTAATACTTTAAGCAAGAAAACTTTTTTATTTCCATCTTTTACAGTTTCAAAATAACAAAAAAAGAAAAGGGCCTGAAGCAAAAGTTTGGGCACCCTGCATGGCAGTACTTAGTAATACCCCCTTTGGCAAGTATCACAGCTTGTAAATGCTTTTTGTAGCCAGCTAAGAGTCTTTCAATTCTTGTTTGGGGGATTTTCGCCCATTCTTCCTTGCAAAAGGCTTGTAGTTCTGTGAGATTCTTGGGCCATCACTGCTCTTTTGAGGTCTATCCACAGATCCTCAATAATGTATAGGTCAGGGGACTGTGAGGGCCATGGCAAAACCTTCAGCTTGTGCCTCTTGAGGTAGTCCATTGTGGATTTTGAGGTGTGTTTAGGTTCATTATCCTGTTGTAGAAGCCACCCTCTTTTCATCTTCAGCTTTTTACAGATGGTGTGATGTCTGCTTCCAGAACTTGCTGGTATTTAATTGAATTCATTCTTCCCTCTACCAGTAAATATTCCCCGTGCCACTGGCTGCAACACAAACTTTTGCATGCCACTGTAAATAAACAGATACAGGTGTCCCCCGCTTTTTGAACGTTCGCTTTACGAAACCTCACGTTACGGAAGACCTACATTAGTTCCCTGTTTTCGCTAACAGAAGGTGTTTTCACTGTTACGAAAAAAGGCAGCGTGCGAAAAAAAAATCAGTGCACGCCCCGAGCAACCACTCTCCCTGGGAACGGCATTCTCGTCGGTATTGCTTAAACACGTGTCTGTGAGCAGCCCTTAGCAAGATGAGTTCTAAGGTATCAGAAAAGCCTAAAAGAGCTCATAAGGATGTTACACTTAGCATAAAACTAGACATAATTAAGCATTTTGATCATGGTGAAAGAAGTAAGGACACAGTGAGTTTGGCATCCCATAACCAAGAACTGATAGATGAAGAGCTGATGCAATTGGAAGAGGAAGGGATAACAATTGAAACCAAATGAGTAATGATAAAGTACGACTTTAATTTTGAAAGGGTATGTTAGTTTAGGGCATATTTGCAAGATAGTTTGAGTCCTTACAAAGAACTGTATGATAGAAAAATGCGCGAGGCTCAGCAGTCAAGCAAACTGTCGTTTTTCAAGACTTCCACATCAGCCACAGCAGACGACGAACCTCGACCTTCGATATCGAGGCAGGCAGACATAGAAGAAGATGACCTGCTTGCCCTGATGGAAACAGACGACACCCCAGTGTCCCACCACCCAAACCCCGGGCCGCACACAGATACTGATCCGCGGAGAATGCAGCGGTAGCCGGAACACACCCAGTGCATCTTTAAGAAAAAAGCCGAAATAAAGAAACCAATTAATTACGTGCTGGGCGGCACCTAATTAATTAGCATGTTTATTTCAGCTTTTTCTTAAAGATGTGCTGTGTGCCTCCGGCTACGCTGCACGCTTCGCGGATCGGTATCGGGTCGCTGCCTGGAGGGTGTGGGGCCACTGCACCACCCCAACCTGCGACGACTCAGCCTAACACACCATCATCAGTGTGCTCGATCTCTTCCAAATTCCCATAAATGATACTACACTGTACATACATTATTTCTACTTTATATAGGCTGTGTATTTTTACGTGTTATTTGGTACGATTTGGCAGTTTCATAGCTTAAAGGTTACTGGACAGCACTTGCGCCGTGTTTTTGCTGACGGCGCTCGCGTGAGATTTTCGCTACGGAGAACAGTTCAGGGAATGATTGTGGAAAAGTACTTCTACTTTATATAGGCTGTGTATTTATCGTATCATTCCTGCTTTTACTATATGTTACTGTTATTTTAGGTTTTATGTGTTATTTGGCATGATTTTGTAGGTTATTTTTGGGTCTGCGAACGCTCACAAAAATTTTCCCATATAAATAAATGGTAATTGCTTCTTTGCTTTATGACATTCCGGCTTACGAACCGTTTCATAGGAAGGCTCTACCTTCGGATGGCGGGGGAAACCTGTAATCCCAGCATTTTCTGTAAGGAGTTTGCACATTATCCCTGTGGAATGCACGTTTTCTCCAGGTGTTCTGGTTTCCTCACACAGCCCAAAGATGTGTTAATTGGTCATTATAAATTGTCCCATGGTGAGGTTAGGATTAAATCAGGGGTTGTTGGGGGTTGCTGGGCACAGAGCCATAGAGCCAGAAGGGCCTATTTGCCGTTTCTCTAAAATTCTCCCTTACCTAACCAATAAAATACATACCTCCAATTATTTTAGAAATACTAATTAACTGGCAATGCAAAAAAAGATGCCACTTTTTAATTTTTTGAATGATTTGAATACAACTGAAATCTGCCCTCTGTATAGCAAGCTTTAGGAAAATAAGCAACACCATTTTACTCATTTACCTAATTCTGACTGTTGGTCCAACCACATGAACCTGTACATCGTGTGGCTGCATTAAAACATTGGCTCTATGTTTTCTGTCTCAGCTTACATAATGACCAGGTAACATCCTCAGCTGACAACGTGGGGATGAGTGAAACTACCACTGGTTAGCAGTTTGATCAGCACTGACAAAGGTTAAAGAGTTGTAAAAAAAAATCAATGTGAAAAACTCAAAACTTTAACTGAAATCATTCTTTAATTCTAATGCGTAAACAATTCCATCATCTTCATTCCTTTGCCTCAGCTGACACACTGCTAACAGTGGTTCTGACCCACTTGTCTCATCACAGTTTGCAATCCTGAAAATTAACACTGAGGCTACGTCCACACTAGACCAGATAATTTTGAAAATGTCCAGTTTCGCGTAAAAACGACAGGCATCCACACTAGCCGTTTTTAAAAATACCTCTGTCCACATTAAAATGGAAATTTGGGGGAATTTCCTCCTACTGGGCATGTGCAGGACACACAGACAACAAGCGAAGAGGAAACTGTATACTTGGTGCGCATTTGTCCAGTTACAGACTAGAAAAACTTGAAAGGAAATTGCCAAATGAAAGACTTGGTGCGCGTTTGTCCAGAAACATTTCCTACAGCCAAAGTCTCTTCACCGATGAAAGGGACAACAGCTACAACTAAATGCAATTAGGCTTGTTACTGGGCAAAAGTGAAATTTGCTGTTATCTCATTTGTTTGCCTTTACTTTTGCCATGTTTTTGTGTATTATTTTGCTGTATTTAAGATGTGTAATAAAACGAGTTACTGGGCAAAAGTGACAATTGCATCTATTGAATGCTTGCACAAGCAATACATTAATAAAGCATCTTGTTAGATGTATAAAACATGTCTGCATCAGTGTTATCTTGTATTTCTATACAATGTTACATTAGGATGTTACACATCTATTGTCAGACATTGTTGTGGTTGTGTTCAAGAAAACAATGAAATGCCGCGCTGCTGCCACCATTTGTTCCGGCACGTCATGACAGCACTTTTAAAAATAGCCGGTTACCCCATACACACTACGCTGGATATTAGGCGTTTTCAGATTTATTTACGCTGGAAAGCATTTCTGAAAATCTCCATTTTTGGGAGAGGAAAACGCCATTTCAATGTGGACAGAGGGTCAAAACAAAGAGGAAAAAGCTTTGGTTACAGATTTATTCGGTCAAGTGTAGACGTAGCCTTAGATTTATAGAGCTTAACAGCACATAAGCAGGCACTTCAGCCCATCTAGTCCATGCCAAACCTGTTATTCTGCCTAGTCTCATCAATTCGTACCTGGATCATACCCACACCCTTCTTATCCATGTACTTATCCAAACTTCTCGAAGTATTGAAATCAAACCCATGTGCACCACTTTCGCTGGCAGCTTGCTCCACAACTCTTTTTCCTCAATACTCCCAGGAAGGAGCACTTGGCCAGTCAAGTCCATATTGCCAACCAGAAAAACCAATCAGTCTTACTCCTCATCTTTTCATTCCACTTTAGCTCTGCAACTCATTTTTTCTCAGATTCCCATCCACTTTCATTCTTGTGCCAGTTGTCTAGATTTACCCAACTCAGCTTTGTACTGACCTCTACCTTGCCGAGGCACAGCAACAACTCGCGCATACCTCCTCTTATTTACCCCTCGAT
This sequence comes from Mobula birostris, assembly GCF_030028105.1. Classification (NCBI taxonomy): domain Eukaryota; kingdom Metazoa; phylum Chordata; class Chondrichthyes; order Myliobatiformes; family Myliobatidae; genus Mobula; species Mobula birostris. Next base: position 146,639,171 of record NC_092379.1, read on the forward strand.
CATGACCCCACTAAGGAGCACCAGGCCATTGTCTCCCACACCATCACCGACTTTATCCGCTCAGGGGATCTCCCATTCACTGCTACCAACCTTACAGTTCCCACACCTCGCACTTCCCGTATCTACCTCCTACCCAAGATCCACAAACCTGCCTGACCTGGCAGACCTATTGTCTCAGCTTGCTGCTGCCCCACCGAACTCGTTTCTGCATACCTCGACACAGTTTTATCCCCCCTTGTTCAATCCCTTCCGACCTATGTTCGTGACACTTCTCACGCTCTTCAACTTTTCGATGATTTTAAGTTCCCTGGCCCCCACCGCTTTATTTTCACCATGGATGTCCAGTCCCTATATATTTCCATCCCACATCAGGAAGGTCTCAAAGCTCTACGCTTCTTTTTGGATTCCAGACCTAATCAGTTCCCCTCTACCACCACTCTGCTCCGTCCAACGGAATTAGTCCTTACTCTTAATAATTTCTCCTTTGGCTTCTCCCACTTCCTCCAAACTAAAGGTGTAGCTATGGGCACCCGTATGGGTCCTAGCTATGCCTGCCTTTTTGTTGGGTTTGTGGAACAATCTATGTTCCGTACCTATTCTGGTATCTGTCCCCCACTTTTCCTTCGCTACATCGACGACTGCATTGGTGCTGCTTCCTGCACGCATGCAGAACTCGTTGACTTTATTAACTTTGCCTCCAACTTTCACCCTGCCCTCAAGTTTACCTGGTCCATTTCCGACACCTCCCTCCCCTTTCTAGATCTTTCTGTCTCTGTCTCTGGAGACAGCTTATCCACTGATGTCTACCATAAGCCTACTGACTCTCACAGGTATCTTGACTATTGCTCTTCTCACCCTGTCTCTTGCAAAAACACCATCCCCTTCTCGCAATTCCTCCGTCTCCGCCGCATCTGCTCTCAGGATGAGGCTTTTCATTCTAGGACGAGGGAGATGTCTTCCTTTCTTAAAGAAAGGGGCTTCCCTTCCTCCACTATCAACTCTGCTCTTAAACGCATCTCCCCCATTTCACGTACATCTGCTCTCACTCCATCCTCCCGCCACCCCACTAGGAATAGGATTCCCCTGGTCCTCACCTACCACCCCACCAGCCTCCGGGTCCAACATATTATTCTCCATAACTTCCGCCACCTCCAACGGGATCCCACCACTAAGCACATCTTTCCCTCCTCCCCCCCCCGCATTCCGCAGGGATCGCTCCCTACACAACTCCCTTGTCCATTCGTCCCCCCTATCCCTCCCCACTGATCTCTCTCCAGGCACTTATCCGTGTAAGCGGAACAAGTGCTACACATGCCCTTACACTTCCTCCCTTACCACCATTCAGGGCCCCAAACAGTCCTTCCAGGTGAGGCAACACTTCACCTGTGAGTCGATTGGGGTAATATACTGCGTCCGGCGCTCCCGATGTGGCCTTTTATATATTGGCAAGACCCGACGCAGACTGGGAGACCGCTTTGCTGAACATCTACGCTCTGTCCGCCAGAGAAAGCAGGATCTCCCAGTGGCCACACATTTTAATTCCACGTCCCATTCCCGTTCTGACATGTCTGTCCACGGCCTCCTCTACTGTAAAGATGAAGCCACACTCAGGTTGGAGGAACAACACCTTATATTCCGTCTGGGTAGCCTCTAACCTGATGGCATGAACATCGACTTCTCTAACTTCCGCTAAGGCCCCACCTCCCCCTCGTACCCCATCTGTTACTTTTTTTTATGCACACATTCTTTCTCTCACTCTCCTTTTTCTCCCTCTGTCCCTCTGAATATACCCCTTGCCATCCTCTGGGTCCCCCCCCCCCCTTGTCTTTCTTCCCGTTCCTCCTGTCCCATGATCCTCTCGTATCCCTTTTGCCTATCACCTGTCCAGCTCTTGGCTCTATCCCTCCCCCTCCCATCTTCTCCTATCATTTTGGATCCCCCCTCGTCCTCCAACTTTCAAATCCCTTACTCACTCTTCCTTCAGTTAGTCCTGACGAAGGGTCTCAGCCTGAAACGTCGACTGCACCTCTTCCTACAGATGCTGCCTGGCCTGCTGCGTTCACCAGCAACTTTGATGTGTGTTGTTTGTACTAAATTAATTGTTTGAAGTGTCTTATTCTATTGTCCCTTGATTATTTTGATATTTGGTATGGTTTATATTTTGTACTGTCAAAAACATTCCAAATGCTTGTGTTCTTAATTTTCTTTTCCCCATTAAACCTCAACTCAGCTGCAAAGGGAACTCCTTGCTCTCTATTATGTATTTGAATTTCAGATTAAGAAAAAAATTCTTGTTTATTTTCTTCCCAAATTTTTCCCACATCTTCAGACTTGGCATTCTCTACAACCTTATGAACATTTTCTTTCAGTCTAATACCATCTTCCACTTCACCTATAAAGGGACAATCATTTTGCCAATGGAATCTCCATGTCCATCTATTGAGAATTAGCAATATTTAGAACATAGCAATATTTAGTACAGTACAGGCTCTCCATTCACCTGTGAGTCGATTGGGGTAATATACTGCGTCCGGCGCTCCCGATGTGGCCTCACCTGGAAGGACTGTTTGGGGCCCTGAGGGGGAGGGATAGAGCCAAGAGCTGGACAGGTGATAGGCTGACCCTTTAACCTACCATAAGATCAATCGAAACCTTCCCTCCCACATAGCCGTCCATTTCCTTTCACCGATGTACCATAATTTTAAAAAATATTTGCCACTGCTCATCTACCATGACACCTCCTGATCTAATTGGCAAATATGTCTCCAACTTACCATCCACATAATTACCATATTTAAATAACTAGCTTCATCACCAATTCATTCAAAACAGAATCATTTTTTTTTATTTTAGGAGCTAGTTACTGCAATGCTCTTGTGAACTATTACCTCTTCCTGTCACACAACATAGTTATTACATTAATATGCCTTTAACCTCAGAATCAGGTTTAATATAAGACCGAAAGATATAGGAGCAGGATTGGCCATTGGATCCATCGAGTCTGCTCTGCCATGTCATCATGGCTGATCCATTTCCCTCTTAACCCTAATCTCCTACCTTCTCCCCACATCCCTTCATGCCCTGACCAATCAAGAATCTATCAATCTCTGCCTTAAATATACATAAAGACTTGGCCTCCACAGCTGCCTGTGGCAAAGGATTCCACAGATTCACCAATTCTCTGGGTAAAAAAAATCCTCCTCATCTACATTCTAAAAGGACGCCCCTCTATTCTGAGGTTGCCTCCTCTGGTCTTAGCCTCTCCCACCATAGGAAACATTCTCTCCACATCCACTCTATCAAGGCTGTTTATCATTCAAAAGGTTTCAATGAGGTAACCCCTTATTCTTCAGTATTCTACTGAATACACGTCCATAGTCAGCAAACGCTCTTCATATGAAAAGCCATTCAATCCTGGAATCATTTTTGTGAACCTTCTTTGAACCATCTCCAGTTTCAGCACATCCTTTCTAAGATCCGGGGCTCAAACCTGCTCACAATACTCCACGTGAGATCTCACCAATGCTTTACAAACTCTCAACATTACATCCTCGCTTTTATATTCTAGCCCTCTTCAAATTAATGCTAACATTGCATTTGCCTTCCTCACCACAGACTAACTTGCAAATTAACTTTTAGGGAATCTTGCGCAAAGACTCCCAATTCTCTTTGCACCTCAATTTTTTTGTATTTTCGTTTCATTTAGAAAATAGTCAACCCTTTCATTTCTTCTACCAAAGTGAATGACCACTTACTTCCCCACACTGAATTCCATCTGCCATTTCTTTGCCCATCCTCCTAATCTGTCCAAGTCCTTCTGTAGCCTCTCTACTTCCTCAAAACTACCTGCACCTCCACCTATCTTCATAACACCTGCAAACTTTGCAACAAAGCCATCAATTCCATCATCCAAATCATTGACATATATGTAAAAACAGGGGTCCCCAACCTTTTTTGCACTGCGGACCAATTTAAAATTGATAATATTCTTGCAGACCGGCCAACCCGGGTGGGGGGGGTTGGGTTGCCAACGGACAAGAGTAGCAGTCAAATACATTGTGTTTACCCCGAGAAAGACTACAATGACCATGAAGCCTTGTGCGGGCACCAGTGTGCATGCGTGTACCTGCCGAGGTTTTTTTCCCTACAAATCGTTTTTGGCGATTCTGTTTGGGGGGGGGGGGGGGGGGTGTTAATCACAACCGGAATATAGCTGATAAATGGCTAATACACTCAATTTCGTTTCTAAAAAGGTTTATCTAACGAATTTAATATTAAACACACAGCACATATTTTCCTCACATGAATATAGGGGAGGACAGGGGAGCTTGAAATAAGCGTTGAACGAACTTCCAGTAGAAGTGGTAGCGGCAGGTTCGATGTTATCATTTAAAGAAAAATTGGATAGGTAAATGGACAGGAAAGGAATGGAGGATTATGGGCTGAGTGCAGGTCGGTGGGACTAGGTGAGACTAGTGTACGGCACGGACTAGAAGGGCCGAGATCGCCTGTTTCCGTGCTGTAATTGTTATATAGTTATATAAGTCACTTATCAGTCAATAGCATCATAAAATTTTAAGTAACGTTTGGATATTAAACACACAGCACATAGTTTCCCCGTATGAACATATAAAATCACTGCAACACACCAATCTCTCTGAATCAGTGGGAGTCCTGGGCTTGTTTTCCTGCAACGAGACTGTCCTATCGAGGGGTAATGGGAGACAGCGATATGCAAAGCGGGTTCCTTCTGTTCAGTTTATTCCGCAATTTAATTTTCGTTGTATTCATTGCAGAGATATGTTGCAAATGGAAGCAACGTTTTCAGTGCTTTCGTGGCTATCTCAGGATATTTAGCCTTGACTTTGATCCAGAATGCCGGCAGAGATGTTACGTCAAACATACTTTTCAGCCCGCCATCATTTGCAAGCTCAAGGAGTTGATCTCCTTCCCACGCTGACATGGATGACGCGCGGATAATGACCTCGCATGCGTTCAATCTCAACAGTGCGCGTGACAGGGAATGAGGAGAGGTACAGCTGACTCATATCACCAAATCACATCGTTTCCTCGTGGCCCGGTAGCACATGCTCTGTGGCCCAGTGGTTGGGGATCGCTGTGTAAAAAGAATCAGTCCTAACATCGACCCCTGCAGAACACCACTAGTCACCAGCAGCCAACCAGAAAAGGCTCCCTTCATTCTCACTCTTTGCCTCCTGCCAGTCAGACACCGCTTTATCCATGCCTGAATCTTTTCTGTAATACCATGGGCTTGTAAATTGTTAAGCAGCCTCATGTGTGGCACCTTGTCAAAGGCCTTCTGAAAATCCAAGAACACAACATTAAGTGATTCTCCGTTGTCTATCTCACTTGTTATTTCCTCAAATAATTCCAACAGATTTGTCAGGCAAGATTTTCCCTCAAGCAAACCATGCTGACTACAGCCTAGTTTATCATGTGCCTATAAATACCCAAGGCTTCATTCTTATAACAATCAACTTCAACATCTTCCCAACCACTGAGGTCAGACAAACTGGCCTATAGTTTACTTTCTTCTGCCTCTCTCCATTCTTGAAGAATGGAGTGACATATGCAATTTTCCAATCTTCTGGAACCATTCCAGAATCAAGTGATTCTAGAAAGATCATTACTAGCACCTCTACTATCTCCTCAGTCACCTGATCAGAGCCCTGGAGTGTACATCATCTGGTCCAGGTGATTTACCTACCTTCAGACCCTTCAGTTTCACAAGAATCTTCTCTCTAGTAATGGTAACTTCATGACCCCAGACACCTGGAACTTCCACCATATTGCTAGTGAAGGGAAGGCTGATGCAAAATACTTATACAGTTTATCCACCATTTGCTTCTCCCCATTACTACATCTCTAGCATTGTTTACCACTTGTCCAATATTCATTCTTGCCTCTCTTTTACACTTAATGTAGCTGAAGAAACTTTTGGTATCCTCTTAAAAACCAATAGAAGGCACTGAAAAATTCATTAAGGAGGTAAAGGTGGAATACAATAAAAAAATTATTAAAAAAAAGATGGAGTACAAAAGTAAGCTAGCCAATAATATTAAAAAGCTTCCCAATCCTCCAACTTCCCACTAATTTTTGCTCTATTATATGCCTTCTCTTTGGATTTTATGTTGGCTTTGACTTCTTTGTCAACCATGGCTGTGTCATCTTTCCTTTGGGATACCTCTTCCTCTTTGGAATGTATATATGCTGTGTCTTCCGAATTGCTTCCAGTAATTCCAGCTATTGCTGTCATCCCTGTCAGTGTTCTTTTCCAATCAATTTTGGCCAAATCCTCTCTCATGCCTCTGTAACTCCCTTTACTCCAATGTAATACTGATACATTTGACTATAGCTTCTCCTTCTCAAATTACAGGGTGAATCAAACATATTATCCTCGCCCCCAAGGATATATTTTTTAACCTTAAGCTCCTAATCAGCTCTGGTTCATTGCACAACACCCAATCTAGAATAGCTGATCCTCTAGTGGGCTCAACCATGAGCTTCCCTAAAAAGCCATCTTGTAGGCATTCTAGGATATTAGTCTCACTCCAGTTCAGGTGCAAACTGTCCCTTCTGTACACGTCCCATCTTCCCTGGAAGAGATCCCAATGACCCAAAAATCTTATGCCCTTCCTCCGGCACCAACTCCTTGGTCACGTATTAAACTGCATAATCTTCCTAGTTCTCGCCTCACTAGCACATTGCATGGGCAGCAATATTGAGATCACAACCCTGGAGGTCCTGTCCTTTAGTTTAGTACCTAACTCCCTGAACACCCTATGCAGAACCTCATCACTCATCCTCCCCATGTCATTGGTACCTACATGGACCACGATTTCTGACTTTTCAAACTCCCAGTTGATAATGTTGAGGACTGTATTCGAGATATCCCAGACACTGACACTCGGGAGGTAACATACCATCTGGGAATCTCATTCTTGCCCACAGATCCCCCTGTGGGTGTGGGACAAACTACCAGAGGAAGTGTTGGATGAACATTCAATTGCAACATTTAAGAGAAGTTTGGATAAGTACATGGTTGGGAGGGCTACGGTCCAGGTGTGGGTCAATGGGAGACCGAGCAGGATAACTATTTGGCATGGACTAGATGAGCAACAAAGCCTGTTACTGTGCCGGAGGGCTCTATGACTCTAAACACGATAGGCAGAATGGGCATCACCTGTACTATCATGACTCTATGGGGAGGATACAGTTCCTAATGTTACCAATGGGGTCACATTAAAAACCTAGGGCCCGAAATACAATATTGTCACTAGTAAAAATGTAATGGGGAAATAAGCACTTAGCTTGTTCAGTTTAACCTTAAATGTTTCCAAGTTAGACAAGTGCACAAGGGGCAAAAGAGAGGAAGGCCAGGAGAAGATAGATATAAATGCGAAGCAAAAAAGGAACATCAACACTGACACATTGGTGGGCAGAATGGGCAATTCTCCAGAGAATCCTGGGCACAATCACCATGGCACATCGGTGGGCAGAAAGAGCCAATTTTACAAAGGGAATCCTGGGCACAATCACCATTGCACAATGGTGGGCAGAATGGGCAATTACATGGCACACAGTGAGCTAATTGGGTCAATTTTCCAAAGGAATTCTGGGCACAATCACCATGGCACATTGGTGGGCAAAATGGGAAATCACCATAGCAAAATGGTGGGCTAATTAGGTCAATTTTCCAAAGGGAATCCTGGGCACAAACACTATAGCATATTAGTGGGCAGAATGGGCAATCACATGGCACACTGGTGGGCTAATTGGGTCAATTTTCCAAAGGGAATCCTACGCACAATCACCATGGCAAAATGGTGGGCTAATTAGGTCAATTTTCCAAAGGGAATCCTGGACACAATCACTATAGCATATCAGTGGGCAGAATGGGCAATCACATGGCACACTGGTCAGCTAATTGAGTCAATTTTCCAAAGGAAATCCTGGGCACAATCACCATGGCACACTGGTGGGCAGAATGGGCAATTCTCCAAAGCTCTTTATTTCATTAATCTTGGGCATTATCACTATGAACCCACATTTTTCAGTACAAATCTTATGTCTGAAGTTCAACGAATAGCAGGAAATAAAACATTGTTAACATCTGGAAGCATTCAGGAACTTACCAATGATGTTGGTAATTCAGGAGAATTCCCTTCTTTATGAAAGACAGTTTGTCTGCACTCACTTTGTCCTTTGGTTCATAGGATTTCATGCAAATTGGTTTACATATTTCTGGTTTGTTAAAAGTAAACTGTAGGAATGGAAAAAACAAAGATTGTCTCTGATGAGTAATCCTTGATATTTCTCAGGTAGTATTAAAATCAACAATTATTCTATTGTTTTATTCATACTGGAAAAAAAATGGTTTAACTACATAACACCTCATAGGCCTGATTTGATTCTCACAAGTCAATGAACATGTTGTAAAAAAAATCACTCCCTACTCTGTACATAGTTTTCTTCTTTCGATTGTTCTTTCTTTCCTCTTTCTATAAGTGTATACCTCAGATAAATATCTGTGGAGATTTATGACAAATATGACTATATGATATATATGTACAGTATCTGAAATACATCCTATGGAAATGGTTGCTTGATGATGAAATTCAATGAAAAATAAATTACAAAATAACAATTCTGTTGCACAGGAACAGGCCCTTCGGCCCATCATGACTATGCTGCCCATCAAACTAATTCCACTGAGCTGTATTAATTCCATATCCTTCTATACCTGCTCACTTAAGTACCCGGTAAACCTCTCCTGCACTGACGAGCAGATCCGTATACGATACTCCAAGTGTCATCTGAATAATATTTTGTACAGCTGCGACATAATGTCCCAACTTCTATTCTCAATGCCTCAGCCAATGAACAACATTGTGGGCCGAAGGGCCTGTACTGTGCTGTACTGTTCTATGTTCTATGAAGGCAAGCACAGAACAGTGAACAGTACAGCACAGTACCGGTCCTTCAGCTGATGATGTTACGCTAACCTTTAAACCTACTCCCAGATCAATCTAACCCTCCTAGTCCTCCATTTTACTGCTATTAAAACAAAATTTCTTTCTCAATTGTTTTGAATGGAATATTGGTTTTGTTCTTTCATGCTAGAATACCCCAGAATTTTTTTCACTTCAAGTGCAGAGTGAAATTTTGTAAAATTTCTTGACGCTTTCTCCACGTCAATGTAAATATCGCATTAACTCACATGCAGCCAATTCATCATCACCCTGAACAGGAAGGACTTATTGCAGTATCACTCGTCTTATCATGGACTGTCTGTCTCACTCCCAAAAGGGAGGAAGCTACATTGCATCCACACCAGGACTGCCAGACTCAAAAGTTATTTTCCCTTTAAATGACGCAAACAACAGGAATTCTGCAGATGCTAGAAATTCAAGCAACACACATCAAAGTTGCTGGTGAACGCAGCAGGCCAGGCAGCATCTCTAGGAAGAGGTGCAGTCGACGTTTCAGGCCGAGACCCTTCGTCAGGACTAACTGGAGGAAGAGCTAGTAAGAGATTTGAAAGTGGGAGGGGGAGGGGAGATCCAAAATGATAGGAGAAGACAGGAGGGGGAGGGATGGAGCCAAGAGCTGGACAGGTGATTGGCAAAAGGGGTATGAGAGGATCATGGGACAGAAGGCCCAGGGAGAAGGAAAAGGGGGAGGGGGGAACCCAGAGGATGGGCGAGGTGTGTAGTCATAGGGACAGAGGGAGAAAAAGGAGAGTGAGAGAAAGAATGTGTGTATAAAAATAAATAACGGATGGGGTACGAGGGGCATCAGTGGAAGTTAGAGAAGTCAATGTTCCTGCCATTAGGTTGGAGGCTACCCAGATGGAATATAAGGTGTTGTTCCTCCAACCTGAGTGTGGCTTCATCTTTACGGTAGAGGAGGCCGTGGATAGACATGTCAGAATGGGAATGGGACATGGAATTAAAATGTGTGGGCACTGGGAGATCCTGCTTTACCATGTATGTCCTATTTTGATTAGCCCTACCAAAATGTAGCACCTCACATTTATCAGCATTAAACTCCATCTGCCATCTTTCAGCCCACTCTTCCAACTGGCCTAAATCTCTCTTCTTTTGTGCAACTTTCAATGAAATTTAACCTTTCCAACAATCACATCTCCTACAAGTCCAGACAAGAATAGATACAATTTTTAATCAGAAACCCTTTGATAATGGTTCAATATCTTACATTTATGGTCTACCGTTGGGACTGAAAATGGCCTCTTTTGATAAAATTAAAGGAGATTTGGATTTACAGATTTTCGTATCTGATGAGAGCTGGAAGATTATTTTAAAATTGATTAATTCTTCATCATTATGTGCTCGTCATTATTTATTACAAATCAAAGTGGTACATAGAGTTCAAGACAAGCTTTCCTGTTTGTACGCAGATATTTCCCTTTACTGTGATAGATGTACTAATGGAGTGGCCACACTAATTCATATGTTTTGGACATGTCTGAGCCTTGAAAAATTCTGGAAAGATGTATTTCAAATGTCAGCTTTAAGCCCAATCCTTTGACTGCCTTTTTTGGTATTGTTGAGGATAGTGCTACAAAATTGAAGTCATCTAACTTGGCCTTTATGTCTCTTATGGCCAGAAGGGCGATCTTGCTCAAGTGGAAGGAGGCCCACTCTTGTTCAATGGCTATCTTACGTTATGTTGTGCCTTGATCTAGAGAAGATTCGTTGTTCGATTTCTGATTCTAAACATGATTTTCTAATGCTTTGGGGACCCTTCCTGAATTATTTTCACAATCTGAGACATTATTATTATAATATCATATGGTAAGGTATTTTTCTATTTTCTTCTTTTTTTTTTACCAACCAGCTCATTTTGGTAGTGGGAGTAATTTGTTTTAATAAAATACAATTTTTATGCTATTTCATTTCATAATTCAATCTTTTTTTATACATGATTGATTTGGAATATGGGATACTGTGATCACGTTACTGTGATCTAAATGTAATGTAATTCGTATTATTTACTTGCATCCTTATGAATTGTGTATTTGTATTCATGTAATTTATATATCAAAATATTGAAAAAGAAAAAGTTATTTTCCCCAAGCAGTAACACCTCCACCCACTAACCCAGCCCTCCACATCCACCACCACCTTATTATTTCCTGTCAATCCCCTTATGTACAAATTCTCCAGTGCCGAGTGTCACCTTATGGACATACAATCAATGTATACAAGGTATCTTATGTAGCTGTCTTTCCTGTGTTTTTTATTGTGTATTTTTTGTGCTGTATCAACTATCTCACTCTCCTTTACACTTATGTACTGGAAAGGACATTAAACAATCTTGAATCTTGCATGATATGTCTGCTTTCTTTGTCCATATGTATTTAACTTGAATCCTCCTCCCCATTTCCCATCATGGAATCAAAGGAAGAGCTGATCATTGACTTCGGGGGGGAGGGGGGCCTGCTGTCCACATCATCGGTGTTGAGGTTGAGAGGATTAAGAGCTTCAAATAATGATGAGAACACAGAACACTACAGCCCAGTACAGGCCCTTCAGCCCACATTGCTGTGCCGACCCTCAAACCCTGCCTCCCATATTAACCCCCCATCTTAAATTCCTCCATATAACTGTCTAGTAGTCTCCTAAACTTCACTAGTGTATCTGCCTCCACCACTCAGGCAGTGCATTCCACACACCAGCCACTCTCTGAGTAAAAAAATCTTCCTCTAATATCCCCCTTGAACTTCCCACCCCTCATCTTAAAGCCATGTCCTCTTGTATTGAGCCCTGGGGAAGAGGCGCTGGCTATCCACTCTATCTATTCCTCTTATTATCTTGTACATCTCTATCATGTCTCCTCTCATCCTCCTTCTCTCCAAAGAGTAAAGCCCTAGCTCCAATCTCTGATCATAATGCATTCTCTCTAAACCAGGCAGCATCCTGGTAAATCTCCTCTGTACCCTTTCCAATGCTTCCACATCCTTCCTATCGTGAGGCAACCAGAACTGGACACAGTACTCCAAGTGTGGCCGAACCAGAGTTTTATAGAGCTGCATCATTACCTCACGACTCTTAAACTCCATCCCTCAACTTATGAAAGCTAACACCCCATAAGCTTGTCCTTCCAAAGTGTACCACCTTGGAACATCACCAATAGACTGTTCTGGCCCAACTACATTGAGGTTATGGCCAAGAAAGGTCACCAACATCTCTACTTCCTTCGATGACTAAAGAAACTTAGCATGTCTACTTCAACCCTCACCAATTTTATTGACGCAGATAGAAAGCATTCTATCCGCATGCATAATGGTTTGGTATAACAACTGCTCTGCACATGACTACAAAAACCAAGACCAAAAGATGATTGTGGACTTTAGAAACCTGTCAACTGACCAGTCCTCACTGCACATACATGGCTCCTCCATGGAAAGAGTTAGGAGCATCAAGGATCTTGGAGGGCACAGAACAACAACCTCATTTGGTCCCTCAACACCATCTGTTTGGTAAAAGAAAGAATTGCAGCCTCTCCACTTCTTGAAAAGATTGAGTGAGGCTCCCGTCGCTACCCACTCCATTTTTGCCAATTTTGGCAGGAGAACCATCGAGTGTCCTGACCAGCTGCATCACCCTCTGGTACGGGAATTCATGACATCAAACCTCAAGTCCCAACAAAGGATTGCAAAGACTTTTGAAAGGATCATCAGGGTGTCTCTTCCACCCAGATATATACCAGGAGTGCTGTACATGCAGGGCCCTTAGCTTTGTCAATGATCTCTCCCATCTGTCCAACAATCTCTTTGACACCCACCCTCCACCATCAGGCAGAGAGTACTGTAGCATTAGGACAAGAACTATTAGGATGGAAAAGAGTTTCTTCCCTCAGGCCATAAGATTACTGTACTCTCTGTCACCAACCAGGTCTCATCAGGTATGAAGTGCCAGTAGCATTATACTGTTTACTTTTTAAATGTGCCATAAATGCACTTTATTATTTGTTAACTTATTTGTGGTAATATTACTTTACATGTGATGTGCATCTGAAGGAAAGTTGTTTCATTTGGCGATATACATATGTACGGTTCAATGATGACAAATTGAACTCGAACTTGTGACAGCACAGCGAAACCAATAACTGTAGCAGCACAGGAGACCACAATTCAACCTTTAAATTCCGTGTTGGTTCACTACCAGACAGAGGCCCATTCCTTCCCATAAGCCAGCAGCTTTTCTCCATGAACTTTGTTTCTGCACCTCCTTTAGAACATAGAACAGAAATTTATAGCGCATTATAGGCCCTTCAGCCCACAATGTTGTGCCCACCATGTAACCTACTCTAGAAATTGCCAAGTATTTCCTTGGCGCATAGCCCTCTATTTTTCTAAGCTCCATGTACCTATCTAAGAGGCTCTTAAAAGACCCTATTGTATCTGCTTCCACCACTGCTAGCAGTACATTCCAAGCACCCACTACTCTGTGTGAAAAACTTACCCAGAACATCCCCTCGGTACCATTTCCAAGCACCTTAAAACTATGCCCCTTTGTGTTTGCCATTTCAGCCCTGGGAAAAAGCCTCTGGCTATCCACACGATCAATGCCCCTCATCATCTTATACAACTCAATCAGGTCACCTCCCATCCTCTGTCACTCCAAGGAGAAAAGGCCAAGTTCACTCAACCTATTTTCATAAGGAATACCCTCCAATCCAAGCAACATCCTTGTAAATCTCTTCTGCACTCTCTCTATAGTATCCACATCCTTCCTATAGTGAGGTGACCTGAACTGAACACAGTACTCCAAGTGAGGTCTGACCAAGGTCTTGTACAGCTATAACATTACCTCAAGGCTCTTGAACTCAACCCCTTCTTAACAATACTGTCAACCTGTGCAGCAGCTTTGAGAGTCCGATCCACACAGACCCCAAGATCTCTCAGATCCTCCACACTGCCAAAAGTCTTACCATTTATATTATATTCTGTTTTCAAATTGGACCTACCAAAATTAACCACTTCACACTTGTCTGGGTTGAAGTCCATCTGCCACTTCTCAGCCCAGTTCTGCATTCTGTCGATGTCCCACTGTAACCTCTGACAACACTACAGACCATCCACAACACCCCCAACCTTTGTGTTACCTGCAAACTTACTAACTCACTCTTCTACTTCCTCATCCAGGTCATTTATAAAAATCACAAAGAGGAGGGGTTGCAGAACAGATCCCTGTGAAACACCGTCGGTCACTGACCTCCATGCAGAATAGGAGCCATCTACAACCACCCTTTGCCTTTGTGAGCAAGCCAATTCTGGATCCACAAAGCAAGGTTTCCTTGGATGTCATGTCTCCTTACTTTCTGAAGGAGCTTGGCATGGGGAACCTTATCAAATGCCTTACTGAAATCCAAAACACTACATCCAGGGTTCTACCTTTATCATTTACATTATGCCACTCCTCCTGAAATGCTTCAGGTTTCCTCTTTCCTGGATTAAATTCCACCTGTCATATCTGCCCATTTGACCTCCAACTGGTGAAAGCTGAAATGTTTAAGAGGAACATGAGGAGGAACTTCTTCACTCAGAGGATAGTGAAAGTGTGGAATGAGCTGCCAGAAGTGAAGGATGCATGCTCAAGTTCAACATTTAAGAGAAGTTTGGACAGGTACATGGATGGACAGGGTATGGAGGGCTATGGTTCATGTGCAGGTCGATGAGACTGGACAGATTAATAGTTTGTCATGGACTAGATGCGCTGAAGGGCCTGGTTCTGTTCTGTAGTGTTCTATGACTACTGGTAACCTCAAAGACATCAGTACCTATCAGGAGGAACACAGACCACAGCACTAATCCCTGGGGTACACCATATTCTGCATATCAAAGATATAACCACTCATGATTTCTATTGATAGATCAATTAGTTATGCAAATACTACTCCATTTCCTTTCTCCCACACTTCCCGTAAATTAATAGGCTTGTCAGCATGGTCAGAGTCTGTTCTGTGGCATTTCAGCAAAAAAATTTGCAGCTTGGTATTCACCACATCACTCACCTTATCCTCAGGCCCTCTGCTACCTCTTCCAAAGTAAATAACCAGCTTAGTTCAAGGCAGTAAAAATTATCAAATTACTACAAGAACAAGAGGGGTAGTAATAGAAGTTCCCTTTAATTGGTGCCTTAGGCCATAAGACATAGAAGGAAAATTAGGCCTTCAGCCCATCGAGTCTGCTCCACCATTCCATCATGGATGACATTATCCCTCTCAACCCCATTCTCCTACCTCCTCTCCATAACCTCTGACTCCCTTACTGATCAAGAACCTATCAACCTCCCCTTCTGTGGCAAAGAGTTTCAGATTCATCACCGTCTGGCTGAAGAAATTACTCCTTATGTCTGTTCCAAAGGGATACCACTCTATTCTGTGGCTGTGCCCACTCATCCTAGACTCCCCAACTATTGGAAACATTCTCTCCATGTTCACTCTATCTAAGCCTTTCAATATTCAATAGGTTTCAAAGATTCTCCCCCCACTCATTCTTTTAAGCTCCAGCAAGTCCAGGCCCAGAGCCTTAAATGCTCCTCATACATGAACCCTTCATTGCTGGTATCATTCCCTTTATTGTGGTGTCGATCCCCATCTCCCACAATCATCTGTTGTGTACTGCCACCATGATAAAGCTGAGCTGACTCAAAGATAAAAATAAAATTCAACCATTTATGAAAATTGTTGCTACCCAAATGATCAATACAAAAACATTTTTAAAAAGCATGCAGAACACTGCTTCTTCTTTTTAAACAGTCTGAGGTGTTGAAACAGGCAGCTGATTGATTAAATCAATTATGAATAATATCTTGTCAGTTAACTGTGGTTTTCATCACCCGAGTTAGCAACAGAACACCAATATTCTCCAACAGTCCAAAGAATATGGTTCTATCTTTAAACATTGTTTTAAATTCTCATTCCTCAGTTTGTCCCTCTGTACTTTGAACCTCCCCCAGTACCGCGGTCTTCTGCATTCTGACCTAGTGCACACGCCATAATTAACATCAACATCCACGATCACCAAGCATTAACAGTCTTTTCTGGATGAGGGGCAAGGAATCCAGGGATGGAAATACAGAGGCAAATGACAGTAGCCAGGAGCCTAGATAGATAAGTTAGGACTTCACCGTCCGTAGAGTATGCTACATAGCTTCCAAAATGTCAACATCTCTGATGCAATTACAAAGAAGGTATGAGAGCAGCTATACTTCATTAAAAATTTAAGGAGAATTGGTACATTTCCAAATACTGTCACAAATCTCTACAGATGTACCGTGAAGAGCATTCTGACTGACTGCGGCAATGTCTGGTATTTCGGGGCCACTGCACAGGATCAGAAAAAGTTACAAAGGTTGTAAAGTCAGCCAGTGCCATCATGGGCACTGGCTTCCTTAGCATTAAGGACATCTTCAAAAGATGATGCCTCAAGAAGGCAGCATCCATCATGAAGAACACCCATCACCCAGGACATGCTCATTGCAACCATCAAGGAAGACACTCATTCAACATTTCAGGTACAGCTTCTTCCCCTCCGCCATCAGATTTCTGAATGGACAACGTACACCACCTCAGTAATTTTTGTAACACACATCAAAGTTGCTGGTGAACGCAGCAGGCCAAGCAGCATCTGTAGGAAGAGGTGCAGACGATGCTTCAGGCCAAGACCCTACGTCAGGGCTAACTAAAGGAAGAGTGAGTAAGGGATTTGAAAGTTGGAGGGGGAGGGGGAGATCCAAAATGATAGGAGAAGACAGGAGGGGAAGGGATAGAGCCAAGAGCTGGACAGGTGATAGGCAAAAGGGGATGGATCATGGGACAGAAGGTCCGGGAAGAAAGACGGGGGGGGGGGGACCCAGAGGATGGGCAAGAGGTATATTCAGAGGGACAGAGGGAGAAAAAGGAGAGTGAGAGAAAGAATGTGTGCATAAAAATAAGTAACAGATGGGGTACGAGGGGGAGGTGGGGCCTTAGCGGAAGTTAGAGAAGTCGATGTTCATGCCATCAGGTTGGAGGCGACCCAGACGGAATATAAGGTGTTGTTCCTCCAACCTGAGCGTGGCTTCATCTTTACAGTAGAGGAGGCCGTGGATAGACATGTCAGAATGGGAATGGGATGCGGAATTAAAATGTGTGGCCACTGGGAGATCCTGCTTTCTCTGGCGGACAGAGCGCAGGTGTTCAGCAAAGCGGTCTCCCAGTCTGCGTCGGGTCTCGCCAATATATAAAAGGCCACATCGGGAGCACCTGACGCAGTATATCACCCCAGCCGACTCACAGGTGAAGTGTTGCCTCACCTGGAAGAACTGTTTGGGGCCCTGAATGGTGGTAAGGGAGGAAGTGTAAGGGCATGTGTAGCACTTGACTGGGAGACCGCTTTGCTGAACACCTGCGCTCTGTCCGCCAGAGAAAGCAGGATCTCCCAGTGGCCACACATTTTAATTCCGCATCCCATTCCCATTCTGACATGTCTATCCACGGCCTCCTCTACTGTAAAGATGAAGCCACGCTCAGGTTGGAGGAACAACACCTTATATTCCGTCTGGGTAGCCTCCAACCTGATGGCATGAACATCGACTTCTCTAACTTCCGCTAAGGCCCCACCTCCCCCTTGTACCCCATCTGTTACTTATTTTTATGCACACATTCTTTCTCTCACTCTCCTTTTTCTCCCTCTGTCCCTCTGAATATACCTCTTGCCCATCCTCTGGGTTCCTCCTCCCCCCCCCCCCATCTTTCTTCCCGGACCTTCTGTCCCATGATTCTCTCGTATCCCCTTTTGCCAATCACCTGTCCAGCTCTTGGCTCCATCCCTCCCCCTCCTCCTATCATTTTGGATCTCCCCCTCCCCCTCCAACTTTCAAATCCCTTACTCACTCTTCCTTCAGTTAGTCCTGACGAAGGGTCTCGGCCTGAAACGTTGACTGCACCTCTTCCTACAGATGCTGCTTGGCCTGCTGCGTTCACCAGCAACTTTTATGTGTGTTGCTTGAATTTCCAGCATCTGCAGAATTCCTGTTGTTCTCAGTAATTTTTGCCCACTTTTTGCACGACTCAATTTAATTTTTAATATATTATTGTAATTTATGTTTTTTAAAAAATATGTATTGTAATGTACTACAGGTGCAGAACAACAAATTTCACAATGTATGGTGATACTAAACCTGATTCTGATTCAGAGTTTCCACCGTCCCAGCAACCCATTTCAGTACTTTTAAGGAACTATAGATGAACTTAAAATCTTGACAAGTTACTGCATGTGACCGACAGGTTGCTGTTGCACTGCATGTAACCGGAGTTATTGTACGTTTTATCCTTATTTGACTTTGTAAAATGTACAGCCTGACATGTCAGGATTAAATTCTACCTGCCAGCATTCCAGATGATTGATATTCTGCTGGTGCCCAGACAATCTACTTCCTGATTAACACCATCAATTTTCATGTCATACCCAAAGTTCTGAATCATTACTCTATGCTCGTCAATCCATCACAAACAACCAAGGTCCCAACCAAAGCATTCCTCCACTACTACCTTCTGCTTCCCATTACAAAGACAATTGTGGATCCACTTAGCCTTGAATTCCATGTGCACCAACCTCTCAGCAATGAGGAACCTATCGATCTCTACCTTAATTGCACTATATGACTATTAACTTTCTGTTTCACAAGATTGTTTCTATCAACCTCCCACCACTATAAGGATTCATTTTATTCAGAGCAGTGATGAGTGCAACTCATGAATAAATGAGTAATTACACACCAATTTACTTATTTTAATACAACATTTTAAACGTTTGTTAGGCATTTAAAGTCTCCTGGTACCATACCTTGTATGGGGATGACTCTATTCTCTCTCCAAACAACACCTGTCCCAAATTCTCTGAAGGCCGTTTCTCAGTATCATTCTGGCAGAAGTCAAACCTTTGCAAAGGTAAGCAAACAATTGTAAACACACATGGTAAAGCAAAAAACACGCCAGGTTTTAATTTATCACAATGCGTACAAAGGAGTTCAACCCAGCCAAACATGAAGTGTTGCTCCTTGGTAGGTCAAATGTGAGGGGCAAATTTTTCTTCTATATACAGGGCGTGGTGGGTGCCTGGAATGTTGTGGGAGAGGCAAAAACTTTAGAGACATTTGGATAGGTACGTGAATGTGAGGGAAATGGAAATATATGGGCATTGTGTAGGCAGAAAGGTTTAGTTTAATTGGCCAGTTGATGAATAATTTATTTGATTCAGCACAATATTGTGGGCAGAAGGCCCTCTTCCTGTGCTGCATTGTAATTTACAAAAGAACAATCGGAAATAGGAATCCTCTGATTTTTCACAATACTGAGCTGCTCTTAAATGTACAGATTAGAAACAGAAATCATCAACAGCAAGAAAATTTTCAATCATGAAAATTGGAATAACAGCTAAAACAATGCTTTTAGGAATAAAGCTCGATTTCAAGTACAGCATCACAGTCTGACAGGAAAGAGAAAACAGGAAAACCTAGAAATGCTCAGTAGGTCAGACAGCAGATGTGAAGAATTAAACAGCCAATGACCTTCCATCAGAATTGTATGATATACATTAGCTTGATGACATGGTCATAAATAAGATGCTCCAGTGACAAGAAATGCTTTTTCTCACCGCTTAGATACAAATAGCACACATCAAGAAGGAAAACCTAGCTTCACTGAACAGAAAGAAAATGACTTGTGTTATAAGTGAAGCCAAGTGGGTGGATGGGAAAGGTGAAGCACTAGAGAAGAAAGAATCTGAGAGGCAAGTATGGGAAAATGAGAGGGACGGATGGACTCCATGGGGGAGGAGGTGATAGGCAGGTGAGAAGAGGTAAGAGGCCAAAGTGCAGAATAGAAGAGGGGAAAGTTATATAAAACAGGGACAAAAAAATTACCACAAGTTGGAGAAATTGATGCTCATGGCATCGGGTTGGAGGCTACCTGGAGGGAATATAAGGTGTTGCCCCTTTACCCTGACAGTTGTCTCATCATAGAAGAGATGGCCATGCTTCCCACACAAACAGCTTTTATTTCACGGTGTGGTCAACCTCAAAGCCCCCAAGGACAGATTGCGCAGGAATACTGCACAATCCCCATAGTTCACAGGAAACCAGCAGAATATTCAGCCATTGGCACATCTGCACTGTTCAGTCTTCACCATCTACCCATCCTAAAAGACCTTGCTTGTTTCCAAGGCTGGGTTTAATCTCTTACACAATTAGAAGAAACTTCACGACTTGGTGTTTGATCAATTAACCTGATGCACAATATCATTTACCTTTGAGCTCTATTCCAAGCACAAACACCAAACTTCATAACAGATGTTAGTGATTCAAGGCCTGATTCTGATTTAACACCCCACATTTGAACATTCTCAAAATAAGGAGTCACCCATTTAAGACAGAGAAAACATGAAGAAAGTTTCAGAAGGTTTCGTGGGTCAAATGGGAATGTGGTTTGAGGTTACCATTGGATCAGCTATGATCACATTTACAAGTAAAACCAGCTCAAGCCACTGAGGGCCGATGCCTGCTCATGACTGCATGTTCATAGAAACATAGAAAGTTGGTGCAGGAGTAGGCCATTCAGCGCTTCGAGCCTGCACTGCCATTCAGTATGATCATGGCTGCTCATCCAACTCAGAACCCTGTACCTGCCTTCTCTCCATACTCCCGATCCCTTTAGCCACAAGGGCCATATAGCTCCCTCTTAAATATAGCCAATGAACTGGCCTCAACTGTTTCCTGTGGCAGAGAATCCCACAGATTCACCACTCTCTGTGTGAAGAAGTTTTTCCTCATCTCGGTCCTAAAAGGCTTCCCCTTTATCCTTAAACTGTGACCCCTCGTTCTGGACTTCCCCAACATCGGGAACAATCTTCCTGCATCTAGCCTGTCCAATCCCTTTAGGATTTTATACGTTTCAATCAGATCCCCTCTCAATCTTCTAAATTCCAGCAAGTATAAGTCTAGTCGATCCAGTCTTTCACCATATGAAAGTCCTGCCATCCCAGGAATTAATCTGGTGACCCTTCTTTGTACTCCCTCCATGGCAAGAACGTCTTTCCTCAGATTAGGGCACCAAAACTGCACACAATACTCCAGGTGTGGTCTCACCAAGGCCTTGTACAACTGCAGTAGTACCTCCCTGCTCCTGTACTCGAAATTCTCTTGCAATGAATACCAGCATACCATTCGCCTTTTTCCACCGCCTGTTGTACCTGCATGCCCACTTTCAATGACTGGTGTATAATGACACCCAGGTCTCGTTGCACCTGCCCTTTTCCTAATCGGCCACCATTCAGATAATAAATCTGTTTTCTTGTTCTTGCCACCAAAGTGGATAACCTCACATTTATCCACATTAAATTGCATCTGCCATGAATTTGCCCACTCACCTAACCTATGCAAGTCACCCTGCATCCTCTTAGCATTCTCCTCACAGCTAACACTGCCGCCCAGCTTCGTGTCATCCGCAAACTTGGAGATGCTGCATTTAATTCCCTCATCTAAGTCATTAATATATATTGTAAACTACTGGGGTTCCAGTACTGAGCCTTGTGGTGCCCCACTAGTCACTGCCTGCCATTCTGAAAAGGTCCTGTTTATTCCCACTCTTTGCTTCCTGTCTGCCTACCAATTCTCTATCCACATCAATACCATACCCCCAATACCGTGTGCTTTAAGTTTGCACACTAATCTCCTGTGTGGGACCTTGTCAAAAGCCTTTTGAAAATCCAAATATACCACATCCACTGGTTCTCCCCTATCCACTCTACTAATTACATCCTCAAAAAATTCTATGAGATTCGTCAGACATGATTTTCCTTTCACAAATCCATGCTGACTTTGTCCGATGATTTCACCGCTTTCCAAATGTGCTGTTATCACATCTTTGATAACTGACTCCAGCATTTTCCCCACCACCGACGTCAGGCTTACCGGTCTATAATTCCCCAGTTTTTCTCTCCCTCCTTTTTTAAAAAGCGGGGTTACACCCTCCAATCCTCAGGAACTAATCCACAATCTAAAGAGTTTTGAAAAATCATCACTAATGCATCCACTATTTCTTGGGCTACTTCCTTAAGCACTCTGGGATGCAGACCATCTGGCCCTGGGGATTTATCTGCCTTTAATCCCTTCAATTTACCTAACACCACTTCCTTACTAACATGTATTTCACTCAGTTCCTCCATTTCACTGGACCCTCTGTCCCCTACTATTTCCGGAAGATTATTTATGTTCTCCTTAGTAAAGACAGAACCAAAGTAGTTATTCAATTGGTCTGTCATGTCCTTGCTCCCCATGATCAATTCACCTGTTTCTGACTGTAAGGGACCTACATTTGTCTTGACCAATCTTTTTCTTTTCACATATCTATAAAAGCTTTTACAGTCAGTTTTTATGTTCCCTGCCAGCTTTCTCTCATAATCTTTTTTCCCCTTCCTAATTAAGCCCTTTGTCCTCCTCTGCTGGACTCTGAATTTCTCCCAGTCCTCAGATGCGCCACTTTTTCTGGCTAATTTGTATGTTTCTTCTTTGGAATTGATACTATCCCTAATTTCCCTTGTCAGCCACAGGTGCACTCTCTTCCCTGGTTTATTCTTTTGCCAAACTGGGATGAACAATTGTTGTAGTTCATCCATGCGATCTTTAAATGCTTGCCATTGCATATCCACCATCAACCCTTTAAGTATCATTTGCCAGCCTATCTTAGCTAATTCACATCTCACACCTTCAAAGTTACCCTTCTTTAAGTTCAGAACCATTGTTACTGAATTAACTATATCACTCTCCATCTTAATGAAGAATTCCACCATATTATGGTCACTCTTACCCAAGGGGCCTCGCACGACAAGATTGCTAACTAACCCTTCCTCATTGCTCAATACTCAGTCTAGAATGGCCTGCTCTTTAGTTGGTTCCTCGACATGTTGGTTCAGAAAACCATCCCGCATACATTCCAAGAAATCCTCTTCCTCAGCACCCTTACCAATTTGGTTCAACCAATCTATATGTAGATTGAAGTCACCCATTATAACTGCTGTTCCTTTATTACACGCATTTCTAATTTCCTGTTTAATGCCATCCCCAACCTCACTACTACTGTTAGGTGGCCTGTACACAACTCCCACCAGCGTTTTCTGCCCCTTCGTGTTATTCAGCTCTACCCATATCGATTCCACATCCTCCCGGCTAATGTCCTTCCTTTCTATTGCGTTAATCTCCTCTCTAACCAGCAATGCCACCCCACCTCCTTTTCTTTCATGTCTATCCCTCCTGAATATTGAATATCCCTGAATGTTGAGCTCCCAGTCTTGGTCACCCTGGAGCCATGTCTCTGTGATCCCAACTATATCATATTCATTAATAACTATCTGTACATTCAATTCATCCACCTTGTTACGAATGCTCCTTGCATTAACACACAAAACCTTCAGGCTTGCTTTTACAACACTCTTAGCCCTTATACAATTATGTTGAAAAGTGGCCCTTTTTGATTTTTGCCCTGCATTTGCTGGCTTGCCACTTTTACTTTTCACCTTGCTACTTTTTGCTCCTACCCTCATTTTACAACCCTCTGTCTCTCTGCACTTGTTCCCATCCCCCTGCCACATTAGTTTAAATCCTCCTGAACAACAGTAGCAAACGCTCCCCCTAGGACATTGGTTCCAGTCCAGCCCAGATGCAGACCGTCCTGTTTGTACCGGTCCCACCTCCTCCAGAACTGGTTCCAATGCCTCAGAAATTTGAATCCCGCCCCCTTGCACCATTTTTCAAGTCACGTATTCATCTGAATAAAAAACAAAGGAGATGGTCTCTTCACTGCTTCTGGAAATTAGGAATGACCAATATTAGTCGTGCAGCACAAAAAACAGGCCCTCCATATCTGCATACTACATCTCTGCTAATCCCATTCCCAGCCATAGCCTTCTTTGCCACATAATTTCAAGGGTTTACGCAAACATTTCTTTTTGTCAGTGCCTCAAACACTACACTGCACTGCAATGAGAAGTCATCAATTTAATATTGCCACACAGACAATGAGTGGAGGAGTTTGGCAAAATTCTTTTATTACAGAGAACAGGGTTGTATAAAGATTAACGTCAGGCACAATTCACATAAATACAGCCCCATTGGCTCTTTACAAATGTACTCACGCATCATATTCATATGGCAGAACAGATTCCACAGAGTCCAGTCTGTTCACAAATACTTCAATGCTTGACTGAAAAAAGAAAATAACATTATAAATACACTTTCAAAGCCACAGAAATTTCACTGCATCAAGCAGGAGAAACATTCTATCCTGTCATTATCTTTTAATATCTCTGTTTGTGAGGTCGTTCCTCATTTTCAAAAATCCTCGTAGGCCCAGTCTGCTTCTCCTTTGTTCATTCATCAGTCCGTTCCTTCTTTTTTTCCCTCTACCCAACCCAGAAATCCTCCAAGAGGACCACAACCTTGTTGTAGGGTTTGGAGGTTTGCGTCCCTCATTGACCTAGACAGCTATGCGGGCTGGAGTCAAGACTTGATGCATTGCTAGGGCCACCCAGGCCAAACAGGTCAAGGGGGAGAGACCAGATGAAGAGTGGTCTACCAGTCCTCCAATCTGGGGGTTCAGCTCAGCGCTAACAATCCTGACTGGTAAAACAAAAATGTTACAGAAACGGCAATGAAGGATCCTTCTACACTTGAGTGCAACAGTATTCCTGAGTCTCCACCTGGACTTGCATAAGCTAAAGGAATTTGAAGCTCTCAACATCAACACCTTTGGTGTAGACCTGAGCATGTGCACTGCCCCCACTTTCTGAAGTCAATGACAAACTCTTTTATTTTGCTGACTTTGAGTGAAAGGTTGCTGTCGCTCAGTCAACACGTCACTAGACTCTCTATTTCCTTCTTGTACTCCAACTCACTGTTATTTGAGATATGGCTCACTCTAGCAGTATCATCTGCAAACCTGCAGATGGAGTGAGAGCAGAATCGGGTCACGTACTCGTGAGTGTACAAGGAGCTGAGTATGGGCCTGAGAATGTGATCTTGTGGAGCACCAGCGTTTTGAATAACTGTTAGGTCAAAAAATAGTCCTTTAAATATAAATAAAAGCAACTAGCAAAGCCTGAGAGTAAAAACAACTGAAGTGTGTGGCAAATTAAAAGGGATTGGTCAGTCAAGAGGCAATAGTAAACATTTAGGGGAGTATTACTGTACCATCTGGTATGGCAATTAACTGTGTAGGAAATAAGAAGCTGCATAGAATTCTGGACTCTGCCCTATACATCACTTGCCACCATTGGTATTATCTACAGGAGGCTGTGTCTCATCAAGACAAAAGCAACCAAGGATCTCCACTATCAGAACCATGCTGTCTCTTCATAGCTACCATTGAGAGGTACAGACTCCCAAAGCCCCATACATTCAAGTTCAAGAATAAAAACACCCCTCCCGCCATCTGTCAAACACTTAACAGTTTGTGTATAATTTATGTTTAGTTATGCTCCCTTGTGAATGCTCTTCATCTTATGCTACGCTGCCTGTGATGATGCTACAACTAAGTTTTGCATATCAACAAGCTCAAAGCAAAGAAAGAATTTCACAGGGAGAATCCACAATTCCTCATCACCAAAAATGGTTCAAAGATGCATCAAAAAATTATAAAGGAAAGTAAAGTTAAAAACAAGTGGCAAACTAGAAGGTTGGAAACAGTTTAAAAACATTAATGACTTGAAGATTATAGGAAGGAAAATTGGAATGTGAGATAAAGTAAGCCAGGTTTCAAATCATTCATTACCATGTGCACATTGAAACATATGTTAACAATCAAAGCAACCTACTGATGTGCTGGGGGCAGCCCGCAAGCATCATGACACATACTGTCACCATCATAGCATGCTCACAACAACAGTGAATGGCAGAGCAGGCTCAATAGACCAGACGGCCTATTCCTGCTCCGATTTCTTATGTCCTTGTGAAAATTTCCACACACACACACAGGTCTCCAACCCCAGGATAAGGCCACCCATGGGTCTTCACCCTCCAATGGACTCTCAGTCATCAGAACTCTGACTTCTGGACACACCGACCCATCCCTTCAACCATTGGGCCTCAAATTCCAGACTTGCTGACTTCAGTCGTCAACCTTCGGGCTTCGATCTTCAGTATCAAATTCTGGACTCGCTGACCACAGAATCCCGAACTCCAGGACCTAAACTCCAAACTTGTGTGGTCTCTGACCTGGGGCATCACAGGCCCTTACGCCTCCTGCCCACATGGACCTCTGATCCCAAACTCTGCCGAGCTGGGGTGGAGCTGAGGGTCACCTACCTTTGTCCACATGGTCCACTGACCCCAGTCATTGACTCCAGCCTGATTTCTAACTCCCCCTCATCCTTTTCCTAAACCCTAACCTGACTCCCAGTTCCACATGTTGTCCCCAAAAACAATCCCTACAAACCTAAAAATCAACTAAGGCAGCACCACAGCCTCAACAGACATCACAAATCAATGCCATCTTGACCGGAAGATTTCAAGAGCTCCAATAGGAATCAGAACAGAAGAGATCTGATATCAGAATCAGGTTGAGTATCGCTGACATATGTTGTGACATTTGTTGTTTTGCAGCAGCAGTACATTCCAATACATAGCAATGAAAAACCCATAAATTACACTAAGAAATACTTTTCTAAAATTAAATTGTGCAAAAAGAGAGCAAAACAGATACACTTAGTGTACATGGGTTCACTGATCATTCACAAGTCTGATTGCAGAGGGGAAGAAGCTGTTCCTAAAGGTATGAGTGTGTGCCTTCACGTTCCTGTACCACCTCTTCGATGATAGCAATGAAAAGAGGACATGTCCTGGGAGGTAGGGTTCTTGCCGATGGATGCTGCTTCTTCGCTTAAAATGGAATTCGAAAACCAGGAAGTTAAAGGCAAGTCAGAAATTTAGTCATTCATTTGGCTGTCTGAGCACCTCAGCTAAGTCATAAACCTTTTACCCTGTAACAAGTAACTGTGACTTCTCACTTTAAATACCCCTACCACGGAAACAAACAACAAATCTATTTTTCTTGACAATCATCCTTACTCATATGACAATCTTGCTATTCCATAAATCTGACTACTGAACTTTTGCTACAACCTATCATAATTTCTTCTCTTAGCCTAGAACAAGATTGCATACATTTCTATTGGGATGTATCAAATCCCAGTGACATCATTCCATACAGCAAGGAGAATGGGTAAAGATTTGATAGAGGTATACAAAATCCCACCACGGCCTGTAAGGAGTTGATACATTCTGCATTACCGTGTAGTTAGCAGGTGAACACAGCCCAGCACATCACACAAACCAATCTTCCGTCCTTGGACTCACTTTACACCGCACACTGTCAGAGCTGTGCTGCCAGGATAATCAAGGATACGATCCACCCAGCCAACACACTTTTCATCCCTCTTCCCTCCAGGAGAAGGCTCAGGAGCTTGAAGACTCGTATGGCCAGATTTGGGAACAGCTTCTTTCCAACTGTGCTAAGACTGCTGAACGGATCCTGACCCGGATCTGGGCCATATCCTCCAAATATCTGGACCTGCCTCCCGGTTTTTTGCACTACCTTACTTTCCCTTTTCTATCTTCTATTATGATTTATAATTTAAATTTTTACTATTTACTATTGATTTGTACTCCAGGGAGCGCAAATCACAGAATCAAATATCGCTGTGAGGATTGTATGCTCTAGTATCAATTGTTTGGCGACAGTAAAGTAAAAAAAAAAAAAAAAATTGGTCATTGTAAGTTGTCCTGTGATTAGGCCGGGGTTAAATTGGGGGTGGTTGGACAACACAGCTCAGAGTGCTGATTCCGTACCATATATCAATAAAATCAAATAAAAATTATGAGGGGTATAGCTAGGTAAATTCAATTTAGCTTTTCTTCAGAGTTAGGGTGAGAATACAACTAGAGGTCATAGGTTAAGGGTGAAAGGTTAAATATTTAGAACACTGAAAATCTACAGCACAATACAGGCCCTTCAGCCCACAATGCTGTGCCGAACATGTCCCTACCTTAGAAATTACCAACGGTTACCCATAGCTCTCTATTTTTCTAAGCTCCATGTACCTATCCAGGAGTCTCTTAAAAGACTCTATCGTTTCCGCCTCCACCACTACAGCCGGCAGCCATTCCATGCACTCACCACTCTCCGTGTAAAAAACTTACCCCTGACATCTCCTCTGTACCTACTTCCAAGCACCTTAAAACTGTGCCTTCTTGTGCTAGCCATTTCAGCCCTGGGAAAAAGCCTCTGACTATCAACAAGATCAATGCCCCTCATCATCTTGTATACCTCTATCAGGTCACCTCTCATCCTCCATCGCTTCAGGGAGAAAAGGCCGAGTTCACGCAACCTATTCTCATAAGGTATGCTCCCCAATCCAGGCAACATCCTTGTAAACCTCCCCTGCACCCTTTTTATAGTTTCCACATCCTTTCTGTAGTCAGGTGATCGGAACTGAGCACAGTACTCCAAGTGGGGTCTGACCACGGTCCTATATATCTGTAACATTACCTCCAGCTCTTAAACTCAATCCCACAGTTGATGAAGGCCAATCCATCATATGCCTTCTTAACCACAGAGTCAACCTGGGAAGCAGCTCTGAGTGTCCTATGGACTCAGACTCCAAGATCCCTCTGATCCTCCACACTGTCAAGAGTCTTACCATTAATACTATATTCTGCCATCATATTTGACCCTGAAAATGAACTACCTCACACTTAACTGGGTTGAACTCCATCTGCCACTTCTCAGCCCAGTTTTACATCTTATCAATGCCCCCACTGTAACCTCTGACAGCCCTCCACACTATCCACAACACCCCCAACCTTTGTGTCATCAGCAAATTTACTAACCCATCCCTCTTCCTCATCCAGGTTATTTATAAAAATCACGGAAAAGGGGTCCCAGAACAGATTCCTGAGGCACACCACTGGTCACTGACCTCCATGCAGAATATGACCCATCTGCAACCACTTTTTGCCTTCTGCGGGCAAGCCAGTTCTGGATCCACAAAGTAAGGTCCCCTTGGATACTATGCCTCCTTACTTTCTCAATAAGTGGAACATGAGCGACAACTTCACTCAAAGGATGATAAGAGTGTGGAAGTGGTTACTGCAAGTTTGATTTCAACATAGTAGAGACGTTTGGGTTGATACATGGAGGGGAGGGTGTAGATGGCTATGGTCTGGGTTTAGGTCGATGGCAGTAGCCAAAATAATAATTCAGCATGGACTGAGTGGGCCTAAGGACCTATTCTTGTGCTGTAGAGCTCTATGACTGTCAAGATACCATAGTTTCTGTCTTGAGATGGTGTCACAACTGTTTGATGCACCTGCAAGGACCTCCAAGTCTCCTCGGACATGTGAGTGGATACTGGGCACGGGAAATAATATCAGACAACACTGGAAACACTCAGTGGGTCGGGCAGCGCATGGGGTGGGGGTGGGGGTGGGGGTGGGGGTGGGGGAAAAGGGAGTTGATTACGAAGAGCAGTCTGCGTTGTCCTCCAGAGGTTTGCCATCCTGCTGAACATCGATTCCCCTCCCCATGACACCGCGAACCGTGGTCCCAGTACCCGCCGCCTGCCCCGTCTCTTCACGCCGAGTGTCCGATGCGGCCGCCACCCAAGGTGCGGGGCAGCCCAGGCCTCGGGGCCCGGGGCCGAGATCCCTGGCGCAGGCAGCAGCCACCGGCCCGCCTGCCCTTCCTTACCTTACACGTCTCTGTCTCCTCATCCTTCTGGCAGAAGCTGACGGGTGCCAGGCCAGGCAGGTAGAAGGCGGCGGAGAGCGGCAGCAGGACGAACATCAACAACCGACAACTGGAGGCCTCCATGGTACGGGCCAGGGCGAGGCGGCGGGAGACAGGAAGCAGTGCGCGGGGCCTTCTGGGTAGCTGTGGCCTCCGCTCGACCCGCCCTCCGGCAGCCATGGCAACCTGTCGCCGTGGTAACGGCGGCCGGGGCGCCCGGGCCCGTGATTTGGCCGGTGCGCTGCGCGGTCTGAGGCTGATGAGGAGGTCAACCAACAAACGGAGGCAAAAGCGGATGGGAAGGACGAACGGCGGGTGGCTAGTGACGAGAAGGGCCGTGGAGCCCTCACTGAGGAGGATCCTGCCGGAGTTTCAGCAAACAGACTCAAGGTTTCCATTACTGACTTGGAGGACCTCGTATTTGTTGTCCTGCAGTAGCAGTGCAGTGCAAAGACATAAATTACAAATAAATCAGTGCAAAAAAAAAATGATAGTGTGAGAGAACTATGGTTGACAAGAGTCGTGTAATATCTAGTCAAGATTATAATGATGCTGATGAGAGGCATTGATCGTGTGGATAGTTAGAGGCTTTTGGCCCGGACAGACAGGAACAGCTAACGGTACGAGCTAACGGTTTAAAAAGTTCGTCTGTTTGGCAAGGTAAGTGGGTGAGTAGAGTTATTTTTCCTGTTTCATTCCTGTAGAATTAGATAACATGCCTGCAGGGTTAGTACTTTGTTCAGGGTGTCGGATGTGGGAATCCTGGGAGACTTCCAGCCTCCCTGATGGCCACATCTGCGCCAGGTGCACCGAGATGCAGCTCCTCAGAGACCGTGTTAGGGATCTGGAGCTGCAGCTTCATGACCTACTGCTTACCAGGGAAAGTGAAGAGGTGATAGACAGGAGCTACAGGGAGGTAGTCATCCCTAGGCTACAGGAGTCAGAAAACTGGGTCACTGTCAAGAGAGGGAAGGGAAATGCCCGGATAGTGGAGAGCACACCTGTGGCTGTCCCCCTTAGCAACAAATATCTTGTTCTGGATGCTGCTGAGGGGGATGACCTGACAGGGGATGCCCACGGTGACCGGGTCTCTGGCACTGAGCCTGGCACTGTTGTGCAGGAGAGAAGGAGGGAGAAGAGAAATGTGGTAGTCGTAGGGGATTCCATAGTCAGGGGAACGGACAGGAGGTTCTGTGAGCCTGATAGAAATACCCGCATGGTGTGTTGCCTCCCAGGTGCCAGGGTACGGGATGTCTCAGATCGGGTCCTGAATATTCTGAAGCGGGAGGGTGAGCAGCCAGTTGTCTTGGTACATGTTGGTACCAATGACATAGATAGGACAAAGGAGGAGGTTCTGAAGAGAGATTTCCAGGAGTTAGGAAGAAAGCTGAGAAGCAGGACCTCCAGGGTAGTAATCTCGGGATTGCTACCAGTGCCACATGCTAGCGAGGGCAAGAATAGCCGGATCAGGCAGATGAATGCGAGGCTGAGAGACTGGTGTAGGGGGCAGGGCTTCAGATTCTTGGATAATTGGGATCTCTTCTGGGGGAAGTATGACCTGTTCAAAAAGGACAGGTTACACCTGAACCCGAAGGGGACCAATATCCTGGCGGGAAAGTTTAATAGATCTGTTAGGGAGGGTTTAAACTAATTTGGCAGGGGGTTGGGAACCGGAATGACAGAGCGGAGGAAGGGGAAAACAAATAAATCTAAGATAGTGAGCAGTAAAGATGTCAGGAAAGACAGGCAGGTGATGGGGCAAATTTGTAGCCATTGGGATGAGTTGCAGTGCAATAAAGTTGCAGTGAAATCAAAGCGAAAAGTACCAAATACTGGTCTTAAGGTGTTGTACTTAAATGCACGCAGCATAAGGAATAAGGTGGATGATCTTGTTGTACAGCTACAGATTGGCAGGTATGATATTGTGGCCATCACTGAGACCTGGCTAAAGGATGCATGTCTCTGGGAGCAGAACATCCAAGGATACATGGTGTATCGGAAGGATAGGAAGGTAGGCAGAGGGGGAGGTGTGGCTTTATTGATAAGAAATGATATTAAATTATTAGAAAGGTGATATAGGATCGGAAGGCGCAGAATCTTTATGGGTTGAGCTAAGAAATCGCAGGGGTAAAAGGACCCTGATGGCAGTTATTTATAGGCCTCCAAACAGCTGCAGTGATGTGGACTACAAATTACAACAGGAAATAGCAAAGGCTTGTCAGAAGGGCAGTGTTATGATAATTGTGGGGGATTTTAACATGCAAGTGGATTGGGAAAATCAGGTTGGCACTGGATCTCAAGAGAGAGAATTTGTAGAATGTCTGCGAGATGGCTTTTTAGAACAGCTTGTTGTTGAGCCCACTAGGGGATTGGCTGTACTGGATTGGGTATTATGTAATGAACCGGAGGTGATTAGAGAGATTGAGGTGAAGGAACCCTTAGGAGACAGTGATCATAACATGATTGAGTTCACTGTGAAATATGAAAAAGAGAAGCCGAAATCTGATGTGTCGGTGTTTCAGTGGAGTAAAGGAAATTATAGTGGCATGAGAGAGGAACTGGCCAAAGTTGACTGGAAAGGGACACTGGCGGGAAAGATGGCAGGGAAAGATGGCAGAGCAGCAGTGGCTGGAGTTTATGCGAGAAGTGAGGAAGGTGCAAGGCAGGTATATTCCAAAAAAGAAGAAATTTTCAAATGAGAAAAGGATGCAACCGTGGTTGACAAGAGAAGTCAAAGCCAAAGTTAAAGCAAAGGAGAGGGCATACAAGGAAGCAAAAATTAGTGGGAAGACAGAGGATTGGGAAGTTTTTAAAACCTTACAAAAGGAAACTAAGAAGGTCATTAAGAGAGAAAAGATTAACTATGAAAGGAAGGTAGCAAATAATATCAAAGAGGATACCAAAAGCTTTTTCAAGTATATAAAGAGTAAAAGACAGGTGAGAGTAGATATAGGACCGATAGAAAATGATGCTGGAGAAATCGTAATGGGAGATAAGGAGATGGCAGAGGAACTGAACGAGTATTTTACATCAGTCTTCACTGAGGAAGACATCAGCAGTATACCGGACACTCAAGGGTGGCAGGGAAGAGAAGTGTGCACAGTCACAATTACGACAGAGAAAGTACTCAGGAAGCTGAATAGTCTAAAGGTAGATAAATCTCCTGGACCAGATGGAATGCACCCGCGTGTTCTGAAGGAAGTAGCTATGGAGATTGAGGAGGCATTAGCGATGATCTTTCAAAAGTCGATAGATTCTGGCATGGTTCCGGAGGACTGGAAGATTGCAAATGTCACTCTGCTATTTAAGAAGGGAGCAAGGAAGCAAAAAGGAAATTATAGACCTGCGAGCTTGACATCGATGGTTGGGAAGTTGTTGGAGTCGATTGTCAAGGATGAGGTTACGGAGTACCTGGAGGCATATGGCAAGATTGGCAGAACTCAGCATGGATTCCTTAAAGGAAAATCCTGCCTGACAAACCTATTACAATTTTTTGAGGAAATTACCAGTAGGCTAGACAAGGGAGATGCAGTGGATGTTGTATATTTGGATTTTCAGAAGGCCTTTGACAAGGTGCCACACATGAGGCTACTTAACAAGATAAGAGCCCATGGAATTACGGGAAAGTTACATACGTGGATAGAGCATTGGCTGATTGGCAGGAAACAGAGAGTGGGAATAAAGGGATCCTATTCTGGTTGGCTGCCGGTTACCAGTGGTGTTCCACAGGGATCAGTGTTGGGGCCGCTTCTTTTTACATTGTACATCAACGATTTAGATTATGGAATAGATGGCTTTGTGGCTAAGTTTGCTGACGATACGAAGATAGGTGGAGGGGCCGGTAGTGCTGAGGAAACGGAGAGTCTGCAGAGAGACTTGGATAAATTGGAAGAATGGGCAGAGAAGTGGCAAATGAAGTACAATGTTGGAAAGTGTATGGTTATGCACTTTGGGAGAAAAAAAATAAACGGGCAGCCTATTATTTAAATGGGGAAAGAATTCAAAGTTCTGAGATGCAACGGGACTTGGGAGTCCTCGTACAGGATACCCTCAAGGTTAACCGCCAGGTTGAGTTGGTAGTGAAGAAGGCGAATGCAATGTTGGCATTCATTTCTAGAGGAATAGAGTACAGGAGTGGGGATGTGATGTTGAGGCTCTATAAGGCGCTGGTGAGACCTCACTTGGAGTACTGTGGGTAGTTTTGGTCTCCTTATTTAAGAAAGAATGTGCTGACGTTGGAGAGGGTACAGAGAAGATTCACTAGAATGATTCTGGGAATGAGAGGGTTAACATATGAGGAACGTTTGTCTGCTCTTGGACTATATTCCTTGGAGTTTAGAAGAAAGAAGGGGGACCTCATAGAAACATTTCAAATGTTGAAAGGAATGGACAGAGTGGATGTGGCAAAGTTGTTTCCCATGATGGGGGAGTCTAGTACAAGAGGGCATGACTTAAGGATTGAAGGGCGCCCATTCAGAACAGAGATGTGAAGAAATTTTTTTAGTCAGAGGGTGGTGAATCTATGGAATTTGTTGCCACGGGCGGCAGTGGGGGCCAAGTCATTGGGTGTATTTAAGGCAGAGATTGATAGGTATCTGAGTAGCCAGGGCATCAAAGGTTATGGTGAGAAGGCGGGGGAGTGGGACTAAATGGGAGAATGGATCAGCTCATGATAAAATGGCGGAGCAGACTCAATGGGCCGAATGGCCGACTTCTGCTCCTTTGTCTTATGGTCTTATGGTCTAACTCTCTGAACTTCCTGTGCAGAACCTCATCACTCTTCCTACCCATGTCATTGTACCTATATGGACCACGATCTCTGGCTGTTCACCCTCCCCCCTTAAGAATGCTGAGGACTTGATCGAGATGTACTGGACCTTGGCACCTAGGAGGCAAAGTACCATATGGAATCTCGTTCAAAGAGCCTTCAAAGAGATGCAGACAAGCTGTGAAAAACATGAGTTTAGCAAATGGAGTACAATGAAAAAAAATATAAAATTATAGATGGAAATACATTGGGAAATAATAATGTTCAGAGATCTCTGTGTCCTACACAAGTCATGAAAAGATGATATGCAAATTCAACAAGCAAATGTTGGCTTTTACAGAAAGAGAATTTTGAATGCATGAGTGTATGGGTTTTAAATTTCAATCGAACTTCATTTTGACTTTCAGAAAGCCTTTGATCTGGTCCCACATAGGAGATTAGTAGGCAAAATTAGAGCACATGGTATTGCAGGTAGGGTACTGACATGGATAGAAAATTGGTTGACAGACAGGAAACAAAGAGTAGGGATTAACGGGTCCCTTTCAGAATGGCAGGCGGTTACTAGTGGGGTACCGCAAGGCTCGGTGCTGGGACCGCAGCTATTTACAATATACATTAATGATTTAGATGAAGGGATTAAAAGTAACATTAGCAAATTGCAGATGGCACAAAGCTGGGTGGCAGTGTGAAATGTGCAGAGGATGCTGAGATAATGCAGGATGACTTGGACAGGTTGGGTGAGTGGGCAGATGCATGGCAGATGCAGTTTAATGTGGATAAATGTGAGGTTATCCACTTTGGTGGCAAGAACAGGAAGCCAGATTACTATTTGAATGTGTCAAGTTAGCAAAAGGGGAAGTACAACGAGATCTAGGTGTTCTTGTACATCAGTCACTGAAAGTAAGCATGCAGGTACAGCAGGCAGTGAAGAAAGCTATTCGCATGTTGGTCTTCATAACAAAGGGAGTTGAGTATAGGAGCAAAGAGGTCCTTCTGCAGTTGTACAGGGCCCTGGTGAAACCACACCTGGAGTATTGTGTACAGTTTTGGTCTCCAAATTTGAGGAAGGACATTCTTGCTATTGAGGGAGTGCAGCGTAGGTTCACGAGGTTAATTCCTGGGATGGCGGGACTGTCATATGTTGAAAGATTAGAATGACTGGGCTTGTATACACTGGAATTTAGAAGGCTGAGAGGGGATCTGATTGAAACATATAAGATTATTAAGGGATTGGACACGCTGGAGGCAGGAAGCATGTTTCCGATGTTGTGGGAGTCCAGAACCAGAGGCCACAATTTGAGAATAAGGAGTAGGCCATTTAGAATGGAATTGAGGAAAAACTTTTTTCACCCAGAGAGTTGTAGATCTGTGGAATGCTCTGCCTCAGAAGGCAGTGGAGGCCGATTCTCTGGATGCTTTCAAGAAAGAGTTAGATGGAGCTCTTAATGATAGCGGAATCAAGGGATATGGGGAGAAGGCAGGAACTGGATACTGATTGTGGATGATCAGCCATGATCACAGTGAATGGTGGTGCTGGCTCGAAGGGCCAAATGGCCTACTCCTGCATCTATTGCCTATTGACTTGCTATTCCCATTCTGACATCTCTGTCCGTGGCCTCCTCTACTGTTATGATGAGGGAAAAAATCAGGTTGGCAGAGCAACACCTCGCATTCTGTGTGGGTAGCTTCTAATCTGATGGCATGAACATTAGTCTTTCTAACTTCCTTTAATTTCTCCACCTCTCTCCTTTATTTTTCTATTCCCCATCCTCGTTACCCTCTCACCCCTTCTCACCTGCCCATCACCTCTCTCTGGCTCTCCTCATCCTTTCCTTTCTTCCATGGTCCATTTTCCTCTCATTAGATTCCTTCTTCCTCAGCACTTAACCTCTTCCAACTGTCCCTCTGAGCTTCTCACTTCATCCCCTCCCCCCTCACTTAGCCTCATCTGCCACCTTTTGGCCTGTATTCCTCCCCCTACCCCCATGTTCATATTCAATAGATTTCAATAGCTGCATTTCATGTCAGAGAAACATATGCAATATACATCCTGAAATTCTTTCTCTTCGCAAACATCCACGAAAACACAGGAGTGCCCCAAAGGATGA
This sequence comes from Mobula birostris, assembly GCF_030028105.1. Taxonomy (NCBI): domain Eukaryota; kingdom Metazoa; phylum Chordata; class Chondrichthyes; order Myliobatiformes; family Myliobatidae; genus Mobula; species Mobula birostris. The sequence continues at coordinate 146,675,918 of NC_092379.1, forward strand.
ATGACAATTAAACGTTAGAACTCCAAAGCCCCCCCAGCTCCCCCCTCCCAGGCACAAGCAGCAGTATGGCAATGACCCCCCACCACCACCCACCAGCAAAAAAGCAACGGTGCCTCCCCCCCCACCGAGCACTCAAGCGTGCAGCAAAGCATCAATAAAGATGCAGACTTGCAGTACCCCAAGGACTACTTGTTCACTCAGTATTTTGACAAACCACAGACTCTCTCGCCCCTTAATAAGGGAAAAAGAGTTGTCCCTGTTTCACAGCGTTTCATAACAAACAACTGGCTGATTTATGGTGAACGCAGCAGGCCAGGCAGCATCTCTAGGAAGAGGTGCAGTCGACGTTTCAGGCCGAGACCCTTCGTCAGGACTAACTGAAGGAAGAGTGAATAAGGGATTTGAAAGTTGGATGGGGAGGAGGAGATCCAAAATGATAGGAGAAGACAGGAGGGGGAGGGATGGAGCCAAGAACTGGACAGGTGATAGGCAAAAGGGATACGAGAGGATCATGGGACAGGAGGTCTGGGAAGAAAGACAATGGGGGGGGGGACCCAGGGGATGGGCAAGGGGTATATTCAGAGGGACAGAGGGAGAAAAAGGAGAGTGAGAGAAAGAATGTGTATATAAAAATAAGTAACAGATGGGGTACGAGGGGGAGGTGGGGCATTAGCGGAAGTTAGAGAAGTCGATGTTCATGCCATCAGGTTGGAGGCTACCCAGACGGAATATAAGGTGTTGTTCCTCCAACCTGAGTGTGGCTTCATCTTTACAGTAGAGGAGGCCGTGGATAGACATGTCAGAATGGGAATGGGATGTGGAATTAAAATGTGTGGCCACGGAGATCCTGCTTTCTCTGGCGGACAGAGCGCAGGTGTTCAGCAAAGCGGTCTCCCAGTCTGCGTCGGGTCTTGCCAATATATAAAAGGCCACATTGGGAGCACCGGATGCAGTATATCACCCCAGCCGACTCATAGGTGAAGTGTTGCCTCACCTGGAAGGACTGTTTGGGGCCCTGAATGGTGGTAAGGGAGGAAGTGTAAGGGCATGTGTAGCACTTGTTCCGCTTACACAGATAAGTGCCAGGAGGGAGATCAGTGGGGAGGGATGGGGGGGACGAATGGACAAGGGAGTTGCATAGGGAGCGATCCCTGTGGAATGCAGGGGGGGGGGGAGGGAAAGATGTGCTTAGTGGTGGGATCCCATTGGAGATGGCAGAAGATACGGAGAATAATATGTTGGACCCAGAGGCTGGTGGGGTGGTAGGTGAGGACCAGGGGAGCCCTATTCCTAGTGGGGTGGCGGGAGGATGGAGTGAGAGCAGATGTACGTGAAATGCCACTGATGTCTACTATAAGCTTACTGACTCTCACAGCTATATGGACTATTCCTCTTCCCACCCTGTCTCTTGCAAAAATGCCATCCCCTTCTCGCAATTCCTCCATCTCCGCCGCATCTGCTCTCAGGATGAGGCTTTTCATTCTAGGACGAGGGAGATGTCTTCCCTTTTTTAAAGAAAGGGGCTTCCCTTCCTCCACTATCAACTCTGCTCTTAAACGCATTTCCCCCATTTCACGTACATCTGCTCTCACTCCATCCTCCTGCCCATCCCCTGGGTACCCCCCCCCTTGTCTTTCTTCCAGGACCTCCTGTCCCATGATCCTCTCGTATCCTTTTTGCCTATCACCTGCCCAGCTCTTGGCTCCATCCCTCCCCCTCCTGTCTTCTATCATTTTGGATCTCCCCCTCCCCCTCCAACTTTCAAATCCCTTATTCACTCTTCCTCCAGTTAGTCCTGACGAAGGGTCTCGGCCTGAAACGTCGACTGCTCCTCTTCCTAGAGATGCTGCCTGGCCTGCTGCGTTCACCAGCAACTTTGATGTGTGTTGCTTGAATTTCCAGCATCTGCAGAATTCCTGTTGTTTACTGGCTGATTTATGATGTTAAAAGTCTGTTGTGTCACTCTTTCCAAGCTCTGCACCCAGAGAGTTGGCCCCAAAAAGGCTCAGGTCTCTGGACACACAGCCCATGTTCTGGGTTCTGTCCAATTCCTTCCCAGTCCCGATGAAAGGTCTCAGCCCTAAATGTCAGCAACACAAACACAAAATGCTGGAGGAACTCAGCAGGCCAGGCAGCATCACCCAGGCCAGGCTTGCTGTATTCCTGCAGCATTTTGTGTGTGTTGCTTGGATTTCCAACATCTCCAGATTTTCTCTTGTTTGGGCCCAAAATGTCGACTGTTTATTTACTTCCATAGATGCTGTTAGACTTTTTGAGTTCCTCCAGCATTTTGTGTGTGTTACATCTGCAGAATGTCTTGTGGTTACAATTATATAGGGCCTTGATGAGACCACATCTCTGGTATCATGATAGAGTTTTTGTCTTCCTACCTAACAGATGATATGCTTGCTACATTGGTTCCTGACATGGCAAATCACTTCAAATCTGTAACATCTTTATACAGCAGGTCTTTCACATGGTGGGGGGACGGTTGAGTCTGCTGGGTATCTGGAATTTAGAAGGAAGAGAATTGATCTCATTGAGACTTAATAAGAGGTTAGATGAAAAGAGGATGTGGGCCTGACTGAATAGTTTTATCACCAGAGGGGACAATTTCTGAGTAAGGAATAGGACTGAAAATGAAGGGCAATTTTTTCCTTCACACAAGAATGAGTCTTTGGAATTCCCTTCTCCAGGGGACAGTGGAGATTCAAGTTACTGACTGGATTTTCTGTACATTGAGGGAATCAAAGCACCTGGGAAATTGTCAGGCAAATGAGGTGGATGACCAGCAGAGCAGACTGAAGGAGACAAATCACAAACACAAGAAAATCTGCAGATGCTGGAAATCCAGAGCAACCCTCACAAAATTCTGGAGGAACTTAGCTGGTCAGGCAGCATACATGGAAATGAATAAACAGTTGACATTTTGGGCCGAGACCCTTCAGAACTGAGAGGGAAGGGGGGAAATGGCTGAATTAAATGATGGGGGAGGGGGAAAAGGCTAGCTGGAAGGTGATAGGTGAAGCCAGGTGTGTGGGAAAGGTCAAGGGGTCCAATAGGAGACGAGAGTGGACAGTCAGAGAAAGGGGAAGTAATAGGCAAATGAGAAGAAGTAAAAGGTCAGAGTGGGGGAGAAAGGAAAGGTGGTGGGGGAGTGGAAATTTTGTTTACCGAAAGGAGAAGTCAATATTTATACCATCGGGTTGGAGGGTATACTGCTTCTTGGCACAAGAAGAGACTATGATGGATTGACACTTCTGAATGGGAATTGTGGCAGATAAGACCATAAGACACGGGAACAGAATTCGGCTGTTCAGCCCATTAAGTCTTCTCTGCCATTCCATCCTGGCTGATCCCAAATCACATTCAACCCCAGACACCTGCCTTCACGCCATATACTCTGATCCCCGACCGATCAGGAAACTATCAACTTCCACCTTAAATGTATCCATGGACTTGGCCTCCACCACAGTCTGTGGCAGAGTATTCCACAGATTCACTGCTCTCTGGCTAAAAAAACCCCCCTTGCCTCTGCTCTAAAAGGTCAACCCTCAATTTTGAGGCTCTGCCCTCTAGTCTGGATACCCAGACCATAGGAAACATCCTTTCCACATCCACCCTGTCTGGTCCTTTCAATATTCAGTAGATTTCAATGAGATCTCCCCACATTCTTCTAAATTGCAATGAGTGCAGGTCCAAAGCTGCCAAATGCTCTTCATATGTTAACCGCTTCATTCCCAGACTCTTTCCAATGACAACACATCCTTTCTGAAATATGGGGCCCAAAAAGTAAGAATGGAGTAAAGAAAAGTCAAGTGCAAAAGAGAAAAAGAATACAAGATTTTAAAAGCACAATGAGTGTAAGGGCACTTTATCTGAATGCCCGTAGTATTCAAAACTAGGTCAAACAACTTGTGGCACAAATCGTACAAGGGGATTTGATTTAGTGGCTATAACAGATACATGGTTGCAGGGTGGAAAGGATTAGTAACTAAATATCCAAGGATATCAGGTAATACAGAATGATAGGCAAGAAGGTAAGGGAGGTGGGGTTGCGCTCTTTCAGAAGACATTTGATAAGCTGCCACACATGTGGCTGCCTATCAAGATGAAATCCTATGGCGTTACAGGAAAGGTACTGGCACGGATAGGGGAATAGCTGATTGGCAGGAGGCAGCATGTAGGAATAAAAGGGGCCTTTTCTGGTTGGCTGCCAGTGACTAGTGGTGTTCCTCGGTTCAGTATTGGGAATGCTGCTTTTCACATTTTTTGTCATTGATTTGGAGAATGGAATTGATGGCTTTGTGGCAAAGTTTACAGATGATGCAAAGGTATCAAAGGGGTAGGTCGTGGTGAGGAAGCAATGCGATTGTAGCAGGGCTTAGACAAATTGGAAGAATGGGTAAAAAAGTGGCAGATGGAAAATAGTGTTGGGAAGTATATGATAATGCATTTTGGTAAAAGGAACAATAGAGCGGACTATTATCCAAATGGGGAGAAGGTTCAAACAAAGGAGGTGCAGAGGGACTTAGGAGTCCTTGTGTAAGACTCCCAGAAGGTTAATTTATGGGTTGAGTCTGTGGCAAAGAAGGAAAATGCAATATTGGCATTTATTTCAAGGGGGATAGAATAAAAGAAACAAGGAGGTAATGCTGAGGCTTTATAAAATGCTAGTCAGGCCGCACTTGGAGTATTGTCAACAGTTTTGGGCCCCAAATCCCAGAAAGGATGTGCTGTCATTGGAGAGAGTCCAGAGGAGATTCATGAGGGTTATCAAATGAGGAGCGTTTGGCGGCTTCGGGCCTGTACTCACTGGAATTTAGAAGTATGCATGGGGGTTTCATTGCAACCTACAGAACGTTGTTAGGGCGGATGTGGAGAGGATGTTTCCGAAGGTAGGAATATCCACAGCCCCGGAGGACGCCGTTGCAAAACTGAGGGGCGACCTTTTCAAACAGAGCTAGAGAGTAGTGAATCTGTGGAATGCTCTGCTACAGACTGCGATGGAGGCCAAGTCTGCGGGAAAGTTGCTTCAAAGGATATGGCGAGAAGGCAGGTGTATGGGGTTGAGTGAGATCCAGGGACAGCCATGATGGAATGGTGGAGCAAGACTCGATAGGCTGACTAGACTAATTCTGCTCCTCTGTTTTATAGTCTAACATGAGATGAAGAATTCTTGAAAGTGAGTCCATAGGTTGTGGGAACATTTGAATGATGAAGTGAAGTTGACTGAAGTTATCCCTTTGGTTCAAGACCCTGATGGTTGAGGGGTAATAACTGTTCCCAAACCTGGTGGTGTGAGTCCTGAGGTTCCTGTACCTCCTTCCTGATGGCAGCACAGAGAAGAGAGCATGTCCTGGCTGGTGGGGGACCCTGATGAAAGATGTTGCTTTCCTGGAACAATGTTTCATGTAGATGTGCTCAGTAGAGGGGAGGACTTTACCCACAACCCATGATGGTCTGGGCCAAATCCGTTTCTTTCTGTAGGATTTTCCGGTTAAGGGCATCAGTTTGTCCAGACCAAGCTGTGATGCAGCCAGTCAATATACTCTCTACTAAACATCTGTAGAAGTTTGTCAAAGTTTTAGATGTCGCGCTGAATCTTTGCAAACTCCTCAGAAACTAGAGGTGCTGCTGTGCTTGCTTTGTAATTGCACTTATGTGCTGGGCCCAGGACAGGTCCTCTGAAGTAACAACACTGAGGAGTATAAAGTTGCTGACCCTCCCCCTCTCCACCTCTAATTCTCCGATGAGGATTGGCTCAGCGACCTCTGGTTTCCTCCGCCCAGGTCAATAATCAGCTCCTTGATCTTGCTGACATTGAGTACAAACAGCAAATACAATCAAACAAATAAATAAATAATACTGAGAACATGAATTATTGAGTCCTTCAAGGTGAGTCCATAACTCAGAATCAGGTTTAATATCACCAGCATATGTCATGAAGTTTGTCAACTTAGCAGTAGCCGTACAATGCAATATGTAATATTTTTTAAAAATAAATGCATAAATAAATTGCAGTAACTGTATGTATACTACATAAGAACATAAGAAGTGGGAGCAGGAGTCGGCCATCTGGCCTGTCAAGACTGCTCTGCCATTCAATAAGATGGCTGATCTGGCCATGGACTCATCTCCACCTACCTGCCTTTTCCCCACAACCCTTAATTTCCCTACTATACAAAAATCTATACAACCTTGTCTTAAATACATTTACCAAAGTAGCCTCCACTGCTTCAATGGGCAGAGAATTCCACAGATTCACCACTCTGTGGGAAAAGCATTTCCTCTTTATCTCTGTCCTAAATCTCCTCCCCGAAATCTTGAGGCTATGTCCCCTATTTCGAGTCTCACCTACCAGTGGAAACAACTTTCCTGCCTCTATCTCATCTATCCCTTTCATCATTTTATATGATTCTGTAAGATCTCCTCTCATTCTTCTGAATTTCAGCGAATATGGTCCCAGGCGACTCAGTCTTTCTCATAGTCTAATCCCCTCATCTCTGGAATCAGCCTTGTGAACCTCCTCTGCACCCCCTCCAAAGCTAGCGTATCCTTCCTTGAGTAAGGAGGCCAGAACCACATGCAGTATTCCAGCTGTGGCCTCACCAGTACCCTGTACAGTTGCAGCATAACCTCGCTGCTCTTAAATTCAATCACTCTAGCAATGAAAACCAACATTTCATTTACCTTTTTGATAGCCTGCTGTATCTGCAAACCAGTCTTTTGTGATTCATGCACAAGCACTCCCAAGTCCCTCTGCACAACAGCATGCTGCAGTTTTTTACCATTTAAATAATAATCTGCAGTTTAATTTTTCCTTCCAAAGCGGATGACCTTGCATTTACCAACATTGTACTCCATCTGCCAGACCCTTGCCCACTCACGTAACCTACCTATATCTCTCTGCAGTTTCTCTGTATCTTCTACACAATTTGCTTCTCCACTCAATTTAGTATCATGAGCAAACTTTGATACACTGCACTCGGTCCCCTCTTCCAGATCGTTAATGTATATTGTGAACAGTTGCAGGCCCAGCACCAACCCCTGCAGCATACTATTCACCACTGATCGCCAACCAGAGCAACAAGTCAAGTCAAGACAAGTTAAGTCGCTTTTATTGTCATTTCAACCAAAACTGCTGGTACAGTACACAGTAAAAATGAAACAACATTCCTCCAGGACCATGGTGGACCCTAACCCTAACAGCCATGTATCCCAACTCTCTGCCTTCTATTAGTGAACCAATCCTCTATCCATGCTAATACATCACCCCCAATTCTATGCATCCTTATCTTATGGATAAGTCTTTTATGTGGCACCTTATCGAACACCTTCTGGAAATTCAAGAAAGTAACGTCCATCTGTTCCCCTCTATCCACTATGCTCATTATATCCTTGAAGAACTCCAGTAAGTTTGTCAAACAGGACGTGCCTTTGCTGAATCCATGCAGCTTCTGCCTGATGGAACCATTTCTTTCCAGATGCCTCACTATTTCTTCTTTAATGATAGCTTCAAACTTTTTTTTCCCAATTACAGATATTAAACTAACTGGCCTATTGTTACCTGGCTTTTGCCTACATCCTGTTTTGAACAGTGGTGTGATACTCATCATCTTCCAATCCACCGGGACCTGCCCATAGTCCAGAGAATTTTGGTAAATTATCACTAAAGCTTCTACAATAACTTCCTGCCATTTTTTTCAGTACCCTGGGATGCATTCCATCAGGACCAGGGGACGTATCTATCTTCAGGCCCACAAGTTTGCTCAGTACTGCCTCTTTAGTGATAGCTATTGTATCAAGGTCCTCACCTCCCATCGCATCCGTAACATCACTCTTTGGCATGTTAGATGTGTCCTCCACCGTGAAGACCAACACAAAATAGTCATTCAAAGCCTCTGCCATTTCCTCATTACCCAATATCAATTCCCCCTTCTCGTCCACCAAGGGACCCACGTTCACCTTAGCCCCCCTTTAGCTTTATATAATTATAAAAAAATTATTATCTGTTTTTATATTTTGTCTGAGTTTATTTTCATAATCTAGCTTCCCTGTATTTATTGCTCACTTAGTGGTTCTTTCTTGCTTTTTGAAGTTTTCCCAATCTTCCAGTTTCCCACTACTCTTGGTGACTTTGTATGTACGAGCCTTTTGATGCCTTTTTTTAGTTTCTTGATTATCCAAGACTGGCTGTCCCCACACTTACTGTCCTTGCTTTTAACTAGAATACACTTTTGTTGCGCACCATGAAAAATCTCTTTGAAAGTCTTCCACTGTTCCTCAACCTCCCACCATATAGCCTGTGTTCCCAGTCTACATTAGCCAAATTCTCCTTCATCCCATTGTAGCCTCCATGAAACTCTCGTTTTTTAAAAAAAAAACTCTTCTCCCTGACCTGTGCTAAGCTCTTTCTGTCTGCAATCATGCTGTCTCTCACCCTGTTGGGAGACACTCAGACTGAATGTCAATTTTGTCACTTCAAAGCACAGTCACAGAAGCACCACCAAACCTCTCTTCATATTGATTTGTCTGCCATTTATGCCTGTTGTTAAAATAGTTAAAAAAACATAGTTAAAAATAGTAGGGCGAAAACAGAAATAATAAAAGAAAAGTGAGGTAGTGTTGAATGTCTATTTAGAAATTGGACGGCAGAGAGGAAGAAGCTGTTTCTGAATGACTGAGTGTGTGCCTTCAGGCTTCTGTCCCTCCTTCCTGACAGTAGCAATGAGAAGAGAGCATGTCCTGGGTGATGGGGGTCCTTCATAATGGATGCTGCCTTCTGAGGCACCGCTCCCTGAAGATGTCTCGGATACTTAGGAAGTTGGAACCCATGATGGAGCTGACTAATTTTACAACTTCCTGTACCTTCTTTCGGTCCTGTGCAGTCAACCCCACCCCACCCCACCCCACCCCACCCCACCCCACCCCAGACAGTGATGCAGCCTGTCAGAATGCTCTCCACGGTACATCGCTGGAAGTTTTCGAATGTTTTAAGTGACAAACCATATCTCCTCAAACTTCTAATAAAATATAGCCACTGTCTTGCCTTTTTAATAGCTGCATCGATACGTTGGGATCAGGTTAAATCCTGAGAGATAGCAACACCCAGGAACTTGAAATTGCTCACTCTCTCCACTTCTGATCCCTCTAAGAGGACTGGTTCATGTCCATAAGACCATGAGATATAGGAGCAGAAGTAGGCGTTTAGCCTGAGTCTGCTGTGCCATTCAATCATGGGTTGATCCAATTCTTCCAGTCATCCCCACTCCCCTGCTTTCACCCTTTGATACCCCGGCTAATCAGGAACCTATCTATCTCTGCCTTAAATACAACCAATGACTTGGCCTCCACAGCCACTTGTGGCAACAAATTCCACAGATTTACCACCCTCTGACTAAAGTAATTTCTCTGCATCCGAGTTCTAAAAGGACATCTTTCGATCCTGAAGTTGTGCCCTCTTGTCTTGGAATCCCCTACTATGGGAAATAACTTTTCCATATCTAATCTGTTCAGGCTTTTTAACATTTGGAATGTTTTTCTGAGATCCCCTTCATTCTCCTAAACTTCAGGGAATACATCATTCCTGGAATCATTCTTGTGAATCTTCTCTGAACCCTCTCTAATGTCAGTATATCCTTTCTAAAATAAGGAGCCCAAAACTGCACACGACACTCCAAGTGTGGTCTCACTGGTGCCTTATAGAGCCTTAACATCACATCCCTGCTGTTATATTCTACACCTCGAGAAATGAATGCTAACATTATATTCACCTTCTTCACAACGGACTCAACCTGGAGGTTAACCTTCAGGGTATCTTGCACAAGGACTCCCAAGTCCCTTTGCATCTCTGCATTTTGAATTCTTTCCCCATCTAAGTAATAGTCTGTCCATTCATTTCTTCCACCAAAATGCATGACCATACACTTTCCAACATTGTATTTCATTTGCCACTTCTTTGCCCATTCCCCTAAACTATCTAAGTCTCTCTTCAGGCTCTCTGTTCCCTCAACACTACCCGCTCCTTCACCTATCTTTGTATCATCAGCAAATTTAGCCACAAATCCATTAGTACCATAGTCCAAATCATTGACATACATCATAAAAAGCAGCGGTCCCAACACTGATCCCTGTGGAATTTCACTGGTAACCAGCAGCCAGCCAGAATAGGATCCCTTTATTCCCACTCTCTGCTTTCTGCTGACCAACCAGTGCCCCACCCATGCTAGTAACTTCCAGTAATTCCATGGGCTCTTATCTTGCTTAATTAGCCTCATGTGCGGCACCTTGTCAATGGTCTTCTGAAAATCCAAGTACCCCACGTCTACTGCATCTCCTTTGTTTACCCTGCTTGTAATTTCCTCAAAGAATTGCAGTGGGTTTGTCAGGCAGGATTTTCCTTTCAGAAAACCATGCTGGTTTTGGCCTATTGCCTTGCCCTTTCTGAAGTCCACAATCAGTTTGTGGAACCAGTTCAGTGTTGCAGCGAGTGAAGTTATCCACGCTGGATCAAGAGCTAGATGGTTGCAGGGTAATAACAATTTTTGAACCTGGTGGTGTGGTACCTCCCTCCTTCCCGATGGCAGCAGTGAGAAGTGAGCTTGGCCTGGATGCTGGGTTTCTGATGATGGTGCTGCTTGCTTGTGGCAGCACTCCTCGTAGATGTGCACAATGGTGGGGATGGCTCTTCCTGTGGTGAGCTGGCTGTGTCCACCACCTTTTGTAGGCTCTTCCATTGCTGGTCATTGGTTTTCCCATATCAGTCTGTGACGCATATCTACACTGTGCACTTATGGAAGTTTGTCAAAGTTTTAGATGACTTGCCAAATCTGTGCCAACTTCTAAGAAAGTAGAAGCTTTAACGTGCCTTCTTTGAAATGACACTTGTGTGCTAGTCCCAGGACAGATCCTCTAATATGATAATGCTGAGGAATTTGAAGTTACTGAACTTCTGGAATGACATTGAAAGGAAGAAGAATTTAAGATGGTATCAGGAATATCAAGACTAATCGATCTGAAGCACACAGCTGCTTAAGGGGCAGCAGAAATGCACGAAGTACCCATACCTCTGGGCCACCTGAAATCTCATTGTTGGAAAAGGCAATGGTTCCCACGTTTGCATTAGTACCCACAAATCAAATGGGACTGCCTAAGAAGAAGTAAGCATTCTCTGAAATGCTTGTGATTCACAATGTACAATGGGGGGAGGGGGTTCTTGAGTTAGAAAATGCACTTTCTGAGAAGCATTTGGGCATCCTGATAGACTCATCACTATCAACGTCTAGACAATGCGCAGAAGCGATTAGGAAGGCAAATAGAATGTTGAGCTATATAATGCGTTTAGTGGAGTTCAAGTCTAGAGATGTTTTCCTTAAGCTGTATAACGTAATTCTGAGGCCACACCTTGAGTTCTGCGTACAATGTTGGTCTCAATATTTTGTGAGGGATGTGAAGGCACTGGAGAGAATTGAGAGAAGAGCAACGAGACTCATTCCAGGTCTGCAGGGTATGAGCTATGAAGAAAGACTGAAAGAATTAAGCAACACACATCAAAGTTGCTGGTGAACGCAGCAGGCCAGGCAGCATCTGTAGGAAGAGGTGTAGTCGACGTTTCAGGCCGAGACCCTTCATCAGGACTAACTGAAGGAAGAGTGAGTAAGGGATTTGAAAGTTAGAGGGGGAGGGGGAGATCCAAACTGATAGGAGAAGACAGGAGGGGGAGGGATAGAGCCAAGAGCTGGACAGGTGATAGGCAAAAGGGGATACGAGAGGATCATGGGACAGGAGGTCTGGGAAGAAAGACAAGGGGGGGGACCCAGAGGATGGGCAAGAGGTATATTCAGAGGGACAGAGGGAGAAAAAGGAGAGTGAGAGAAAGAATGTGTGCATAAAAATAAGTAACAGATGGGGTACGAGGGGGAGGTGGGGCCTGAAAGAATTAAACCTGCTTAGCCTAGGTAGGAGACATGATAGAAGTGTTCAAAATCAATAAGGGTATAAGTAAGGTGGATGCCAGCTGCTACTTCAAAATTAATCCATCAACAAGGACATGGGGCCATAGGTGGAGATGGTTGAAGGGAGATTTCAGACTAACATCTGGAAGCATTTCTTTTAACAGTGAGTTGTGGACAAACTTAAACATGAGGAAATCTGCAGATACTGGAATTTCAAGTAACACACCTCAAAGTTGCTGGTGAATGCAGCAGGTCAGGCAGCATCTGTAGGAAGAGGTATGAGACGTCGACTGTATCTCTTCCTAGAGATGCTGCCTGGCCTGCTGCGTACACCAGCAACTTTGACGTGTGTTGTGGGCAAACTACCCAGTTGTGTAGTTGAGCGTAGTACCCTAAGAGACTTTAAAATCTAAACTCATGTTATTTCAACACACTATGTCAATAGGAATTAGGCAAGCTTTGTTGGGCCAAATGTTCTGTTGTCAAAAACTTTCTAATGTTCTAATGATTTGAATGACCATGAAAGGCTCAACCTGTAAATTTATTCATATAGAATTACTGTCTCTTTACTATGACTCTTTTTCAAAGGTTGGTTTGACCTTGGATTTGTCGTGGAGCGTTGAATAGTTTCCCACTCGTTTGCATATTAAAAATTAATTGCTGGAGGGAACAAACAGCATCAGGAGATGCACAGGTTTCGGATTGTATCTGAACGAGTGAATTATTTCCCGATTCTAACACGTGTAGTGCGCTGCAGCCTGCAGATCACTATCACCCAGCTCTGAGCTTGTGCATGCTGCCTGCCTGTACTCAGTACAGTACATTCAAAAGGACAATAGGAGGGAGGGACTACAGTCTGATTGCTGTGAAGCTGACCAACCACTGTGGACAAGTAGAGAGGCCCCGCCCCTGGCATCCGGGGCTTTGAGCCTCACTCTGGTGGCGCAGCGCGTCTATAAAAGCGGGTCTGCGCCTCGGCGCCCATTTGCTTTTGTGTCGTAGGAGGAGTTGGTTTGTTAGTGCTTCTGTGATTGCTTTGAAGTGACAGAATCGTCGTTAAAGGTGAGTTGCTTCGGACGGGGTGAGAGGGAAGGTGACTGCAGACACGGTGGGGCGTTTTGACGGTGGGCCGTAATTGCGAGTGGTGCGTGTGGGGGGAGGGGTTGTCCGCCATGTTGTGAGGGTAGGGTTTGAGTGTGAGGGGACCGGCAGCCGAGTCTGGGTCCGCTGCTCGGCCACCTTACGTTCTGCTGCTTTGCTGTATCGGAGTGGCTTCACAGCGGGCGCTCATTACCGGTCTCTTGCGGGCACGGTCACGCCGAGCGCGGCGCCAACGGCGGAGGAGAGCGCCGCCATTTTGTGGCGGGAGTGGATGGCGCTGTCCGCGCTCCTTCATTTAACTGCCGCTGTCTGTCCCTGAGGGAGCGGGGTGAAAACGGTGTTGGAATGTTCGCGAATCCTGGTGGAGGGGTGGTGGATTCCCGGCCGTGGCCCGTGGCCATAAATGTAATGTGACGAATGCTATTCGGGAGGGAACGGGAATGCCTGTGCTGTTGGTGGGCAGGAATACTATCCGGCTATCTCTCTGCCGCTTTGTTTGCCGGAGGGAGGGGAAGACGGGAAAATGAATCTTCAGGAGGGGTGTGTGCCAAGCAGCAACTTTAGTCTATCGCGGCGTGCACCTGTCGTGCTGCTCAGGCAGCTTCTATCAATTTGTGCCCATAATAGAGTAGTGTGTGCTATCAACATCGTGTCTAGTGGCCAGACAGTCTCTCGTTTTAATCTTGTGGCATTCAATCTTGCAATGATTTATAACACATGTAAAGCCTATTCCTTCCACATCTTTGCCGTGAGTGAACAAAAGCCAGCGATTCTAGACTATAGACAGGGTGTTGCTATAGTCAAGGACCAGAGGGCACAGACTCAAATTTAGAGGGACGTTCATTTAGAACAGAGATGAGGAATTTCTTTAGCCAGAGGGTGGTGAATCTGTTGGAATTCAGTGCCACAGGCGGCTGTGGAGGCCTAATCATTGAATTTATAGGTTCTTGATAAATAAGGGTGTCTAAAGATTACAGGGAGAAAGAGGTCAAGAAGGCTAATAAATCAGCCATGATGGGAGGGGAATCAAACTCAATTGGCTGAATGGCCTAATTCTGCGTCTCTGTCTTATGGTCTTTCTGAAGGGTCTCGACTGGAAAAGTCATCTATTCTTCTACAGAATTTGCGGAGTCTTTTGTGTTGGTAATCAGTCATTATTGGGCGTATGTCAAATATAGTTTTTGTGCATGTCATTTTTATTCCTAGTGGCTAGACCACTAACAGTTGTACAATTTGTTTAAGTAGTGAGTATCAAGCAGTGGTAAATCAAGGCAACTGGACTTGCTCTGTTTAGAAGATGTTTCGCCACTCACCCAAGAGGCTTATTCACTTATACAGTGAAATCCAGTTCTCTTGATTTACTGCTGCTTGATATACAATGACCTGGATGACTGAGAACCTTTGTTGACTTAAAGTAGTGAATGTTATCAAAAATATTGTTATTCATTAAAGATCTTGGGAAATCTTGTGGCCTAATGACTTTAGATCATATTTAAAAGTGGAACCCATTCTTGATGACTCGTGTATTATAATTGGAAAGTTCTGAACGGATAAATTATTCCCTTGTTCTTTGACATAGCAAGGAATTAATATTTAAATGTCTTATTTTGATGCATGCTGGGGTCTTTTTCCTTACGACAAAGTCTTGACTGCTGCATTTCATTGAATTTAGGTTTGTGTGGTTAGTGAAGTATCACATTTTGGTAGATTTTGCTACTTTCAGTTGATATGTCATTGTATTCATACAAAAATAAAACAGTGAAATACATAGTGATTCCATGGGACTACCATAGAGAGCATCCTCTCACAACTTTCGAAAAACCGACTGGTTTATCAATTCAGCTGAAAAGGCTACTGGCTGCAATCTGCCATCATTTGCAGGATTTGTATGTGTCCAGGACATTGAAGTGGGGAAATTTAGTGTCATGGTGTCATAGAATACTACAGCACAGTAACAGGTACTCCAGCCTCGCACTCGTTCTTGCCAAACCGTTTTTGAACAGTATTCACCATGGAAGATGCCTTCTCCAAAAGGTCCTAGAAAGTGTTATGGGTCTCGCCCCAGGCAGTCTGATCATTTCTCTAGTTAGCCCACCCCCTCTATTACCTCAGTTACAGCAGTGTATTTTAAACCACTTTTTACAATGCTATTTACATTGTAAATACATACTGGTGTTTGTGCTCATTTTATTCCATATCCTTACTTTAACCTCTAAATTGTTTTTGTGTAATTCTTTTGTATCTTTTTTGTTGCATATCACATCAACACATTATAGCAAATTCCTAATAAATGTAAATTTATATGGCAAATAAAACTGATCCTTAATATTTTTAGGCAGCTACCAAGATGGTGGAAGCAGACCGTCCTGGAAAACTCTTCGTCGGTGGCCTTAACACTGAAACAAATGAAAAGGCACTTGAAGCAGTGTTTGGCAAATATGGAAGAATAGTTGAAGGTAATTCATCAATTTATGGTCATTTCTCTTACTTGGTCAAGTGAAGCTAAGGGTTCTCTGGCAGGTTTTGCATGGTATCCGGGCTGGTGTCAAGAAATTAGAGCAAGTGTGTATAGTAGATATTTGTCATTCACCAATTTTGTGTCATCTGCTCTTCCTCTCCCTACTTAAGGTTTTGATCATCACTTGCTTAGTAGATTCTTGCATTATTTATCCTTTGTGTTCCTGTTTATCTTCTCGCCCCCCCCCGAATCTGTCACAACCTTTACCCACACCCTGTTCAATCTGATTGTCAGCCTTCACCCCTCGTTAGCTCACCTATCACCTCCTGCCCTGTCACGCTCCTCTGTCTTCCTGTAAGTCAGTGGAATACGCAGGTAGGAACAGTAAAGTCTCAGAATCAGTAATGAATGTGGTTGGACGTTGCAGTGGATTTTAGTGCTGCTCATGTTGAGAATCGATTTGTATTAATTGCTACAGTTGAAGTTCATATTGATCATGCACTGGTTACTAACTTGTATTTCCCTTTCAGTTCTTCTAATGAAGGATCGTGAAACAAACAAATCAAGGGGTTTTGCTTTTATTACTTTCGAAAGTCCAGGAGATGCAAGGGATGCAGCCAGGGATATGAATGGAAAGGTGAGGTGTTATACTATAGAATAATACTTCAGTAGTTGTCTTTTTGGGGAAAAAGTTAATTCAACTATCAGTGGTACTGGTAAAGAATTGGAAGTCTGAAATGTGTGTGTGCATGCACACTTGAGTGTAGAGTATTTTCCTTGTTAGCCCATGACCTATCTCTGGCACAGTAAATTGACTTATGTAAAACATGTTAATTGGCTTTCAGTTGATGTCTTTATCCACTGTATGCCTGTGGCGATTTAGGTCAATACTGAAGAAGCCGTTGACTGCTACAGCTATGTGTTGTGTTATATTCTAAATTTTCCAAAAATGGGCTCTGTGGATCTGACTGTTCAAAAGAATAGGACTTGCTGTTATACAAAAATAGCTGAAATTTGTGAATCTTCGGGTGCTGAAAAAAATATATTGTAAAAATTTGACCCATTGAAGTTTCCATGAATTGTAACTAAAGGTTGCTCTCAGCGCGTTTTAATGAATTTCCGTATGCTGTCAGGTGTGGCTATTGATTATGAAGGTCTTTTGACAAGTAAAATAAAGTTCCATTGGTTGAGGGCGTGCTGTTTAATAACACTGGTTTTGAAAGTAAAATTATTTGGTACATAAGATTTAAAATGGTCTTGGATTCCATTTAAAACCTTCATAATTCAAAAGCAAAAAGAATGGATCTACTTGGCTTCAGTGTAATTTGTAGTTTGTATTTCCAGTCATGCCTTTTAAGTTGAATTCACTCCTGAGTGCACAGCTGACATTTTTATCACTCCCTCAATTTTTTTTTTAAGTCTTTGGATGGAAAACCCATTAAAGTAGAACAGGCTACTAAACCAGCATTTGAAAATAGTGGACGACGTGGACCACCCCCACCCCCAAGAAGTCGTGGTCCTCCTAGGGGAATTCGAGGTGGAAGAGGAGGTAGTGGAGGAATGAGAGGTCCACCTCAAAAAGGTAAGTAGTTGGAAAAGAGGATAAAAATACAAGAGTAAACTGGCAGGTCTATTACACTCTGTCTGGACAGTTGCAACCCAGCAGGTTTCAGAGTGAACCTCTGTCAAATTTGGGCAACACACACTGCAGGCTGGATGAGCTGGGCAAGCCAGCCAGCATCAATGCAAAAAAGTAACCAGTTGACATTTTGGGCTGAGAGTCTTCATCAGGCTGGCTGAGTTCCTTCAACATTTTGTGTGAGTTGCTTGGATTTCCAGCATCTGCAGATTTTCTCATGTCTCTGAAATGGAAGAACACACAACAGAGTAGGAATTTTAGTAATTTCTAATGGGCCTAGATACTCCTTGTCTTACAGAACTTGGATTCAAGAGGTTTGTTTTGACTTTTTGATTTCCCTGTTTCTCAATCCTGAACAATGTTCGTCCATGCTAAATGTCAGGTTGTATTCGTGTGCATGAGCCTGATGCCTTAGAATTGCAGTAAAAGACATAACATCTGTTACTTGTTAAATAGTTTCCCCTGGAGCTTTGCAAATGCTCATAGTGGCATATTTGATAATAGAGCCTCCAATGAGATAACTGTATGATTGCAACAACCAACCATGCGATGTGTGATCTTTGTATTATATTGAACAGTTTGTTAAACTGCATTGTAGCTGGATGCATTTTGTTTGAGCTGAGTTGTGAAAATAGGAATGAAACTGCTTTAGATGCATTTGTTGGTGCTTTCTGCTGCACAATTAAAGTACTAACTTGAAAAGTGCTCAAGCAGAACTGTGGTGATTTGCACCTTTTTAGTTCGGAGATATGCCTGGAACCTTGCTGTCTGTTCTTTTCCTTCAAGGACCGCGTTTGTTCAAAATTTTAAACCAAACTCTAATTTCAAGCGATGAAGTTGTGAATTGCAAACTAGACATGGTGGAGATAACTGGCAGGTCGGGCAGAACATTTGGAGAGAAGTAATGTTTCAGATTGGCCTTTCATCTGTGTTGAATCTCCACTGATGCTGGCCTATTCCAGTCCCTCCAGTATATGGTATTTATTTCACATTTCCTGTATCTGTTGTATGATTTAGAAATATGGTAGTATATTCTCATAGAAGTAAGTTATCTTGGTCTTCAGGTACAGTTAATACTTCATCTTGATAATTAGTCTTGTGTAGATAATAGTTTTCATGATATTTTCTGAGATGTGGTTGGACATGCTCAACAAAGTACAGCACAACTTAACTACCTGAATTTAACACACCAGTTAGTGAAGTGTATATGATCAAATGTGTCCATAATGATTGATTTTGTTTTTAGTGACCTCCAGAGGGCCACCATTGAAACGGGGTCCCCCTGGACGTGCCAATGGACCCCCACCGAAAAGGCTTCCGCCTTCAGGTCCAATGCGAACTGGAGGGATGGGAGGAAGAGGAAGTGGATCAAGAGGTAAGAACAATATTCATTAATGTTTAAATTTTTCTGCTTTGTTCAGGTTGAATATTTAAGTTAGTGTATTTTGTTCCTAGGGCCTCCCTCACGTGAAAGGGACAGTTATGGTTCACCTCCGTCCCGCAGAGAGATGATGCCATCCAGAAGAGATGATTATATTCCCAGAGAAGATTACTACTACAGAGACAAGTATAATCTTATTTGATCTGGGGACGTAATTAGCTATAAACTACCAGGTGGAAGATTAAGAGACAAAAGGAAATCATGAACTTTTAAGATCTTGGTTAGGGCACAATTGTCCAACTCTTGGGCATGATGTAAAATCTCAACATTGCACTAGTGATTTACCAACGTGATCCCAAGAGATACAAAAGTTGTGGTTCTTGATAACCTGGCAGAACTATTTAATCTCATGGGTGTAGATTAGATAGAAGCCATTTTCCTGTTTTGATGATTTAAAGGGTGGAGGACATAGATGAAATGCACAGTCAGCATTGTTCAATCGTACCTAAGAGTCTGAAAGGAAAATATTTGCATGGTTACAGTGAGATAGTTAGGTTTGCTTTTAAACTGAGATATTATTGGGAGATCGCTGTGCAAAGAATAACTGCATCTGAAAAGATACTTGTGGATGCACACTTGACATCTGCATTGTCTAGTCTCAAGCAATGATGACTTCTGTAGTATTGATTCTGAGAAATGATGTAACTGCATTTCCTCTAAGAAGTTCTGAGCTTTTCATCCGTTTTCATGAGATATGTCTCAGGCTTTTCAAGTTTTCAATGTCTTCATGGATGATCACTATGTGTAGCCACACACATTCAGCAGTTGGGATAATTTATTTATTGAAGTTTATGGATTTATTGAAATCTGTACAATTAATAGTGTGCTTAGACATTTTTTGCTTGTCAATTGTTTTGACTTCACTCCAGTGTTAGGTGGTTGTTTATAATGATGCTCATAATTCTCAGCCTATCATGTGGTGATGGCTTGCTAGAACTTTACGCCATTATTGCTCGTCCATTTATAACTGGTGCTGTTTTCAACTGTCTTATGACAAAGTTGTCTGTACCTTATTCTAGATTCTGATTTGTATTGCACACATTAGCAAACTTCTCATTATTTTGTACATTGCAGTTACTCTAACAGAGATTACCCAAGCTCTAGAGATGCAAGAGATTATGGTCCACCACCAAGGGATTCATATAGTTCCCGTGAATATTCCCATTCAGGTGGCCGTGATGATTATGGATCGCGAGGCTATAGGTATGACCGTATTTTGTGCCTTTGTTGTCAAACTCTGATTCAAGTTTCCTGATTGTCTTCATGATGAATAATTTCATTTCCAGTGATCGTGATGGATATGGTGGACGTGAGGCACGTGACTATTATAATGATCGTCCAAGTGGTGGCTCCTATAGAGACTCTTATGATGGCTATGGTAAGATGGCAATTGATTAGTGTCAGTGTTCATGTTGATGCAGACATTTCTCATTCTATTTTGGACAAGGCATACATTTTTTTTTTGAACTTGAGGGTTTGTTTGTCATGCATATGTCTTGAACTTTAAGCAGTTTATTTTTACAGTGATAAAATCCACAGCAAAACAAATGAACTTCAAAATAAAGCACAAACTTGCTGCTGAGCAATATCCGTCAAACAAAAGGCCTAGTCATTTAAGAAAATACATATTCAACTTGTAGTGAAATAAAATGAGTTACATGTGCATACGTAAACCTAAAGGCTGGAAATATTTCTGCATAACCTCCCCAACTGTTGCTGGAAGGATGACAATGTGAGACCTACCAAAATGAGTTAAGTCTTACATTTAAAACTTCACTACTTTGCTCAAATGATCCCCCAATGATGGGAACATCTCAATGCTGCATCTTATCAAATGCCGCAAGTGCAAACAAGTTTTTAAAAATGCAGATTTCAACAAAGCTGCAGTAAGTGAGTAAATCTTATAAAATGTAAGGAATATTTCAAACGTTTCCATATGACCTGACCATTGACCCTGCAGGTAACTCACGAGGCGCTCCACCTGCACGAGGGCCTCCACCATCTTACAGTGGAGGTGGCCGTTACGATGACTACAGCAACAGCTCAAGGGATGGATATGGTGGAGGCCGTGATAACTACAGCAGAAGTGATACTTACTCGAGTAGCCGCAATGATCGTGTTGGTAGGCAAGATAGAGGCCCAGGTGTTCCAATGGAAAGAGGCTATCCTCCACGCGATTCATACAGCAGCTCAAGCCGCGGAGGAAATCGTGGATCAGGGCGTGGAGGAAATCGCTCTGACAGGGGCAGTGGCCGAAGCAGATACTAAAACTGAACTTAATATAAATTGGACCAAAAAGCCCTTGCTCTCTTAATGCTGTTTTTCCTTACTGAAACACAACAAACAATTTGAGGTGAAAGGACTGTCAAGTGCTTTCCATGCAAGCAGATTTTGAGAATTTAATTCGGTTTGCTGTTTATTGTTAGTTATTTTTTTGTTTTTTTTAAAAAAGTCAGTTTGTACTTTCTAGTGGGAACGGTGCAGAAACTGGTTAAACATGGAAAAAAAAAGTTAATGTTATATTGGTGCTACTGTCTGTGGCTTTTCCATACTTGCATATGGATATATAGAACTAGATCTTGCTTTGTTGCACCAGTGCTATTGTGAAATAAAAATCAAAAGTTTTCAGTGAACAATGTTATGTTGTTTAACCAAACTCCTTTGGTGGGGTGGGGGTGAGGGGGAGGTAATACAAAGAAAATATTTTAGTTGTTTTTCAAAATGGGAAGGAAAAAGTGCCCAGACAACTGAATTCAACTAACAGCAAGCAATGCCGATGAACGTTCATAACTGCCCGATGAAACCTTGCAATTTTCAAAATATGCCAGTTGTATTTCAGTCTCCTCCAGTTACAGATCAACATTCAACCTCAAAAGCTCCAGCCACAGCTGACTCTGAAGCAAGCTGGTTAAAAAAATTACAAATCATCACCAGTGAGTATCTTTAAAAGTGATTTGTTGTTAAGTTCTGGCTTAAAGTGGATACAAATCTTAAAATTTCCCAAATGTCATTTAAGCACTTTTATGACTCCATTTTCTGCAAGTGTAGTATCTCACTTTAAAAGGAATTTGCTGTAATTTTAAGAATTTGGCATCAAGATTTACAAAGTCATCCTGCAAAAGCCTGTTACTGTTCAAAAGCTGGAGACTTAGGAAAGGCAGTTGAATCTAGGACATACTCAACCGAATCAAAGAGCCAATTAAATGTGAAAAGAGCAACTCTGGTAAGCAACGCAAACCTTTTTATCTTAACCTACTAAGTGAAACCCATGGTTGCATAAGGAAGTACTTCGCTCACCAATTATAACTCCATGTTCAATTAAAACAAAATGGAATTGCGTAGGTAATCAACAAACCATTATAAGTTGCCTACTAAATGAATCCTGGTTACATAAGGAAACCACCAAATATTGTCATCCTTCTGTTCGATTTAAATGAAATGGAATTCTATACATAACGCAAAACCAAACCTGCACAGCAATTTTTCTGAAGCACTTTGGACAACTTTTGAACCCTCAGCAGCATCAGTGGACTGACTGGAAGGCCAAAGGAAAAAGTAAATTGTGCTTTGAATGATTTAAAACTCAATATTTTTAGTAACAATGATAAAATACAAATATTGAGTTAGGTGTAATACAGTATAAGTTTTAGCATGTATTTTCTTACAGGATGAGGATATAGAAAATGGTTCTTGAACATTTTTGATGAGGAACTGTCCAGCTGTTGGGTGATGATATCCTGAGTTGAATCAAATGGAAGATCATTTATCCAGGTACACTAATAGAGAGATTATTTTGTGTATTTTAGCCAACTAATTTTCTGTGTGGTGAATTTAAT
Source organism: Mobula birostris (assembly GCF_030028105.1). Classification (NCBI taxonomy): domain Eukaryota; kingdom Metazoa; phylum Chordata; class Chondrichthyes; order Myliobatiformes; family Myliobatidae; genus Mobula; species Mobula birostris. The sequence continues at coordinate 146,698,350 of NC_092379.1, forward strand.
TTGTAATCCAAAATATGGAAGGACAACATTCACGTGATGGCAATTACTGACAATTAGGTCCCAATGACATGCCCTGCCACATTATACCATATCCTAATACTGGATGATTATAATTATTTAATAGTGACAGCATGGAAGGAGCCCATTCATATTGTTGAGTCTAGCATCTTTGAGAAATCCAGTGGTCCCTGTAAATTTGATGTTTACCTGACCCTGGTAGTACTGTCTCCAGGTGCATTTGGGCCATTTGCCAAAGTCTTAATTCTAGGATCTCCCTTGGGAACAGTTTTCCTTTCCTTGTCTCTGATTTTCAACACCTCTATAAAGTGCAGTTAGCCATGTACTTTTCTTACCCATCTTAGCTCACCCAGTTTCCATGATATTTGTATAGTCACTTTCTTAAGTCCCTGTTTAGTTATTTAATATAGCTTGGAGTAGGCCCCTCCAGTCCTTCGAGCCATACTGCCCCAGTAACCCCACAATTCTGCTTAACCCTAATCTAATCATGGGACAATTAGCAGTAGCCAATTAATGCACCCGGTATGTCTTTGGACTGTGGGAGGAAACCTGAGCACCCGGAGAAAACCTGTGCATTCAGTGGGGAGGAGGTACAGGGACTGCTTACAGAGTGTCGCCAGAGTTGAACTCTAAATACCAGAACACCCCAAATTGTAATAGGGGCATATTAATCACCATGTTGATGTTAAGTAGTTAAATTATTTCAATTTTACAATTTTTTTAAAAATGTCTTAATTTCTCTGCAGCTTTCTCTTAAACCTTTTCACCTGTTAATCTTTGATTTGCTTAGCTTGGTACCTTGTAAGATAACCACTTTATCTTTCCCCTTATTGAGTGCCTGGTATAGAAATTAAAGTCTTTCTGCTATACAGATTTTTTTCAATAAATATGTAATTAGTGGCTACTGCATTTTCTTTCAGATCAGAAGAAATCTGGATTTAAGTGAAATGACCGTTGAAAATACATAGTGGAGCAGCATAAAGGGTGGAATGGTGAAGAGAGCTTGAACTGCATTTGACCTTTTGATGAGCTGGAAGGCTGTTTCCTTATAGCACTACCGAGAACAAAAAAAGGCACTTAGATCTGTACCCCACCATGTTTTTGAAGTGCATTCAGGTGTTACTATGTTGTACTGTAGATATTAAAAGCAGTTTGGGTTTCTACATTTCTTCCATTGTTAACGTCCTTTCCAGTTGTCTTTAGCATTTTGGCGATTACTGTGACGCTTTCATTCCTCATGCCTATAGTAACTGTCAATAATTGCCCTCTTTGGGCTGTTAATTCATCTATAGTTAGAATTAATCTGAAACACACTTGTTTCCGTGGGGAAAGTAGTCTGTAAGGTGTAATACTGAAGAATGAGATGAGCTAATCTTTACTACTGTGGTCTTTGCTTTCCTATGTCACAGGGTTTGAGTCTAATTTTTTTGAGATGTTGTTAGAATATCACTGGCATATGTCATGTAGTTTTGTGTCGGCATGTGGCCAAGTGGTTAAGGCATTGGACTAGCGACCAGAAGGTCGTGAGTTTGAGCCCCAGCCGAGGAAACATGTTGTGTCCTTGAGCAAGGCACTTAATCACACATTGCTCTGCAACGACACTGGTGCCAAGCTGTGAAGACTTTCCAGGCGCAGATCCATGGTCTCGCAAGACTAACGGATGCCTTTATTTATTTGTTTTGTGGCAGCAGTACGTTCTAATAGAAAATAGTAAAACAATAAGTTACATTAGATATATAAAAAAGAAATGCAAAATGAGAGGAATGTTCTCCACGGTACTTCTGCAGAAATTTGAGAGTCTTTGATGACTTGCCAAGTTTCCTTAAACGCAATTTAGCCACTACCATGGCTTCTTTGTAATTGCATCAATATATTGGACCCAGGGTAGATCTTAAAGATATTGACACCCAGGATCATTCCACACGGAAATTTTCTTGATATTATTCTTTAGTTGTCCATATCAAGAGCTTTGGATACCAAAAACGTGGGACAGATGAGAGTAGAGGAATAGTTTTTCATGAATGGGTTGTGGATGATGCTAGCAAGTTATTTGGGCTGGTGGGTTCTTTCTGGTGAGCTGATGACACAACATTTCACTACTTCCATTTCTGCTTTTAGGTCCTGTGACTTTAATTATTTTTGTAATCTGCTATTAATCTAGGTTCTGTTACTCATCCAGAAAAGTCACCATTTGTTGCTTATCCCTGGTTATCCAGAAGGGCAAGTGTTTGACAATTAATTTGGATCATAAGACATTTAGAGCAGAATTAGGCCATTCAGCCCATTGAGTATGCACTGCCATTCCATCATGGCTGACCAAGGAACCCACTCAACCCCATACATATGCCTCTTTGAAATATCCTTTGATGCCCTGACCGATCAGGAAACTATCAGCTTCCACCTTAAATGTACCCGCAGACTTGGCCTCCATGATAGTCTGTGGCAGAGCATCCCACAGGTTAAGAGAAAATGCGCTTGCCTCTTTCTAAAGGCTGTACCCTCTAGTTCTGGATACCACCAACATAGGAAACATCCTCTCCACACCCACCCTATCTAGTTTCAATATTCTGTAGGTTTCAATGAGGTCCCAATGTATTGTACTCACTGGAATTTTTCTAAATTCCAGTGAGTACAAGCCCAAAGCTGTCATGCTGCTTTTATGTTAACCCCTTCATTTCCAGAGTCATCCTCATGAACCTCATCTGGACTATATCCAATGACAACACATACTTTCTGAGATATGGTGTGCAGAACCAATGGCAGTACTTAAGTGCAGCTTGATCTCTGTCTTCTAAAGCCTCAGCATTGTCTCCTTGCTTTTTTATTCCATCTCCCTTGAAATAAATGCCAACATTGCATTTGCCTTATTTACCACACTCAACCTGTGAATTAGCTTTTTGGGAGTCTTGCATGAGGACTTATAGTCCCTCTGCACCTCTGGTGTTTGAACCTCCTCCCCATTTAGATAATCTGCACTGTTGTTCCTTTTACCAAATTGCATTATCGTACATTACCCAACCCTATTCCATCTGCCACTTTTTGCCCATTTTTCCAATTTGACCAGGTCCTGCAAATGTACTGCCTCCTCAGCACGATCTACATCTCTACCTATCTTCATATCATTGGCAAATTTTTGCCACAAAGCCATTAATTCCATTATCTAAATTATTGACAAACAATGTGAAAAGCAATGGTCCCAATACTGACCCGTGAGGAAAATCACTAGTGACAGGCAGCCAGTCAGGAAATTTGTGAAGGATAATTTTTCTGAAGTTGAGTAAAGCGCTTTAATTTTTTTTTTAATTGATCATTGGGCAGGATAGATATTTGTACTTAGAACTTGCCTTAGTGTTAAAGGAAAAAGGTTTATTTTCCAAAAGTTTGAATGTGGTATGGATGTGAAATGACATGCAGAAAGCCTTGTGTGAGATTTAAGATGGATTATTTAATGGCAATTCCCATAGACAAGTGTAAAAGAGAACAAAATAGTTATTCTGGATCTGTTGCAGCACAGAAAACAATAAGATAACACAATGTATATGGATTATGTGTACATAAGTTACGCCAATCACATTGTACATAAGGTGACTGACAGAAAATGAGAAAGTGGTGCTTGGGGGTGTGGAAGGCTGGGTTAGTTACGTAGGATCCTTCACCATGTTTCTGGCACCTTGATGGTAGTGGGCTTGTGCCGGTAATGCCTTGGGCAGTTTTGACTTCCTGTCCACCACATGTTAGGGTGCTTTCTACATTGCATCTGTAGAATCATGTCAATATGGATGATATTGTCCAGCTCAGCTCTCTTCAGCCTTCTCAGAAAGAAGTGGTGTTGGTGAACTTTACTGATTGTGTATAATGTGTTCTGGGACCAAGAGAGGATGTGAGATGTGCAATCCCATTGCTGTGCCACCAATGTAAATCGGTGCAACTTCTCCCAAAATTAATAACCATCTCCTTTGTTAGGCTATCACCAGGTCTCAAACTCTTCCACCTCATCTCTATAGGCAATTTTATCGATGATGAGTCCCAGCATTGTTGTGCACTGGCAAACTTGAAGATTGTGATTACTTGGGTGTTTGGTCATGTAGTCAATGTGTGAGCAGATTCAGACAATGGACTCAGCACACAGTTCTGTGGGACATGTGAAAGATGTCAGTGAGTACTTGTCCTGGGATGTTGTCTTGCCCAGCTGTCTTGATTTTTTGGCTGGCATTGTGTCGGATGCCTCCAAGCTTGCAGAAACGTTCATCAGGGAGGAAGAGATGTCTGTGGTTTAGTTGATGCTGTTTTTCCTTGCATAGTCAGTAGTATCCTTGACCCAGTCATGTATGTCAGGGATTATTATTGTGTGTAGGCAGTCTTTGCTGTATTGATGTCAAAGGTGAGGTTTCTTCTGGCTGTTCTGAGGGATTGAAGATGGCATCCCAGGCTTTTCGTAGGGAGTGCACCTCTGTTCAGCCAGGGCTTCTGGTTGGGCTGTTCTTGAGGTACAATGTCTACACATTTACTGATGTAGCTGGTGTCAGATGAGGTATATCCCTCAAGGTTTGTGTCTCCTGTTTGTGCCTCCTTGAACATCTGCCGGTTCAAAGCAGTCCTGAAGCATACAAATTGTTTAATTAGGCCATATAGTGATAGTCGTTTTCATTCTTCATTTTCAGCAGCAAGGTGTGTTGTAATTAACATTATGGAACTGTCATCAGAAAGGCCAAGATGAGGGTGTAGGATGGCTTTGTAATTACCACATCTGTTTGTATAAACATGGTTCAGTCCATTTGTTCACCAAGTGGCCTTGGTGACATGGTAGAATTTGGGTAAAATGTCCTGGGGGTTAATTGGAGTCTGCTGCAATGACTGCCCAGATGCTTGCTTTTGTAGAGAGCTGATGATTCTGTAAAGCTTATTGGTGGGGGGAGGCGCGCGGGGGGAGATGATGTAGTAATTTCCCTGGGCAGGTAATGTTGCTGGCATTTGCAGTGCCTTGCACAAGTTTTTAGCCCCCAACTCTTGATTCACTTAAGTACTAATACCAGGGATTTTGATCAATTTATCTGACAATTTTTATTTGTGAATCACATGCTCTTTTTTTCCATAGTAGATGACAAAAGAACAGGTAAAATTGTAAAGCATGAAAAATCAAAATATTCTGTAAAGTGATCATGCTTTCAAAATAAACTTAATTTCTAAAAATTTACTATAAAGAGCAGCAAACAATAAAAATGTGAAACAAATCAATATTTGTGTGACTACCTTTTGCCTTTAGAATTGCATGAGTTCTTTTAGGTACAATGATGCAGTTTTATAAGAAAATCAGCTGGTAGTTTGTTCCAAGCATCTTGGAGGAGTTGCCACCATTCATCTACAAACTTTGGCAATCTCTCCAGGCCACCTCCATAAGACATGGGAGCAGAATTAGCCCATTCACACCATCGAGTCTGCTTCGCCATTTCATCATGACTGATCCTGGATCCCATTCAACCCCATACACCTGCTGTCTCACTGTATCCCTCGATCCCCCAACCAATCGGGAAGCTATGAACAACACACATCAAAGTTGCTGGTGAACGCAGCAGGGCAGGCAGCATCTCCAGGAAGAGGTACAGTTGACATTTCAGGCCAAGACCCTTCGTCAGGGAATCTATGAACTTGCACTTTAAATATACCCACCAATATGGCCTCCACCGCAGTCTGGTAGAGCATTCCACTGATTCACCACTCTTGGTCTAAAAAAAATCCTAATTTTTGTCCTAAAAGGTCACCCCTCAATTTGAGGCTGTGCCTTCTGGTTTTAGATTCCCCCACCATAGGAAATGCCCTCTCCATATTCAGAGGTTTCAATGAGAACCCCGCCCCCAGCATTCTTCTAAATACCAGTGAGTGCAGGCCGAAAGCTGTCAAATACTCCATACATTAACCTTTCTTTCCTGGAATCTTCCTCATGATCCTCCTCTGGACTCTCCAATGTAAACACATCCTTTCTGAGATATGGGACCCAAAACTTGTCAATGCACCAAGTGTAGGCTGATGAGTATCTTGTACAACTTCAGCTTTTATATTCTACATTTATTTAACCTGGGAGTCTTGCACAAGGACACCGAAGACCACTTGCTTCCCTGATGTTTGAATTTTCTCCCCATTTAGATAAGTCTGCACTATTGTTCCTTTTACCAAAATGCATTATCGTACATTTCCCAACACTATCCCTTCTGCCACTTCTTTGCCCATTCTTCCTGCGGCAATCACATTGCTTCCTCACCACTACCTACTCCTCAGCCTTATCTACAAACTGTCACAAAACCATTAATTCCAATATCTAAATCTTTAACAATGTAAAAAGTTGCAATCCCAATACTGACCCCTGAGGAACAGCACTAGGCACAGGCAGCCAACCAGAAAAGCCCTTTATTCCTCCTTGCTGCCTCCATGTCAGCCATTCCTCTATCCATGTCAGTGTATTTCCAAGAACACCATAGGATTTTATCCTGTTAAGTAGCCCAATATGCGGCACCTTATCAAATGCCTTCTGAAAGTACAAGTAATTGATATCCACTGCATCACCCTTGGTGAGTCCTGCTCGTTACTACTTAGAATTACAACAAAGTTGTCAAGATTTCCCTTTACGAGAACCATGGTGACAAACTTATTTTATCATTACCCTGAAAGCTCTTCCTTAATAATAGACTCCAGCATTTTGTCAACCACTGAGGAAAGCTAACTGGCTTATAATTTATTTTGTCTTCCCTTAAAGAGTGGAGTGACATTGGCAATTTTCCTGGCCTCTGGAACCATGCCAGAATCAAGTGACTTTGGAAAGATCATGAACAATGCATCTGTTATCTCTTTAGCAACTTCTCAGGACTCTGGGATGTAGTCCATCTGGTCCAGGTGACTCCTCCACCTCAGACCTTTCATAGAACAGCATAGAAAACAGGCCATTTGGCCCTTCTACTCTGTGCCAAAACATTATTCCGCTAGTCCCATTGACCTGCATCCAGTCAATATCCCTCCAGACCTCTCCCATCCATGTATCTATCCAACTTATTCTTAAAACTTAAGAGTGAGCCTGCATTTACCACGTCAGATGGCAGCTCCTTCCACACTCCCACCACTCTGAGTGAAGAAGTTCCCCCTTTCACCCTAAAGTTATGTCCTCCTGTATTTATCCCTCCTAATCTAAGTGGAAAGAGCCTATTCACATTTACTCTGTCTTTCAGTTTGCCTTGCACTTTTTTCCTTTGTAGTACCAATGGCCCTCGTGCTCCCTGACACTCATGGACCTCTGGCACACTGCTAGTGTCTTACACAGTGAAGACAGATGGACAGTACCCATTAAGTTCACTTGCTATCTCCTTGTCCCCCATTACTGCCTCACCAGCATTATTTTCCAGTGGTTGAATAACAACTTCCGCCTCCCTTTTACTCAAGACTGAAAAAAACTTAACAGTATTTTGCTTTATGATATCAACTAGTTTGCCCTCATATTTAATCTTTTCCTTTCTTATAGTCTCTGTTGAGATCATGGCTCTGTAGAGGCCATGCCATCTGTTGAAGATTTCCCTTGTTCTTTTCACTGGAAATGGTTATTTATGACTGGCCTTTTCTTTGTGGTTATTGTCCTGCTGCAGAATGAAGTTGGGACTGATGTTATTGTGTGATGGATGACAATCTGTCTGTACTTCTCAGCATTGAAGATTCCAACTCCATTTGCAGAAATGCAGCCCTGGGCCTGTAGGAATCTCCCTCGTGCTTGCTTCACGTTTGGCTGTGGACACTGGTCCATGTAGCACTCTCCAGCTCTTCTCAAACTGCCTCCTGTTTGAGCCAAAAATTTCAATTTTTGACTCGTCTGAACCAGACACTTGCTGCCATTGTACCCCAGCCCTTGTGTTTTTGTGTGTAGGTGGGTCTTGGCTTTGTTTCCAATTCAGAAGAATGGCATTTTGGCAGCAACTCTTCCATGAAGGCCACTGCTGATGAGACTTCTTCGAACTGTATATGGGTGTACTTGGGTTCCAGTGGTTTCTGAGAGTTCAGAGCTGACAGCGTAAGTAGAAGGGACATCAATTTAATGTACCTCATCTGCTGCACTCAATTTCTGTGGCTGACCATTTTCTGGTCTTCACCCTTGCCTGTTTCTTTATGCTTCTTCAGCAGAGCTTGGACAGCACATCTTGACACTCTCGTTTGCCATGAAATTTCTGTTTGGGATATACCTTGCTGATGCAGGCTGAAAGATTGCGTCTTGTTGATGTGCTCATTTTTGCCATGGTGAAAGAATTGATTTGAAGATTATACCATCATTTGCTACACCCATGGCTTTTAGTTTGGTTATCCTTTGCCTGGTTTGATTCATTCTGCATCTACTTCTGTTTCAGTTAATTAGTTTAGTTCACTCAGTCCATTATGTCATTGATCCTGGCATCCTGGTTAACTTCGTTTGATTGTGCACTGGTAACACAAAGTAATCAAGTTTTTATTTGAAAAATGGTCTATTACCTAATATATCACGAGATGCTGGAAATGCAAAGCAACACACACTCACACACACTCACTCTCACACTCACACTCACTCTTATTGGAAGGGACTGGATATGAGCATTTGGATAGATGTGGACTGATTAAGGATAGTCATCATGGCTTTGTGCATGGTAGGTCATAATAGAGTTTTTTGAGGAAGTTACCAAGTGAAGTTGTCTACATGGACTTCAGCAAGGTATTTGACTAGGTCCTGCATGGGAGGTTGGTCAAGAAGGTTCAATCGTTTTGCATTCAAGATGAGGTAGTAAATTGCACTAGACCTTGGCTTTATGGGAGAAGCCAGAGAGTGGTAGTGGACAGTTTCCTGCGACTAGTGGAGGAGTGCCACAGGGATTGGTTCTGGGCCCGTTGTTTATCATCTATGTCAATGATCTGGATGACGTGATTAACTAGGTCAGCAGATTTGTGGATGATACCAGGATTGGAGGTGTAATGGACAGCAAGGAAGACGATCATGTCCTGCAGCGGGGTTTGGACCAGCTGAAAAGAAATAGGCTGAAAAAAATGGCAGATGGAATTCAATGCATACAAGTGTGAGGTGTTACATTTCGGTTGGACCAGCCAGGGGATTTTGCACAGTGAACAGTAGGGCACAAAGGAGTGCCGTAGAGCACGGTCCATAATTAATCAAGTGGTGTTACAGGTAAAGAAACTTTTGGTACATTAGCCTTTATAAATCAATGTATTGAGTATAGACAATGGGATGTTATGTTGAAATTGTACAAGAAGTTGGTGAGGCCTAATTTGGGGCATTGTCTGCGGCTTTGGTCACCTACCTACATAAAAATGTAAATAAGGTTGAAGGAGTGCAGAGAAAACTTACAAGGGTGTTATAGGGTCTAGACCTGAGATACAAGGAAAGATTCAATGTTAGAACCTTATTCCTTGGAATGTCGAAGATTGAGAGGTGATATAATATACAAAATTATGAAGTGTATAGATAATGAGTGTTTAGAAATCTAATTTTTCTACAGATACAAATGCAGACAAAAATAATTTAAAACAACTTACATTAGAAATCTAGGGTGCCCAAGACTTATCAACAATACTGTAGTTGGACCCCCTCTTGCAGCTTTTTGGATAGTCTCTAATTTGCTTTGCACAACATGATGTAAAATTGCTCAAGTTCTGCTAGGTTAGTTTGGGAACAGCAGTGGACATCTTGCTGGAGATGTTCGATTGCGTTGAGGTCAGGATTCTGACTGGGCCACTCAAGGATATCAATGTTCTTCATTTGAAGCCATTCCCTTGTTGCTCTGGCAGTGTGCTTTGGATCATTCTCTTGTTGAAAGACTAACCTTCTTCCCAGTGTAAGCTTTCTGGCAGAAATTAGCAGGTTTCCATCCAGATCTCCATATTTAGCAGTATGCGCATTACCATCATTCCTGACCAGATGTTCAGCTCCTCCTAATGCTGAAGAGCGTTCCCATAGCATGATGCTACTACCTCCACCATACATTGCCGGGCGGGAAGGTGTTACTTGCTGATGTGTAATATTACATTTACGCCACACATACTACTTAATATTGGACAGAAAGTTTTAGCCACCGCTTCATTCTTGCCACTCTTCCATAAACACCCTTTTTGTGCAAGGCCTTGGAGATTGTGGAGACATGAACTACATCTCCAGTAGCAGCCACTGACTTCTGCATCACTGTAGCCTCTCTGGTACGTGTTATTCTTCTCCAGCAACTAAGTTTAGAGGGGTGGTTTGACGCAAGGCCATATGACTGGTTTCGTATCTTTTCACTTTTCCATTATGCACTGCACTGAGCTCTGCGGTATGTTCAGTGCCTTTTGTGTCTTATATCTTTCCCCTGGTCTGTGCAACTCTATTATCATTTCCCTGACTTGTCTTGAATGCTCTTTTCTCTTTATTTTGGTTTGCTCTATTGAAAATTTACCATACAGTTGTGCCTTACAGAGAGGAGGTTATTTATTCTTATGAATTCATTGAAAACAGGTCATCCTTCAATTATCTACATCAGCAAATACTTCTGACCTTTTTTGGTGGTTGGCAGTCCAACTTAGCTTTTAAGTTGCCACCATAGAGTGTTGATTCAAATATTTCTGCAAAGACCTCATTTGCATTCACAACACTACACCCTCCCCCTTTCCTTACAAAACTGACAAAACCACCCCCTTTACCAAATTACCTATTATGCCTAATAACAATATAATCTTGCAAATAAAAACTTGTGTGTAACAACCAGGTTTTCTGAATAAATATAACATCAGGATGATTTAACAAATCAGCAATAAGCTTAAAATCTTGGAAATCAGGCTTCTCGCATGCCACTGCAATATTCTAAATCCCATTGTATACCTTCACAAGTGGACTAGGATAGAAATACCCCATCCAAGATACTTTAATGTAGATTTCACAATAATTTTCTCAGTCTGAGCAGTACAATTCCCCACTTCTGTTATAGACATCACAATCTTCAATTTATCCCCAGGTAAGGTTCTTCTAGTAAGATAAAGAATGATGCTAACATATATCCACTGACTTCGTAGTCTGGTCTCTCAAACTTTTGTTTAACTTTTTGCAAGATATTTGCATAAGATGCACCCAACTGTACTCGTTGAACTGCAGCTGTCACCTTAAACACTTCACATCCTCTATGTGCTGTACTATGTTCTCCACAATTACAGCAGTTTAACTTTATACCTTCACTATAGTTCCCAACACTTACTCCAACTCAGTTTTTCATGACATCTGCTGCAACCTGCCCAACTCTGGCATTTAAAACATTTAAGTGGAGATGAAATATTAGCTTGTCAATTTGTCATTAAGATGCCCTGAACTAACTTTATCAGGAAGCTTCACCTCAAAATAAATCAATACAGATTAGCTATCCATCTTTTCTTCACTTCTAAATGAGACTTAACCTGCTCTGTTGAAATCTCCACGAAAACACCTGTTATGACACCCCATACATCTATTTCGAAAAGGCAACATAGATGCTATGTCTTCAAACATAGTGCCTTCTCACACTTTACTATCCTTACAAACGACTAACACGTTCCCTCCTCTCAAAGTACAAGCACAATCTATCTCCCCATAGCAGATTTCAACATTCTGGTTAATCGGGCTGTACAGGGTCAAATTTTAACAATTTTTTTTCCCAAAAAAAATCCTGCCCTTCATCACTAGGAATCACTTCAATATTATGTTTTTCCTGTCTTACAGATCCATATTCAACTTCATTTCAATCTCCCACCAAATGTACTTTCCCAATCTTTGTTTTTGGTTCCTTTTCCAGATCCTCCTCACTACCTGAACCCACACTCCTTCCCAACATCCCCACACCAGTAACAATCCAGCACCCAGTCTTCGTATTAGCAGCCTATGCGTCAACAAATTGGGTAAGTTGGTAAGGTAATACATTGTACCTGAGGAAAGTTGTTGTAATTACAAATAGGATGAATACTTTTTCAGCCTCACAATTTTGATTTTTAGTAAATTGTTGGCAGGTTTTCAATTCTTGTTTTGACATGATACACAATGTTTGTAGATAAGGTCAAAATCATATTTCAGTATCTTAAATTTAGAAAATGAGATAGTAAAATGTGTAAATACTTGAGGCTTCTGAATATTTCTTAAAGGCAGTAATTAAAAAATGCCCAGTTTCCCCAGAGCAGTGACTGCTAACTACAGATGAGTTTGCGTATCTCCTTTGGATTTCCTCGGCAGGGAGTTTCATGTCTGTGGGACGGTCACCCTGTCGATTTGAAACATTGAATCGTAGCACACATCAAAGTTGCTGGTGAACACAGCAGGCCAGGCAGCATCTCTAGGAAGAGGTACAGTCGATGTTTCGGGCTGAGACCCTCCGTCAGGACAGGAAGCTTGAATTTCCAGCATCTGCAGAATTCCTTGTGTTTACTGAATCATGTATATTGTTTTTTAACCATGTTCTGGTGTAAATGAGAAAGGAGCAGTTTCTTATCTTTGTGCGTTCATTCTTAGTCTTAATGAGCCCATTTTTTGGGTTAGCTCTCAGCCTCACCAGCACCCTGGCTCTTGCTGCAGTGTAAGTTTCTGCTTGATGTTACACTGGATGCATGCGCCTTTTCCTGGCCGAGCTGCCTAGGCCAGGTTGCTGTCGCCAGGTGTCCATTCAGTCCCTAATCTATAGAGCACTGTCATTGACTCTGCTGCTGGTGGATTAAATGTAATTTTGTCAAGGATTTTGTATTCCTGGAGCTTTGATTAAATGAAATCCTGACTAGAAACTTTGAAATGCTGTCTGAATTTAAAGCTAGCATAATTATTGGGAGTTGGAGAAGTTGCTGCATCTCTGCACATCGCCATGTTGACATGAGCAGAGATGCTGAGGGTAATTTCTGCATCTGGAGAGTGAACATTCAGGTAGAGTAAGAGATTAAAGCAGATGCCTTGTTCACTTTTACTGTAAACTAATTTGAATAGGTGAGTATATGTGCTATCATTATGTGAAGCCTTGGTAAGACCACACAGAGTACCCTCATTGCAAAACGACATGGGGAGGATGCTTTCCCTAACAGGCCAGTCTCAGGAAATGGGTAGGTCACTTGGTGACATGGACAAGTGGTAGGCCAGTGGAATTGTTACAACAGAGTGAAAGTGAAATATTTGCTAAATCTATTTACAAGAAATGAGTACAAAAGGCACTGAGCGATATGAGGAGAGGCAGGGCTGGTAAATGGGATTTGTGTAGAATCATACTTCCCGGTCAGTGGAACAGCTGACTCCTGTGTGTCCATGCTTCTAACAACCTCTGCTGCAACTCGCCCTTAGAGCATCATTTACATAAATGTAGTTGACTTTCATTTCAAGTAAAAATCGTTGTCTCATCTGAAGTGGAAAAATGAGCTTCTGGTACTGTTGAAAATTAGATTTTATTTTCTATAGTACGTATAAAAAGTATTCTCCATTCCCAGCCCCCCACCGTGAAGTTTTCACGATTTACTGTTTTACAACATTGAATCACAGTCGATTTAATTTGGCTTTTTTGACACTGATTAACAGAAAAGACTCTTCCATGTCAAAGTGAAAACAATTTCTACAATTTGGGCTAAGTTTATTATAATTATTAAACACAAAATAATTGATTGCCTAATTACTCACCCCCTTCAAGTCAGTGTTTAGTAGATGCCCCTTTGGCAGAAATTACAGTCTTGGCTCTGTGGATAGCTCTCTATGAGCTTTGCACGTCTGGACACTGCAATTTTTTTTCCTATTCTTCTTTACAAAACTGCTCCAGCTCTCTCAGATTGCATAGGGATCATGAGTGAACAGCCCTTTTCAAGTCCAGCCACAAATTCTCAATTGGAGTGGGGACCGGACAATGACTTGGCCACTCCAGAACGTTAACTTTGTTGTTTTTAAGCCATTCTTGTGTAGATTTGGCTTTATGCTTGGAGTCATTGTGTTGCTGGAAAACAAATCTCTGAAGCTGCAGTTCCCTTGCAGACTGCATCAGGTTTTTCTCCAGGATTTCCCTGTATTTTGCTGCACTCACTTCACCCTCTACCTTCACACACCTTCCAGGGCCTGCTGCAGTGGAGCATCCCCACAGCATGATGCAGCCAACACCATGCTTCACGGTAGGGATAATATGTTTTTGATAATGAGTGGTGTTCGGCTTATGCCAAACATAGCATTTAGTCTGATGGCCAAGAAGCTCAATTTTGATTTCATCAGACTATAGAACCTTCTTCCAGCTGCCTTCAGAGTCTCCCTCACGCCTTATTGCAAACTCTAGCCGAGATTTGTTTTTTTTCCAACATTAGTTTTCCTTTTGCCACTCTACCATAAAGGTACAACTGGTGAGGCACCTGAACAACAGTTGTATGCCCAGTCTCCCCCATCTCAGCCAGTGAAGCTTATAACTTCTCCAGAGTGGTCATGGGTTGCTTGATGGCCTCCCTCAGTCGTCCCCTTGCACGGTCACTCGGTTCTTGAGGACAGCCTGTTCTCTGCAGATTTACGGTTGCACCATATCCTTTCCATTTGATGATTGGTGTAATTGTACTCCAGGGGACATCCATCTCCCGATTTGTCCTTTTCCATAACCTTTTCGTGGATTTGCACACAGTGTTCTTCTGTTGTCTTGTTTAGCTTTTGCGAGGATACTGACTCACCAGTGTTGGACCTTCCAGGTACAGGTGTATTTTTACACAATCAATCGAAATGCCTTGTCTGCACACAGGTGATCCCTGTTTAATAAGTTATCTGACTTCTAAAACCAATAAGCTGCACCAGTGATGATTTGGTGTGTCATATTAAGGGTTGAATACAATTATTTTGTTTGTATTTGTAATTAACTTGGATCACATTGTAGAGATCTGTTTTCACGTTGACATGTGTTTTTTTTCTAATCAGTGTGTGTGTGGGGCAGGGGAAAGCCAAATCAACTCCACTGTGATTCAATGTTGTAAAACATAAAACATGAAAACTTGCGGGGGGGGGGGAGGTGACGGTGGTTGAATACTTTTTATAGGCACTGTATCTTCACTGTAAGAAATTAAATATTTGCAATGTGCAATTTAATGCACTTAGTATTATTCTGAAACACCTGTATGTACATTTCAAAAGATTTGCTTGCTGCATTTAATGTACAAAATTGCATAACTGAAATGTTTATAAAATTGTACATTTTTAAGATGAATAAACTTTTCTGAGGGTTTATTTACATTGTTTGGTGGGGGTGCTAAAATATGCTTTTGACTCCTTTTACTCTAACCTTTTTACTCTATCCATAAAGCTTCAATGTGGCTTCCAAGTCTGTGAAATGGCTGGTATACTGAATTTGACTGCTCTTGCAAAGAGCATGTGAATATGAAATAGCACTATGAACTACAAATAGATTAAGCTATAGAGCAAGCTTCATCTGAAAGGGGTCATTTCAGGGCTAAAGTTTAAAAAAAACACACCCAGGTGTGACTGCGGGAGATTCCCTGGAAGGCGTATTCATTTGTGGCATAGATCAAATGATACTCCCCCTCACCCCAACCCCTTGCAAACTGGAGGAAGAAGATGTGTTTGTTAATGGAATCATCTTGAAGGTGGAGAGAAAGCTGAGAAACTATTCCAATTCCTTGTAGATGAAGACGAAACACAAAATGAAGACAAAAGTAAAATAGGCCATCCAATAGTGTGGGTGAAGAGTTGCTGATTGGCCCAAAGGACCAACTGGTACATAGAAGAAAGTATCCAGTGGGGTTCATAACAATTGCTGCTTCAGAGACACTCTGGCAGAAGACTTGTTTCAGACTTCAATACCGAACTGATGTTTATGTTAACTAATGTTAATTGCTTGGAGTTCCCAACATACAGTGTAGGAGTTGTTGGAGTTTTTAATTAAAGACTAGGCTCAGAAACTAAAGTTGCTGGTGTGCTTTCCTTGTGATTGCATCAGTGTATTGGACCAAGGACAGGTTATCCAATAGGTTTAATGCCCAGGAATTTAAAGCACCCATTGCTACTGTCACAGGCCATTGGTGCAAATGGAAAGGTTGTGCTCAGACTGCACTACATTATTGGTGATAGCGACACCGACATCGTTAGAGGTCAGCAGTTACTGATTTAGACCGGACATCTGTGGTCTTGGGTCCCATTGTGTCTGGTGGCTTGGAGAAATCTTCATTTCCTGTCAATATACACACTCCTATACCTAGCGATTCTTTATGGACATATAGTCAATCTATTTATATAAGTGATCTTGTATTTATTTTGTTTTTATCTTGGGTTTTTTTTGTATTAGATCTGGACTAATAATTATTTCATTCTCCTTTGTACTTGTGTACTGGAAATGACATTAAGTAATCTTAAATCTTGAATTCCTGCACTAGACTGCAAATGATGTGAAACGTCATTGATTGATAAACAGCTTTATATGCCATTATTAATTGTATTCATATCAGAGGAAGAAGACTAAAAGAATGCCTGCCTACCTCAATGGTGCCATGGAATCTTTACTTATTTCTAAGGCATGTATGCTAGCACACCAGTAGAGGGGGTTCTTACTAACTGCTGTTTCGATCCAGGAAGTGTCATGTTGCCATCATGTTCTTGGTTCCACGCAAGAACTAGGAAACTGCTACAATCCAGCAGCCAAGGAAAGATTCAATGAAACAACTGCTACGACTCTTTGCACTCAGCCTCTGGCAAATTAACATTTAAGAACTTAATTAGGTAGATGGAGGGACAGGGTTTATGGACCAAATTCAGGAAATTGGGACTAGTTAGGTGGACTATGTGTTTAGCATTGGGAATCGTGATGAAGGGCCTCAGCCCAAAATGTCAACTCTTTATTCCTCTTTGTAAATGCTGCCCAACCAGCAAGTTGTGTGTGTTACCTCCGGCATCCTTTGCAGTCAGATGTCTTTGCATGGATACAGGCAACATCCATGCCAACCATGTCCACCCAAACAGTCCCAATTTCCTGCATTCAGCCCATCTGTTTATGGTTTTATTACTATTTATTATTTATGGTGCAAATATAACAAAAACTAATTTCCCCTGGGATCAATAAGGTATGATTATGACTATGACTATCTACTAAGCCCTGGCCCACCATCTACCTTTCCAAGATTCAAGATTGTTTAATCTAATTATCTGTGCACAAGTGCAGGGGAATGAAATAATTGTCACTCTGGATCCAATGTGGCATTAAAACAAAATAACAAACAGAATAAATATGAATACATTCAGATTAGCTATTAAATGACAGCAGGCCAAATGGGCAAAAGGCTGACTACTGCTCTTTGCTCAAATATCTCTTGATCATCGATTTGGTATGCTGAAGTTTGCTGTGAAAGTACAATAAAAATAGTCTTTGGTGATTGAGGTCTGAGAAATTTCAGTTTTCATATGTGTCCAGTAGTTCGCAAGCATGAGTTCCATCGTTGTCATAAACAGTGACGAATATTGCCCAGGCTACTCAATCCCTTTTCATAGGCCACATCTCTCATTCACCACGCTGTTATTTAGGAAAGGACTGGAGTTTGGCGCAGGTGCATTAGAAGCATTCCTGCGTAAGTCTAGTGAAGGACTTTTAAAAACCCAGTCTCCAAAAAAGGAGTACTATCTCGTGGAGCGGTTGTTGGAGTGGTCTGAGTCACAGTGACAGGGCTTCAGTGAGAACAGGCTGAGCAAGGTAAATTCATTCCCTATTTCGTATTTATTTTTTACTTACTTAACTTGAGAGAATAGTGGGTATGTCAACAGAGCCATTGTTCTATTCTGGGAGCCATATGTGGGATTTCTAGAAGATTACCAGCCTCCGCGATGGGCACATCTGCATCGAGATGCCGCTCCTTAGTCTCTGAGGAGACCGTTAAGGAACTGGAGCAGCAGCTCGATGACCTTCGGCTTGTTAGGGAAAGTGAAGAGGGGATAGGAGCTACACGGGAGAGATAAACAGGTGACTGTCAGGAGAGGGAAGGGAGAATAGGCACGGGACCTGCCTGAGAAAGCAATAGCAGCCGTCCCTCTGGCTGGCTCTGTTATAGGAGTCAAACTGACTCTGGAGGCTGTGGCAGAACAAAGGGCCTTCTGGAAAATCCTGGCAATTCTGGACAATGTTTCTTACCCTCTGCAGGCTGCCTTGGTTAAAGAAAGGAGCACTTTTAGTAATACATGAATACAACTGCGCTGCTCCAAAGTGTGCCAGATGGGGTCATTCTTACCATCGGCCATTAGGCTCTATAATGAGTCAACCTATAGCCAGGGAAGTGATGACCCCCCCCCCTGGCAATTTGTGATCACTCATATTTTACATTTTCTCTTTTAATATTTATATCTCTGCATTGTAATGCTACGGTGACACTAATTTCCTTTGGGGTCTATCTGTCAAAGGGCATACTTTATTGAAAGGCAGGCAGGCAGGAAGGCAATGGGTGGTGTGGCTCTGTGGTAACAGATGGAATTACATCTTTAGAAAGAGGTAACAAACCATTCTGGGAATCATATATAGACCTCCAAACAGTAGCCAAGGTGAGTGGCAGAGATTACAGAGGGAGGTGGAAAAGACATGTTATAAGGGTAATGTTACAATTATAATGGGGGACATCAATATGCAAGGGGATTGGGAAAATCAGGTTGATGTTGGATTGCAAGACAGGGAATTTGTTGTACGCCTAAGAGATGGCCTTTCAGAGCAGCTTGTGCCTGAGCCTACTCAGGGAAAGTGTATCTTCGATTGAATGTTGTGTAATAACCCAGATCTTATTGGGGAGCTTAAACTTTAGCAGATGATTTGACAGGGAGAAGCATAAGTCATATGTATCAGTACCTCAATGGAATAAAGGAAATTGATTTATCAAGCCCCTATGGCTGCGGTTATAACTAATAATCAAAAATCTCCCTATTTTAGATCATACAGAGGTACTCAGCAGGGATGTCCTCTTAGTCCTTTATTACTTAACTCGGCTTTCGAACCCCTTGCTATTGCTCTTAAACGTTCCAATACTGTTCAGGGTATTAAGAGAGAGGACAGAGTACACAAGGTTTCGTTGTATGCGGATGACCTGTTAGTCTATATTTCAGATCCTAGGAAATCTATTCCCTCTATGCTATCTATATTTTCTGAATTCAGTAATTTTTCTGGATATAAATTAAATTTACATAAAAGTGAGTTATTTCCCATTAATAATTACTCAGATCAATATCATCAAGTACTTTTTAGTATTGCTAAATATTACTTTACTTATCTTGGTATTAAAATTACTAAAAATTTTAAGGACCTGTATATATATATAATCTTCTCCCATTAATTGATTACACCCAACAAATGCTTTCTAAATGGTCACCTATGACGTTATCATTAATAGGTCGAATTAATGCTATTAAAATGATAGTTCTATCGAAATTCTTATATATATTTCAGGCAGTTCCTACTTTGTTCCTAAAACGTTTTTTGATAGAATAGACTCTATAATCTTATCTTATGTTTGGAATAATAAAAATCCTAGATTGAGTAAACTTTTATTGCAGAAATTAAAAAAAGGATAGTGGTATGGCTTTGCCAAATTTTAGAATGTATTATTGGGCAAATTAATATTCGATATATTACTTTTTTTGGATTCACTATTCAGACATACATGAATGTCCTTCATGGTTGGATTTGGAGGAAAACTCGGTGAAGGGGTTCTTTTTGGCCTCTTTACTGGGAGCTCCTCTTCCCCTTTTGTTTTCTAAGATTAGTAGACAAGACTTTAATCCTATAAATAAACATACTTTAAGAATTTGGTTTCAGTTTCATAGATTTTTTGAGTTAAATAATCTTGTTCTTTCTAGTAATATTCATTTCAATTATTTTTTTAAACCATCAATTTTGGATAAGGCCTTTTTAATTTGGAAAACCAAAGAAATAACAACTTTTTCAGATTTATTTTTGGGGGATTGTTTAATGTATTTTTCTCAGTTAGTGGATAAATATGATTTATCTAATGTACACTTTTTTAGATATTTACAAATTAGGAATTTTTTTATGTGGTTTGCTGCCAAATTACCCTTCTGCTTACCCACCTAATATGATAGATGCTGTCTTTCGGCTTAGACCACTTCATAAAGGGTTGAAAGCTATAATTTATGAACAAATATTGAATTTATGAATGACATCTAACAATAAAATTAAACGTGCTTGAGAATTGGAATTTCAAGAGTCATTTTCAGATAATCAAGGGAGTATTCACATCCTTCTTGTAGTGAGGTGACCAGAACTGAACACAGTACTCCAACTGGGGTCTGATCAAGGTCTTATATAACTGTAACATTATCTCACGGCTCTTGAACTCATTTCCATGGTTGATGAGTACCAACACACCATACGCCTTCTTAGCAATACTGTCAACCTGCCAATCGACATGAACACCAAGATTTCTCAGATCTATGATATTAATGGTAAGAGTCTTACCATTAATATTATAATTAATGTCTTCAAATTTGACCTACCAAAATGAAGATCTTCACACTTATCAGGGTTGAACTCCATCTGCCACTTCTCAGCCCAGTTTTGCATCCTGTTGATGTCCTACTGTAACCTCTGACACCCTCCAGACTATCCACAACACCAGCAACCTTTGTGTCATTAGCAAACTTACTAACTCACTCTTCCACTTCATCCAGGTCATTTATAAAAATCACAAAGAGGAGGGGTCCACGTGTTTTGTGAACAGATGAGACAACAGTAGAACTTTCTGGCACATTGCTATGTTTAGAGGGAAAAGGGCACTGCACGCCAACACCAAAACCTTAACTCAACTGTGAAGCATGGTGGAAGGAGCATCATGGTTTGGGGCTGTTCTGCTGCCTCCGGACTTGGCCAGCTTGAAATCGTTGAGGTAACAATGAATTAAACATTGTATCAAGATATTTTACAGTAGAATGTCAGAGTAGCAGTCCGTCACCTGAAGCTTAATAGAAATTGAATGGTGCAACAAGTCAATGACATCAAAGAGAAGAGTAAATCAAGAACAGAAAGGTTTCGAAAGAAGACATTTGTGTTTTGGACTGGCCAAGTCGAAGACCTGACCTTAATCCAATTGAGGTGCTGTGGCATGACCTGAAACAGGCTGTTCATGCAAGGTATCCCAGAAGTACTGATGAACTGGAAACAGTTTTGTATGAAAGATTGGTCTAAAATTCCTCTTCGCCATTTTGCAAGTTTGATCAGCAGCTGCAGGATACGTTTGGTGGAGGTTATTGCTGCTAAAGGAGGTTCTACCAGTTATGAAACACAAGGATTCGCATACTTTTTCCAGACTGGACTGTGGATGATTAAGCAATGTGTTCAATAAAGACATGAAAAATGCAACTGTTTGTGTGTATTAGTTTAGACAGATTGTGTTTGTCTATTTTTGTGACTTAGATGAAGATTAGACCCCATTTTATGAGTAATTAATGCACAAAAACAGGTAATTGCAAAGGGTTCACTTTTTTTCTTGGAACTGTACGTGACAAATCAAGCTAATCTTTATTAGTTCACCAATGATAAAGGGACAGTTGACAACACATTTGCAAAGACATCATAGAACTGAGGGGTTAGCCATCAGGAAATATCAACTAAACTCTTCTTTGGGAAGAGGAAGTCAATATGTGACTGAGATCATTTAAAAGATAAACTGAGATTCCTTGTTGGTGCACCCAGAGATAAACATGAAACAGTTCAAAGTAAATGTATTATCAAAGTACATGTATATCACCATATAGAATCTTCAGATTCATTTTCTTGCGGGCATTCAGATAAACAAAATATTGATAAATAAGTGATAGATATCGAGAACATGAGATAGTCCTTGAAAGTGAGTCTGTAAGGGGTGAGAACAGTTCAGTATCGGGGTGGGTGTACTATCCCTCTGGTTCAGGAACCTGATGTTTGAGGGGTAGTAACTTTATGAACCTGGTGGTACAGGCCCTGAGGCCTGGATGGTGGGTGTTCTTAACGATGGATGTTGCTTTCCTGCAATAGCGCAGTGAATACTGGCACTGACCGTATTTATTCTTTATTTAAATTTGGGAATAATTTTTTTTCCAGAGAATGGTGACAATTGGCATCCTGCTCTCATGGTAGTATAGCAGATACTGTAACCCTATTATAGTGCCAGCGACCCAGATTAAATTTCTGCTGCTGTCTGTAAGGAGTTTGTATGTTTCTCCCATGACCGCAAAGTTTTCCTCGTGATGCTCCGGTTTCCTCCCGCAGTCCAAAGGTGTACAGATTAGTCGGTTAATTGGTTATGTGGCTCACTGGACCAGAAGGGCCTATCATTGTGTCCAAGGGTCATTACATATGTAGGTAGGCATTTCAACTCAATCAATCTGTGCTGGCCATCAACCACCCATTAACCCCAATTCTATTCTGTTCTTCGCAGCTCCACTCAGATTTTACAACTCACTGCACACCAGGGACAACTTACAGCAGACGAGTAACCCAGCAATGCGCACTTTGGATCATGGGAGGAGGGTCACACAAACAGCACTGGGGGAGTCACGAGTGAATCTGGGCATCTGGAAGGTGCATCAGTGTGAAGTTCAAGGATAAACTCCAGAACTCCATCCCACCACTGAAAGGCAAAAAGGGCTGCAGATTGGAGCAACTATTTCCATCACCCAGAACACAGGATGACCTTTACGACACTCGGCCCATCAATTCTTCTGATTTATTATCCCTCACCCCATTCTTCTGCCCTCTCCCCTGACTAAACAAGAACCTATCAACTTCCACTTTAAGTATAATCAATCGACATGGATGAGATGGTGCCTGTGGCTAACAACAATGTCTGACATTCAGTTCACAAAACTACTCATAAATCTTTTAAATATGCTCTACTACTAAACTGTGTGCAATTGGAGTCTGTAATTTATTGTTTTAATGACATTTTGGGTCAACTGAGGGACCTGATGTTTTTGCTGTCTCTGGGGGAATTTGGTGAGCTTGAGAGTGGAGCACGCACCCTAAAGGCAGAACACAAATCTATGTTTGGTTCCATTACTCCTCACCGATTAAGGTGTTGAGCAAGATTGAAATCGACGAGGACAAGAGCAGAAGGCAAGCAAATATTCAGCACCATCACCAGCATTTGACCGGTCTCTTGATTACTGTTGCCAGATGAAGGGTGCAGGAGATGCTCTCTCAGTGGGTGAGCATCTGGGGGACAGTGACCACCACTCCCTGGCCTTCAGCATTATCATGGAAAAGGATAGAATCAGAGAGGAAAGGAATTTAATTGGGGAAGGGCAAATCATGAGGCTATAAGGCTAGAACTTGCGGGTATGAATTGGGATGATGTTTTTGCAGGGAAATGTACTATGTACATGTGGTTGATGTTTGGGGATCTCTTGCAAGATGTTAGGGATAAATTTGTCCCGATGAGGAAGATAAACAATAGTAGGGTAAAGGAACCATGGGTGACAAGTGAGGTGGAAAATCTAGTCAGGTGGAAGAAGGCAGCATACATGAGGTTTAGGAAGCAAGGATCAGATGGGTCTATTGAGGAATATAGGGAAGCAAGAAAGGAGCTTAAGAAGGGGCTGAGGAGAGCAAGAAGGGGGCATGACAAGGCCTTGGCAAGTAGGGTGAAGGAAAACCCCAAAGCATTCTTCAATTATGAGAAGAACAAAAGGATGACAGGAGTGAAAGTAGGACCGATTAGAGGTAAAGGTGGGAAGGTGTGCCTGGAGGCTATGGAAGTGAGCGAGGTCCTCAATGAATACTTCTCTTCCGTATTCACCAATGGGAAGGAACTTGATGATGGTGAGGACAATATGAGTGAGGTTGATGTTCTGGAGCATGTTGATATTAAGGGAGAGGAGGTGTTGGAGTTGTTAAGATACATTAGGACAGATAAGTCCCCGGGGCCTGACGAAATATTCCCCAGGCTGCTCCACGAGGCGAGAGAAGAGATTGCTGAGCCTCTGGCTAGGATCTTTATGTCCTCGTCGTCCACGGGAATGGTACTGGAGGATTGGAGGGTGGCAAATGTTGTCCCCTTGTTCAAAAAAGGTAGTAGGGATAGTCCGGATAATTATAGACCAGTGAGCCTTACGTCTGTGGTGGGAAAGCTGTTGGAAAAGATTCTTAGAGATAGGATATATAGGCATTTAGAGAATCATGGTCTGATCAGGGACAGTCAGCATGGCTTTGTGAAGGGCAGATCATGTCTAACAAGCCTGATAGAGTTCTTTGAGGAGGTGACCAGGCATATAGATGAGGGTAGTGCAGTGGAGGTGATCTATATGGATTTTAGTAAGGCATTTGACAAGGTTCCACACGGTAGGCTTATTCAGAAAGTCAGAAGGCATGGGATCCAGGGAAGTTTGGCCAGGTGGATTCAGAATTGGCTTGCCTGCAGAAGGCAGAAGGTCATGGTGGAGGGAGTACATTCAGATCGGAGGATTGTGACTAGTGATGTCCCACAAGGATCTGTTCTGGGACCTCTACTTTTCGTAATTTTTATTAACGACCTGGATGTGAGGGTAGAAGGGTGGGTTGGAGGAGAGGGGTGAACGCGGGCGAGTGAGGGAGGAGAGGGGGTGAATGCGGGCAAGTGAGGGAGGAGAGGGGGTGAATGCGGGCGAGTGAGGGAGGAGAGGGGGTGAACGTGAGCGAGTGAGGGAGGAGAGGGGGTGAACGCGGGTGAGTGAGGGAGGAGGGGGTGAATGCGGTCGGTGAGGGAGGAGAGGGGGTGAATGCGGTCAGTGAGGGGGTGAATGCGGGCGAGTGAGGGAGGAGAGGGGGTGATTGCAGGCGAGTGAGGGAGGAGAGGGGGTGAGGGAGGATAGGGGTGAATGCAGTCAGTGAGGGAGGAGAGGGGGTGAATGCGGGTGAGTGAGGAAGGAGAGGGGTGAACGCGGGTGAGTGAGGGAGGAGAGGGGGTGATTGCGGGCAAGTGAGGGAGGAGAGGGGGTGAGGGAGGATAGGGGGTGAATGCGGTCAGTGAGGGAGGAGAGGGGGTGAATGCGGGTGAGTGAGGAAGGAGAGGGGTGAACGCGGGCGAGTGAGGGAGGAGAGGGGGTGAACACGGGCGAGTGAGGGAGGAGAGGGGGTGAACGTGGACGAGTGAGGGAGGAGAGGGGGTGAGGGAGGGAGGAGGAGGGAGAATGTGGTCAGTGAGGGAGGAGAGGGGGTGAATGCGGGCGAGTGAGGGAGGAGAGGGGGTGATTGCAGGTGAGTGAGGGAGGAGAGGGGGTGAACGTGGGCGAGTGAGGGAGGAGAGGGGGTGAACGCGAGTGAGTGAGGGAGAAGAGGGGTGAACGCGGGCGAGTGAGGGAGGAGAGGGGGTGAGGGAGGGAGGAGGAGGGAGAATGCGGTCAGTGAGGGAGGAGAGGGGGAGAGGGAGGGAAGAGGAGGGAGAATATGGTCAGTGAAGTAGGAGAGGGGGTGAATGCGGTCAGTGAGGGAGGAGAGGGGGTGAATGCGGGCGAGTGAGGGAGGATACGGGGTGAATGCGGTCAGTGAGGGAGGGAAGAGGGGGGTGAACGCGGGCGAGTGAGGGAGGGAGGAGGAGGGAGAATGTGCAGTGAGGGAGGAGAGGGGGTGAACGTGGGCGAGTGAGGGAGGGAGGAGGAGGGAGAATGTGGTCAGTGAGGGAGGAGAGGGGGTGAGGGAGGGAGGAGGAGAGAGAATGTGGTCAGTGAGGGAAGAGAGGGGGTGAATGCGGTCAGTGAGGGAGGAGAGGGGTGAATGCGGTCAGTGAGGGAGGAGAGGGGGTGAACGCAAGCGAGTGAGGGAGGAGAGGGGGTAAGGGAGGGAGGAGAAGGGTGAATGCTGTCAGTGAGGGAGGGGAGGGGTGAGGGAGGGAGGAGGAGGGAAAATGCGGTCAGTGAGGGAGGAGGAGGGTGAACGCGGGAGAG
This sequence comes from Mobula birostris, assembly GCF_030028105.1. NCBI lineage: Eukaryota > Metazoa > Chordata > Chondrichthyes > Myliobatiformes > Myliobatidae > Mobula > Mobula birostris. The sequence continues at coordinate 146,724,250 of NC_092379.1, forward strand.
TGAGGAGGATCGGCGGTGAGGGAGGAGGAGGGTGAATGCGGTCAGTGAGGCAGGGAGGAGGAGGGTGAATGCGGTCAGTGAGGGAAGAGAGGGGGTGAATGCGGGTGAGTGAGGGAGGATACGGGGTGAATGCAGTCAGTGAGAGAGGAGAGGGAGTGAGGGAGGGAGGAGGAGGGAGAATGTGGTCAGTGAGGGAGGAGGAGGGTGAACGCGGGCAAGTGAGGGAGGGAGGAGGAGGGTGAACATGGGAGAGCGAGGAGGATCGGCGGCGGTGAGGGAGGAGAGGGGGTGAGCGGGGGAGGAGGAGGGTGAACGCGGGTGAGTGAGGGAGGATATGGGGTGAATGCGGTCAGTGAGGGAGGGAGGAGGAGGGAGAATGTGGTCAGTGAGGGAGGAGAGGGGGTGAATACGGGCAAGTGAGGGAGGGAGGAGGAGGGAGAATGTGGTCAGTGAGGGAAGAGAGGGGGTGAATGAGGTCAGTGAGGGAGGAGAGGGGGTGAATGCGGTCAGTGAGGGAGGAGAGGGGTGAATGCGGTCAGTGAGGGAGGAGAGGGGGTGAATGCGGTCAGTGAGGGAGGAGAGGGGTGAATGCGGTCAGTGAGGGAGGAGAGGGGTGAATGCAGTAAGTGAGGGAGGAGAGGGGGTGAACGCAGGCGAGTGAGGGAGGGGAGGGGGTGAGGGAGGGAGGAGGAGGGAGAATGTGGACAGTGAGGGAAGAGAGGGGGTAAATGCGGTCAGTGAGGGAGGAGAGGGGTGAATGCAGTCAGTGAGGGAGGAGAGGGGGTGAGGAAGGGAGGAGGAGGGAGAATGTGGTCAGTGAGGGAAGAGAGGAGGTGAATGCGGTCAGTGAGGGAGGAGAGGGGGTGAATGCGGTCAGTGAGGGAGGAGAGGGGTGAATGCGGTCAGTGAGGGAGGAGGGGGGTGAACGCAGGTGAGTGAGGGAGGAGAGGGGGTGAGGGAGGGAGGAGAAGGGTGAACGCAGTCAGTGAGGGAGGAGAGGGGCTGAGGGAGGGAGGAGGAGGAAGAATGTGGTCAGTGAGGGAAGAGAGGGGGTGAATGCAGTTAGTGAGGGAGGAGAGGGGTGAATGCAGTCAGTGAGGGAGGGAGGAGGAGGGTGAATGCGGTCAGTGAGGGAGGAGAGGGGGTGAGGGAGGGAGGAGGAGGGTGAATGCGGTCAGTGAGGGAGGAGAGGGGGTGAGGGAGGGAGGAGGAGGGTGAATGCGGTCAGTGAGGGAGGAGAGGGGGTGAGGGAGGGAGGAGGAGGGAAGAGGAGGGAGAATGCAGTCAGTGAGGGAGGGAGGAGGAGGGTGAATGCGGTCAGGGAGGGAAGAGAGGGGTGAGGGAGGAGAGGGGGTGAGGGAGGGAGGAGGAGGGTGAATGCGGTCAGTGAGGGAAGAGAGGGGTGAGGGAGGAGGGGGGTGAGGGAGGGAGGAGGAGGGAGAATGCGGTCAGTGAGGGAGGAGAGGGGTGAATGCGGTGAGGGAGGGAGGTGAGGGGGTGAGGAAGGGAGGAGGAGGGAGAATGCGGTCAGTGAGGGAGGAGAGGGGTGAATGCGGTCAGTGAGGGAGGAGAGGGGTGAATGCGGTGAGGGAGGGAGGAGGAGGGTGAACGCGGGCGAGTGAGGAGGATCGGCGGCGGTGAGGGAGGGAGGTGAGGGGGTGAGGGAGGGAGGAGGAGGGAGAATGCGGTCAGTGAGGGAGGAGAGGGGTGAATGCGGTCAGTGAGGGAGGAGAGGGGTGAATGCGGTCAGTGAGGGAGGAGAGGGGTGAATGCGGTGAGGGAGGGAGGAGGGGGGTGAACGCAGGCGAGTGAGGAGGATCGGTGGCGGTGAGGGAGGGAGGTGAGTGGGTGAGGGAGGGAGGAGGAGGGAGAATGCGGTCAGTGAGGGAGGAGAGGGGTGAATGCGGTCAGTGAGGGAGGAGAGGGGTGAATGCGGTGAGGGAGGGAGGAGGAGGGTGAACGCGGGAGAGTGAGGAGGATCGGCGGCGGTGAGGGAGGGAGGTGAGGGGTGAGGGAGGGAGGAGGAGGGAGAATGCGGTCAGTGAGGGAGGAGAGGGGTGAATGCGGTGAGGGAGGGAGGAGGAGGGTGAACGCGGGCGAGTGAGGAGGATCGGCGGCGGTGAGGGAGGGAGGTGAGGGGGTGAGGGAGGGAGGAGGAGGGAGAATGCGGTCAGTGAGGGAGGAGAGGGGTGAATGCGGTCAGTGAGGGAGGAGAGGGGTGAATGCGGTCAGTGAGGGAGGAGAGGGGTGAATGCGGTGAGGGAGGGAGGAGGGGGGTGAACGCAGGCGAGTGAGGAGGATCGGTGGCGGTGAGGGACGGAGGTGAGGGGGTGAGGGAGGGAGGAGGAGGGAGAATGCGGTCAGTGAGGGAGGAGAGGGGTGAATGCGGTCAGTGAGGGAGGAGAGGGGTGAATGCGGTCAGTGAGGGAGGAGAGGGGTGAATGCGGTGAGGGAGGGAGGAGAGGGGTGAATGCGGTGAGGGAGGGAGGAGGAGGGTGAACGCGGGCGACTGAGGAGGATCGGCGGCGGTGAGGGAGGGAGGTGAGGCGGTGAGGGAGGGAGGAAGAGGGAGAATGCGGTCAGTGAGGGAGGAGAGGGGTGAATGCGGTCAGCGAGGGAGGAGAGGGGTGAATGCGGTGAGGGAGGGAGGAGGAGGGTGAACGCGAGCGAGTGAGGAGGATCGGCGGCGGTGAGGGAGGGAGGTGAGGGAGGGAGGAAGAGGGAGAATGCGGTCAGTGAGGGAGGAGAGGGGTGAATGTGGTGAGGGAGGGAGGAGGAGGGTGAACGCGGGTGAGTGAGGAGGATCGGTGGCAGGGGAGGGAGGTGAGGGGGTGAGGGAGGAGGAGGGAGAATGCGGTCAGTGAGGGAGGAGAGGGGTGAATGCGGTGAGGGAGGGAGGAGGAGGGTGAACGCGGGCGAGTGAGGAGGATCGGCGGTGGTGAGGGATGGAGGTGAGGGGGTGAGGGAGGGAGGAGGAGGAAGAATGCGGTCAGTGAGGGAGGAGAGGGGTGAATGCGGTCAGCGAGGGAGGAGAGGGGTGAATGCGGTGAGGGAGGGAGGAGGAGGGTGAACGCGGGCGAGTGAGGAGGATCGGCGGCGGTGAGGGAGGGAGGTGAGGGGGTGAGGGAGGGAGGAAGAGGGAGAATGCGGTCAGTGAGGGAGGAGAGAGGTGAATGTGGTGAGGGAGGGAGGAGGAGGGTGAACGCGGGCGAGTGAGGAGGATCGGTGGCGGTGAGGGAGGGAGGTGAGGGGGTGAGGGAGGGAGGAGGAGGGAGAATGCGGTCAGTGAGGGAGGAGAGGGGTGAATGCGGTGAGGGAGGGAGGAGGAGGGTGAACGCGGGTGAGTGAGGAGGATCGGCGGCGGTGAGGGAGGGAGGTGAGGGGGTGAGGGAGGGAGGAGGAGGGAGAATGCGGTCAGTGAGGGAGGAGAGGGGTGAATGCGGTGAGGGAGGGAGGAGGAGGGTGAACGCGGGTGAGTGAGGAGGATCGGCGGCGGTGAGGGAGGGAGGTGAGGGGGTGAGGGAGGAGGAGGGAGAATGCAGTCAGTGAGGGAGGAGAGGGGTGAATGCGGTGAGGGAGGGAGGAGGAGGGTGAACGCGGGTGAGTGAGGAGGATCGGCGGCGGTGAGGGAGGGAGGTGAGGGGGTGAGGGAGGAGGAGGGAGAATGCAGTCAGTGAGGGAGGAGAGGGGTGAATGCGGTGAGGGAGGGAGGAGAAGGGTGAACGCGGGCGAGTGAGGAGGATCGGCGGCGGTGAGGGAGGGAGCTGAGGGGGTGAACGCGGTGAGGGAGGGAGGTGAGCGGGTGAGGGAGGGAGGAGGAGGGAGAATGCGGTCAGTGAGGGAGGAGAGGGGTGAATGCGGTCAGTGAGGGAGGAGAGGGGTGAATGCGGTGAGGGAGGGAGGTGAGCGGGTGAGGGAGGGAAGAGGAGGGAGAATGCGGTCAGTGAGGGAGGAGAGGGGTGAATGCGGTCAGTGAGGGAGGAGAGGGGTGAATGCGGTGAGGGAGGGAGGTGAGCGGGTGAGGGAGGGAGGAGGAGGGAGAATGCGGTCAGTGAGGGAGGAGAGGGGTGAATGCGGTGAGGGAGGGAGGAGGAGGGTGAACGCGGGAGAGTGAGGAGGATCGGCGGCGGTGAGGGAGGGAGGAGGAGGGAGAATGCGGTCAGTGAGGGAGGAGAGGGGTGAATGCGGTGAGGGAGGGAGGAGGAGGGTGAACGCGGGTGAGTGAGGAGGATCAGGGAGGTGAGGGGGTGAGGGAGGGAGGAGGAGGGAGAATGCGGTCAGTGAGGGAGGAGGAGGGAGAATGCGGTCAGTGAGGGAGGAGGAGGGAGAATGCGGTCAGTGAGGGAGGAGAGGGGTGAATGCGGTCAGTGAGGGAGGAGATGGGTGAATGCGGTGAGGGAGGGAGGAGGAGGGTGAACGCGGGCGAGTGAGGAGGATCGGCAGCGGTGAGGGAGGGAGGTGTGGGGGTGAGGGAGGGAGGAGGAGGGAGAATGCGGTCAGTCAGGGAGGAGAGGGGTGAATGCGGTCAGTGAGGGAGGAGAGGGGTGAATGCGGTGAGGGAGGGAGGAAGAGGGTGAACGCGGGCGAGTGAGGAGGATCGGGGGAGGTGAGAGGGTGAGGGAGGGAGGAGGAGGGAGAATGCGGTAAGTGAGGGAGGAGAGGGGTGAATGCGGTCAGTGAGGGAGGAGAGGGGTGAATGCGGTGAGGGAGGGAGGTGAGGGGGTGAGGGAGGGAGGAGGAGGGAGAATGCGGTCAGTGAGGGAGGAGAGGGGTGAATGCGGTCAGTGAGGGAGGAGAGGGGTGAATGCGGTGAGGGAGGGAGGAGGAGGGTGAACGCGGGAGAGTGAGGAGGATCGGCGGCGGTGAGGGAGGGAGGTGAGGGGTGAGGGAGGGAGGAGGAGGGAGAATGCGGTCAGTGAGGGAGGAGAGGGGTGAATGCGGTCAGTGAGGGAGGAGAGGGGTGAATGCGGTGAGGGAGGGAGGAGGAGGGTGAACGCGGGCGAGTGAGGAGGATCGGCGGCGGTGAGGGAGGGAGGTGAGGGGGGTGAGGGAGGGAGGAGGAGGGAGAATGCGGTCAGTGAGGGAGGAGAGGGGTGAATGCGGTGAGGGAGGGAGGAGGAGGGTGAACGCGGGCGAGTGAGGAGGATCGGCGGCGGTGAGGGAGGGAGGTGAGGGGGTGAGGGAGGGAGGAGGAGGGAGAATGCGGTCAGTGAGGGAGGAGAGGGGTGAATGCGGTGACGGAGGGAGGAGGAGGGTGAACGCGGGAGAGTGAGGAGGATCGGCGGCGGTGAGGGAGGGAGGTGAGGGGGTGAGGGAGGGAGGAGGAGGGAGAATGCGGTCAGTCAGGGAGGAGAGGGGTGAATGCGGTGAGGGAGGGAGGAGGAGGGTGAACGCGGGCGAGTGAGGAGGATCGGTGGCGGTGAGGAAGGGAGGTGAGGGTGTGAGGGAGGGAGGAGGAGGGAGAATGCGGTCAGTGAGGGAGGAGAAGGCTGAATGCGGTGTGGGAGGGAGAAGGAGGGTGAGCGCGGGCGAGGTGAGGAGGATCGGCGGCGGTGAGGGAGGGAGGTGAGGGAGTGAGGGAGGGAGGAGGAGGGAGAATGCGGTCAGTGAGGAAGGAGAGGGGTGAATGCGGTGAGGTAGGGAGGAGGAGGGGTGAACGCGGGCGAGTGAGGAGGATCGGCGGTGGTGAGGGATGGAGGTGAGGGGGTGAGGGAGGGAGGAGGAGGGAGAATGCGGTCAGTGAGGGAGGAGAGGGGTGAATGCGGTCAGTGAGGGAGGAGAGGGGTGAATGCGGTGAGGGAGGGAGGAGGAGGGTGAACGCGGGCGAGTGAGGAGGATCGGCGGCGGTGAGGGAGGGAGGTGAGGGGGGTGAGGGAGGGAGGAAGAGGGAGAATGCGGTCAGTGAGGGAGGAGAGGGGTGAATGTGGTGAGGGAGGGAGGAGGAGGGTGAACGCGGGTGAGTGAGGAGGATCGGCGGCGGTGAGGGAGGGAGGTGAGGGGGTGAGGGAGGGAGGAGGAGGGAGAATGCGGTCAGTGAGGGAGGAGAGGGGTGAATGCGGTGAGGGAGGGAGGAGGAGGGTGAACGCGGTCGAGTGAGGAGAATCGGCGGCGGTGAGGGAGGGAGGTGAGCGGGTGAGGGAGGGAGGAGGAGGGAGAATGCGGTCAGTGAGGGAGGAGAGGGGTGAATGCGGTCAGTGAGGGAGGAGAGGGGTGAATGCGGTGAGGGAGGGAGGTGAGCGGGTGAGGGAGGGAGGAGGAGGGAGAATGCGGTCAGTGAGGGAGGAGAGGGGTGAATGCGGTGAGGGAGGGAGGAGGAGGGTGAACGTGGGAGAGTGAGGAGGATCGGCGGCGGTGAGGGAGGGAGGTGAGGGGGTGAGGGAGGGAGGAGGAGGGAGAATGCGGTCAGTGAGGGAGGAGAGGGGTGAATGCGGTGAGGGAGGGAGGAGGAGGGTGAACGCGGGGTGAGTGAGGAGGATCGGTGGCGGTGAGGGAAGGAGGTGAGGGAGGAGGAGGGAGAATGCAGTCAGTGAGGGAGGAGAGGGGTGAATGCGGTGAGGGAGGGAGGAGGAGGGTGAACGCGGGCGAGTGAGGAGGATCGGCAGCGGTGAGGGAGGGAGGTGAGGGGGGTGAGGGAGGGAGGAGGAGGGAGAATGCGGTCAGTGAGGGAGGAGAGGGGTGAATGCGGTCAGTGAGGGAGGAGAGGGGTGAATGCGGTGAGGGAGGGAGAAGGAGGGTGAACGCGGGCGAGTGAGGAGGATCGGGGGAGGTGAGGGGGTGAGGAGGGAGGAGGAGGGAGAATGCGGTCAGTGAGGGAGGAGAGGGGTGAATGCGGTCAGTGAGGGAGGAGAGGGGTGAATGCGGTGAGGGAGGGAGGTGAGGGGGTGAGGGAGGGAGGAGGAGGGAGAATGCGGTCAGTGAGGGAGGAGAGGGGTGAATGCGGTCAGTGAGGGAGGAGGGGGTGAATGCGGTGAGGGAGGGAGGAGGAGGGTGAACGCGGGAGAGTGAGGAGGATCGGCGTCGGTGAGGGAGGGAGGTGAGGGGTGAGGGAGGGAGGAGGAGGGAGAATGCGGTCAGTGAGGGAGGAGAGGGGTGAATGCGGTCAGTGAGGGAGGAGAGGGGTGAATGCGGTGAGGGAGGGAGGAGGAGGGTGAACGCGGGCGAGTGAGGAGGATCGGCGGCGGGTGAGGGAGGGAGGTGAGGGGGTGAGGGAGGGAGGAGGAGGGAGAATGCGGTCAGTGAGGGAGGAGAGGGGTGAATGCGGTGAGGGGAGGGAGGAGGAGGGTGAACGCGGGCGAGTGAGGAGGATCGGCGGCGGTGAGGGAGGGAGGTGAGGGGGTGAGGGAGGGAGGAGGAGGGAGAATGCGGTCAGTGAGGGAGGAGAGGGGTGAATGCGGTGAGGGAGGGAGGAGGAGGGTGAACGCGGGAGAGTGAGGAGGATCGGCGGCGGTGAAGGAGGGAGGTGAGGGGGTGAGGGAGGGAGGAGGAGGGAGAATGCGGTCAGTGAGGGAGGAGAGGGGTGAATGCGGTGTGGGAGGGAGAAGGAGGGTGAGCGCGGGCGAGTGAGGAGGATCGGCAGCGGTGAGGGAGGGAGGTGAGGGAGTGAGGGAGGGAGGAGGAGGGAGAATGCGGTCAGTGAGGGAGGAGAGGGGTGAATGCGGTGAGGGAGGGAGGAGGAGGGTGAACGCGGGCGAGTGAGGAGGATCGGCGGTGGTGAGGGATGGAGGTGAGCGGGTGAGGGAGGGAGGAGGAGGGAGAATGCGGTCAGTGAGGGAGGAGAGGGGTGAATGCGGTCAGTGAGGGAGGAGAGGGGTGAATGCGGTGAGGGAGGGAGGAGGAGGGTGAACGCGGGCGAGTGAGGAGGATCGGCGGTGGTGAGGGATGGAGGTGAGGGGGTGAGGGAGGGAGGAGGAGGGAGAATGCGGTCAGTGAGGGAGGAGAGGGGTGAATGCGGTCAGTGAGGGAGGAGAGGGGTGAATGCGGTGAGGGAGGGAGGAGGAGGGTGAACGCGGGCGAGTGAGGAGGATCGGCGGCGGTGAGGGAGGGAGGTGAGGGGGGTGAGGGAGGGAGGAAGAGGGAGAATGCGGTCAGTGAGGGAGGAGAGGGGTGAATGTGGTGAGGGAGGGAGGAGGAGGGTGAACGCGGGTGAGTGAGGAGGATCGGCGGCGGTGAGGGAGGGAGGTGAGGGGGTGAGGGAGGGAGGAGGAGGGAGAATGCGGTCAGTGAGGGAGGAGAGGGGTGAATGCGGTCAGGGAGGGAGGAGGAGGGGTGAACGCGGTCGAGTGAGGAGAATCGGCGGCGGTGAGGGAGGGGAGGTGAGCGGGTGAGGGAGGAGGAGGAGGGAGAATGCGGTCAGTGAGGGAGGAGAGGGGTGAATGCGGTCAGTGAGGGAGGAGAGGGGTGAATGCGGTGAGGGAGGGAGGTGAGCGGGTGAGGGAGGGAGGAGGAGGGAGAATGCGGTCAGTGAGGGAGGAGAGGGGTGAATGCGGTGAGGGAGGGAGGAGGAGGGTGAACGCGGGAGAGTGAGGAGGATCGGCGGCGGTGAGGGAGGGAGGTGAGGGGGGTGAGGAGGGAGGAGGAGGGAGAATGCGGTCAGTGAGGCGAGGAGAGGGGTGAATGCGGTGAGGGAGGGAGGAGGAGGGTGAACGCGGGTGAGTGAGGAGGATCGGTGGCGGTGAGGGAAGGAGGTGAGGGGGTGAGGGAGGAGGAGGGAGAATGCAGTCAGTGAGGGAGGAGAGGGGTGAATGCGGTGAGGGAGGGAGGAGGAGGGTGAACGCGGGCGAGTGAGGAGGATCGGCAGCGGCGAGGGAGGGAGGTGAGGGGGTGAGGGAGGGAGGAGGAGGGAGAATGCGGTCAGTGAGGGAGGAGAGGGGTGAATGCGGTCAGTGAGGGAGGAGAGGGGTGAATGCGGTGAGGGAGGGAGAAGGAGGGTGAACGCGGGCGAGTGAGGAGGATCGGCGGCGGTGAGGGAGGGAGGTGAGGGGGTGAGGGAGGGAGGAGGAGGGAGAATGCGGTCAGTGAGGGAGGAGAGGGGTGAATGCGGTCAGTGAGGGAGGAGAGGGGTGAATGCGGTGAGGGAGGGAGGTGAGGGGGTGAGGGAGGGAGGAGGAGGGAGAATGCGGTCAGTGAGGGAGGAGAGGGGTGAATGCGGTCAGTGAGGGAGGAGGGGGTGAATGCGGTGAGGGAGGGAGGAGGAGGGTGAACGCGGGAGAGTGAGGAGGATCGGCGGTGGTGAGGGAGGGAGGTGAGGGGTGAGGGAGGGAGGAGGAGGGAGAATGCGGTCAGTGAGGGAGGAGAGGGGTGAATGCGGTCAGTGAGGGAGGAGAGGGGTGAATGCGGTGAGGGAGGGAGGAGGAGGGTGAACGCGGGCGAGTGAGGAGGATCGGCGGCGGTGAGGGAGGGAGGTGAGGGGGTGAGGGAGGAGAGGAGGAGGGAGAATGCGGTCAGTGAGGGAGGAGAGGGGTGAATGCGGTGAGGGAGGGAGGAGGAGGGTGAACGCGGGCGAGTGAGGAGGATCGGCGGCGGTGAGGGAGGGAGGTGAGGGGGTGAGGGAGGGAGGAGGAGGGAGAATGCGGTCAGTCAGGGAGGAGAGGGGTGAATGCGGTGAGGGAGGGAGGAGGAGGGTGAACGCGGGCGAGTGAGGAGGATCGGCGGCGGTGAGGAAGGGAGGTGAGGGTGTGAGGGAGGGAGGAGGAGGGAGAATGCGGTCAGTGAGGGAGGAGAGGGGTGAATGCGGTGTGGGAGGGAGAAGGAGGGTGAGCGCGGGCGAGTGAGGAGGATCGGCAGCGGTGAGGGAGGGAGGTGAGGGAGTGAGGGAGGGAGGAGGAGGGAGAATGCGGTCAGTGAGGGAGGAGAGGGGTGAATGCGGTGAGGGAGGGAGGAGGAGGGTGAACGCGGGCGAGTGAGGAGGATCGGCGGTGGTGAGGGATGGAGGTGAGCGGGTGAGGGAGGGAGGAGGAGGGAGAATGCGGTCAGTGAGGGAGGAGAGGGGTAAATGCGGTCAGTGAGGGAGGAGAGGGGTGAATGCGGTCAGTGAGGGAGGAGAGGGGTGAATGCGGTGAGGGAGGGAGGAGGGGGGTGAACGCAGGCGAGTGAGGAGGATCGGTGGCGGTGAGGGAGGGAGGTGAGGGGGTGAGGGAGGGAGGAGGAGGGAGAATGCGGTCAGTGAGGGAGGAGAGGGGTGAATGCGGTCAGTGAGGGAGGAGAGGGGTGAATGCGGTGAGGGAGGGAGGAGGAGGGTGAACGCAGGCGAGTGAGGAGGATCGGTGGCGGTGAGGGAGGGAGGTGAGCGGGTGAGGGAGGGAGGAGGAGGGAGAATGCGGTCAGTGAGGGAGGAGAGGGGTGAATGCGGTCAGTGAGGGAGGAGAGGGGTGAATGCGGTGAGGGAGGGAGGAGGAGGGTGAACGCGAGCGAGTGAGGAGGATCGGCGGCGGTGAGGGAGGGAGGTGAGGGAGGGAGGAAGAGGGAGAATGCGGTCAGTGAGGGAGGAGAGGGGTGAATGTGGTGAGGGAGGGAGGAGGAGGGTGAATGCGGGTGAGTGAGGAGGATCGGTGGCAGGGGGGGAGGTGAGGGGGTGAGGGAGGAGGAGGGAGAATGCGGTCAGTGAGGGAGGAGAGGGGTGAATGCGGTGAGGGAGGGAGGAGTAGGGTGAACGCGGGCGAGTGAGGAGGATCGGCGGTGGTGAGGGATGGAGGTGAGGGGGTGAGGGAGGGAGGAGGAGGAAGAATGCGGTCAGTGAGGGAGGAGAGGGGTGAATGCGGTCAGCGAGGGAGGAGAGGGGTGAATGCGGTGAGGGAGGGAGGAGGAGGGTGAACGCGGGCGAGTGAGGAGGATCGGCGGCGGTGAGGGAGGGAGGTGAGGGGGTGAGGGAGGGAGGAAGAGGGAGAATGCGGTCAGTGAGGGAGGAGAGAGGTGAATGTGGTGAGGGAGGGAGGAGGAGGGTGAACGCGGGCGAGTGAGGAGGATCGGTGGCGGTGAGGGAGGGAGGTGAGCGGGTGAGGGAGGGAGGAGGAGGGAGAATGCGGTCAGTGAGGGAGGAGAGGGGTGAATGCGGTCAGTGAGGGAGGAGAGGGGTGAATGCGGTGAGGGAGGGAGGTGAGCGGGTGAGGGAGGGAGGAGGAGGGAGAATGTGGTCAGTGAGGGAGGAGAGGGGTGAATGCGGTGAGGGAGGGAGGAGGAGGGTGAACGCGGGTGAGTGAGGAGGATCGGTGGCGGTGAGGGACGGAGGTGAGGGGGTGAGGGAGGAGGAGGGAGAATGCAGTCAGTGAGGGAGGAGAGGGGTGAATGCGGTGAGGGAGGGAGGAGGAGGGTGAACGCGGGCGAGTGAGGAGGATCGGCAGCGGTGAGGGAGGGAGGTGAGGGGGTGAGGGAGGGAGGAGGAGGGAGAATGCGGTCAGTGAGGGAGGAGAGGGGTGAATGCGGTGAGGGAGGGAGGAGAGGGGTGAATGCGGTGAGGGAGGGAGGTGAGCGGGTGAGGGAGGGAGGAGGAGGGAGAATGTGGTCAGTGAGGGAGGAGAGGGGTGAATGCGGTGAGGGAGGGAGGAGGAGGGTGAACGCGGGTGAGTGAGGAGGATCGGTGGCGGTGAGGGACGGAGGTGAGGGGGTGAGGGAGGAGGAGGGAGAATGCAGTCAGTGAGGGAGGAGAGGGGTGAATGCGGTGAGGGAGGGAGGAGGAGGGTGAACGCGGGCGAGTGAGGAGGATCGGCAGCGGTGAGGGAGGGAGGTGAGGGGGTGAGGGAGGGAGGAGGAGGGAGAATGCGGTCAGTGAGGGAGGAGAGGGGTGAATGCGGTGAGGGAGGGAGGTGAGGGGGTGAGGGAGGGAGGAGGAGGGAGAATGCGGTCAGTGAGGGATGAGAGGGGTGAATGCGGTCAGTGAGGGAGGAGGGGGTGAATGCGGTGAGGGAGGGAGGAGGAGGGTGAACGCGGGAGAGTGAGGAGGATCGGCGGCGGTGAGGGAGGGAGGTGAGGGGTGAGGGAGGGAGGAGGAGGGAGAATGCGGTCAGTGAGGGAGGAGAGGGGTGAATGCGGTCAGTGAGGGAGGAGAGGGGTGAATGCGGTGAGGGAGGGAGGAGGAGGGTGAACGCGGGCGAGTGAGGAGGATCGGCGGCGGTGAGGGAGGGAGGTGAGGGGGTGAGGGAGGGAGGAGGAGGGAGAATGCGGTCAGTGAGGGAGGAGAGGGGTGAATGCAGTGAGGGAGGGAGGAGGAGGGTGAACGCGGGCGAGTGAGGAGGAACGGCGGCGGTGAGGGTGGGAGGTGAGGGGGTGAGGGAGGGAGGAGGAGGGAGAATGCGGTCAGTGAGGGAGGAGAGGGGTGAATGCGGTGAGGGAGGGAGGAGGAGGGTGAACGCGGTCGAGTGAGGAGAATCGGTGGCGGTGAGGGAGGGAGGTGAGCGGGTGAGGGAGGGAGGAGGAGGGAGAATGCGGTCAGTGAGGGAGGAGAGGGGTGAATGCGGTCAGTGAGGGAGGAGAGGGGTGAATGCGGTGAGGGAGGGAGGTGAGCGGGTGAGGGAGGGAGGAGGAGGGAGAATGTGGTCAGTGAGGGAGGAGAGGGGTGAATGCGGTGAGGGAGGGAGGAGGAGGGTGAACGCGGGTGAGTGAGGAGGATCGGTGGCGGTGAGGGACGGAGGTGAGGGGGTGAGGGAGGAGGAGGGAGAATGCAGTCAGTGAGGGAGGAGAGGGGTGAATGCGGTGAGGGAGGGAGGAGGAGGGTGAACGCGGGCGAGTGAGGAGGATCGGCAGCGGTGAGGGAGGGAGGTGAGGGGGTGAGGGAGGGAGGAGGAGGGAGAATGCGGTCAGTGAGGGAGGAGAGGGGTGAATGCGGTCAGTGAGGGAGGAGAGGGGTGAATGCGGTGAGGGAGGGAGGTGAGGGGGTGAGGGAGGGAGGAGGAGGGAGAATGCGGTCAGTGAGGGATGAGAGGGGTGAATGCGGTCAGTGAGGGAGGAGGGGGTGAATGCGGTGAGGGAGGGAGGAGGAGGGTGAACGCGGGAGAGTGAGGAGGATCGGCGGCGGTGAGGGAGGGAGGTGAGGGGTGAGGGAGGGAGGAGGAGGGAGAATGCGGTCAGTGAGGGAGGAGAGGGGTGAATGCGGTCAGTGAGGGAGGAGAGGGGTGAATGCGGTGAGGGAGGGAGGAGGAGGGTGAACGCGGGCGAGTGAGGAGGATCGGCGGCGGTGAGGGAGGGAGGTGAGGGGGTGAGGGAGGGAGGAGGAGGGAGAATGCGGTCAGTGAGGGAGGAGAGGGGTGAATGCAGTGAGGGAGGGAGGAGGAGGGTGAACGCGGGCGAGTGAGGAGGATCGGCGGCGGTGAGGGTGGGAGGTGAGGGGGTGAGGGAGGGAGGAGGAGGGAGAATGCGGTCAGTGAGGGAGGAGAGGGGTGAATGCGGTGAGGGAGGGAGGAGGAGGGTGAACGCGGGCGAGTGAGGAGGATCGGGGGAGGTGAGGGGGTGAGGGAGGGAGGAGGAGGGAGAATGCGGTCAGTGAGGGAGGAGAGGGGTGAATGCGGTCAGTGAGGGAGGAGAGGGGGTGAGGGAGGGAGGCGGAGGGAGAATGCGGTCAGTGAGGGAGGAGAGGGGTGAATGCGGTGAGGGAGGGAGGTGAGGGGGTGAGGGAGGGAGGCGGAGGGAGAATGCGGTCAGTGAGGGAGGAGAGGGGTGAATGCGGTGAGGGAGGGAGGAGGAGGGTGAACGCGGGCGAGTGAGGAGGATCGGGGGAGGTGAGGGGGTGAGGGAGGGAGGAGGAGGGAGAATGCGGTCAGTGAGGGAGGAGGAGGGAGAATGCGGTCAGTGAGGGAGGAGGAGGGAGAATGCGGTCAGTGAGGGAGGAGAGGGGTGAATGCGGTCAGTGAGGGAGGAGATGGGTGAATGCGGTGAGGGAGGGAGGAGGAGGGTGAACGCGGGCGAGTGAAGAGGATCGGCGGCGGTGAGGGAGGGAGGTGAGGGGGTGAGGGAGGGAGGAGGAGGGAGAATGCGGTCAGTGAGGGAGGAGGGTGAATGCGGTCAGTGAGGGAGGAGAGGGGTGAATGCGGTGAGGGAGGGAGGTGAGGGGGTGAGGGAGGGAGGAGGAGGGAGAATGCGGTCAGTGAGGGAGGAGAGGGGTGAATGCGGTCAGTGAGGGAGGAGAGGGGTGAATGCGGTGAGGGAGGAAGATCGGCGGCGGTGAGGGAGGGAGGTGAGGGGGTGAGGGAGGGAGGTGAGGGGGTGAGGGAGGGAGGAGGAGGGAGAATGCGGTCAGTGAGGGAGGAGAGGGGTGAATGCGGTCAGTGAGGGAGGAGAGGGGTGAATGTGGTGAGGGAGGGAGGAGGAGGGTGAACGCGGGAGAGTGAGGAGGATCGGCGGCGGTGAGGGAGGGAGGTGAGGGGTGAGGGAGGGAGGAGGAGGGAGAGTGCGGTCAGTGAGGGAGGAGAGGGGTGAATGCGGTGAGGGAGGGAGGAGGAGGGTGAACGCGGGCGAGTGAGGAGGATCGGCGGCGGTGAGGGAGGGAGGTGAGGGGGTGAGGGAGGGAGGAGGAGGGAGAATGCGGTCAGTGAGGGAGGAGAGGGGTGAATGCGGTCAGTGAGGGAGGAGAGGGGTGAATGCGGTGAGGGAGGGAGGAGGGGGGTGAACGCAGGCGAATGAGGAGGATCGGTGGCGGTGAGGGAGGGAGGTGAGGGGGTGAGGGAGGGAGGAGGAGGGAGAATGCGGTCAGTGAGGGAGGAGAGGGGTGAATGCGGTCAGTGAGGGAGGAGAGGGGTGAATGCGGTCAGTGAGGGAGGAGAGGGGTGAATGCGGGTGAGTGAGGAGGATCGGTGGCGGTGAGGGAGGGAGGGGAGGGGGTGAGTGAGGAGGAGGGAGAATGCGGTCAGTGAGAGAGGAGAGGGGTGAATGCGGTGAGGGAGGGAGGAGGAGGGTGAACGCGGGAGAGTGAGGAGGATCGGCGGCGGTGAGGGAGGGAGGTGAGGGGTGAGGGAGGGAGGAGGAGGGAGAGTGCGGTCAGTGAGGGAGGAGAGGGGTGAATGCGGTGAGGGAGGGAGGAGGAGGGTGAACGCGGGCGAGTGAGGAGGATCGGCGGCGGTGAGGGAGGGAGGTGAGGGGGTGAGGGAGGGAGGAGGAGGGAGAATGCGGTCAGTGAGGGAGGAGAGGGGTGAATGCGGTCAGTGAGGGAGGAGAGGGGTGAATGCGGTGAGGGAGGGAGGAGGGGGGTGAACGCAGGCGAATGAGGAGGATCGGTGGCGGTGAGGGAGGGAGGTGAGGGGGTGAGGGAGGGAGGAGGAGGGAGAATGCGGTCAGTGAGGGAGGAGAGGGGTGAATGCGGTCAGTGAGGGAGGAGAGGGGTGAATGCGGTCAGTGAGGGAGGAGAGGGGTGAATGCGGGTGAGTGAGGAGGATCGGTGGCGGTGAGGGAGGGAGGGGAGGGGGTGAGTGAGGAGGAGGGAGAATGCGGTCAGTGAGAGAGGAGAGGGGTGAATGCGGTGAGGGAGGGAGGAGGAGGGTGAACGCGGGAGAGTGAGGAGGATCGGCGGCGGTGAGGGAGGGAGGTGAGGGGGTGAGGAAGGGAGGAGGAGGGAGAATGCGGTCAGTGAGGGAGGAGACAGGTGAATGCGGTGAGGGAGGGAGGAGGAGGGTGAACGCGAGAGAGTGAGGAGGATCGGCGGCGGTGAGGGAGGGAGGTGAGGGGTGAGGGAGGGAGGAGGAGGGAGAATGCGGTCAGTCAGGGAGGAGAGGGGTGAATGCGGTGAGGGAGTGAGGAGGAGGGTGAACGCGGGCGAGTGAGGAGGATCGGCGGCGGTGAGGAAGGGAGGTGAGGGTGTGAGGAAGGGAGGAGGAGGGAGAATGCGGTCAGTGAGGGAGGAGAGGGGTGAATGCGGTGTGGGAGGGAGAAGGAGGGTGAGCGCGGGCGAGTGAGGAGGATCGGCGGCGGTGAGGGAGGGAGGTGAGGGAGTGAGGGAGGGAGGAGGAGGGAGAATGCGGTCAGTGAGGGAGGAGAGGGGTGAATGCGGTGAGGGAGGGAGGAGGAGGGTGAACGCGGGCGAGTGAGGAGGATCGGCGGTGGTGAGGGATGGAGGTGAGGGGGTGAGGGAGGGAGGAGGAGGAAGAATGCGGTCAGTGAGGGAGGAGAGGGGTGAATGCGGTCAGCGAGGGAGGAGAGGGATGAATGCGGTGAGGGAGGGAGGAGGAGGGTGAACGCGGGCGAGTGAGGAGGATCGGCGGCGGTGAGGGAGGGAGGTGAGGGGGTGAGGGAGGGAGGAAGAGGGAGAATGCGGTCAGTGAGGGAGGAGAGGGGTGAATGTGGTGAGGGAGGGAGGAGGAGGGTGAACGCGGGTGAGTGAGGAGGATCGGCGGCAGGGAGGGAGGTGAGGGGGTGAGGGAGGAGGACGGAGAATGCGGTCAGTGAGGAGGAGAGGGGTGAATGCGGTGAGGGAGGGAGGAGGAGGGTGAACGCGGGAGAGTGAGGAGGATCGGCGGCGGTGAAGGAGGGAGGTGAGGGGGTGAGGGAGGGAGGAGGAGGGAGAATGCGGTCAGTCAGGGAGGAGAGGGGTGAATGCGGTGAGGGAGGGAGGAGGAGGGTGAACGCGGGCGAGTGAGGAGGATCGGCGGTGGTGAGGGATGGAGGTGAGGGGGTGAGGGAGGGAGGAGGAGGGAGAATGCGGTCAGTGAGGGAGGAGAGGGGTGAATGCGGTCAGTGAGGGAGGAGAGGGGTGAATGCGGTGAGGGAGGGAGGAGGAGGGTGAACGCGGGCGAGTGAGGAGGATCGGCGGCGGTGAGGGAGGGAGGTGAGGGGGTGAGGGAGGGAGGAAGAGGGAGAATGCGGTCAGTGAGGGAGGAGAGGGGTGAATGTGGTGAGGGAGGGAGGAGGAGGGTGAACGCGGTCGAGTGAGGAGAATCGGCGGCGGTGAGGGAGGGAGGTGAGCGGGTGAGGGAGGGAGGAGGAGGGAGAATGCTGTCAGTGAGGGAGGAGAGGGGTGAATGCGGTCAGTGAGGGAGGAGAGGGGTGAATGCGGTGAGGGAGGGAGGTGAGCGGGTGAGGGAGGGAGGAGGAGGGAGAATGTGGTCAGTGAGGGAGGAGAGGGGTGAATGCGGTGAGGGAGGGAGGAGGAGGGTGAACGCGGGAGAGTGAGGAGGATCGGCGGCGGTGAGGGAGGGAGGTGAGGGGGTGAGGGAGGGAGGAGGAGGGAGAATGCGGTCAGTGAGGGAGGAGAGGGGTGAATGCGGTGAGGGAGGGAGGAGGAGGGTGAACGCGGGTGAGTGAGGAGGATCGGTGGCGGTGAGGGAGGGAGGTGAGGGGGTGAGGGAGGAGGAGGGAGAATGCAGTCAGTGAGGGAGGAGAGGGGTGAATGCGGTGAGGGAGGGAGGAGGAGGGTGAACGCTGGCGAGTGAGGAGGATCGGCGGCGGTGAGGGAGGGAGCTGAGGGGGTGAATGCGGTGAGGGAGGGAGGTGAGCGGGTGAGGGAGGGAGGAGGAGGGAGAATGCGGTCAGTGAGGGAGGAGAGGGGTGAATGCGGTCAGTGAGGGAGGAGAGGGGTGAATGCGGTGAGGGAGGGAGGTGAGCGGGTGAGGGAGGGAGGAGGAGGGAGAATGCGGTCAGTGAGGGAGGAGAGGGGTGAATGCGGTGAGGGAGGGAGGAAGAGGGTGAACGCGGGAGAGTGAGGAGGATCGGCGGCGGTGAGGGAGGGAGGTGAGGGGGTGAGGGAGGGAGGAGGAGGGAGAATGCGGTCAGTGAGGGAGGAGAGGGGTGAATGCGGTGAGGGAGGGAGGAGGAGGGTGAACGCGGGCGAGTGAGGAGGATCGGCGGCGGTGAGGGAGAGAGGTGAGGGGGTGAGGGAGGGAGGAGGAGGGAGAATGCGGTCAGTGAGGGAGGAGGAGGGAGAATGCAGTCAGTGAGGGAGGAGAGGGGTGAATGCGGTGAGGGAGGGAGGTGAGGGGGTGAGGGAGGGAGGCGGAGGGAGAATGCGGTCAGTGAGGGAGGAGAGGGGTGAATGCGGTGAGGGAGGGAGGAGGAGGGTGAACGCGGGCGAGTGAGGAGGATCGGGGGAGGTGAGGGGGTGAGGGAGGGAGGAGGAGGGAGAATGCGGTCAGTGAGGGTGGAGGAGGGAGAATGCGGTCAGTGAGGGAGGAGGAGGGAGAATGCGGTCAGTGAGGGAGGAGAGGGGTGAATGCGGTCAGTGAGGGAGGAGAGGGGTGAATGCGGTGAGGGAGGGAGGTGAGGGGGTGAGGGAGGGAGGAGGAGGGAGAATGCGGTCAGTGAGGGAGGAGAGGGGTGAATGCGGTCAGTGAGGGAGGAGAGGGGTGAATGCGGTGAGGGAGGGAGGAGGAGGAGGGTGAACGCGGGCGAGTGAGGAAGATCGGCGGCGGTGAGGGAGGGAGGTGAGGGGGTGAGGGAGGGAGGAGGAGGGAGAATGCGGTCAGTGAGGGAGGAGGAGGGAGAATGCGGTCAGTGAGGGAGGAGAGGGGTGAATGCGGTCAGTGAGGGAGGAGAGGGGTGAATGCGGTGAGGGAGGGAGGAGAGGGGTGAATGCTGTGAGGGAGGGAGGAGGAGGGTGAACGCGGGCGAGTGAGGAGGATCGGGGGAGGTGAGGGGGTGAGGGAGGGAGGAGGAGGGAGAATGCGGTCAGTGAGGGAGGAGAGGGGTGAATGCGGTGAGGGAGGGAGGAGGAGGAGGGTGAACGCGGGCGAGTGAGGAAGATCGGCGGCGGTGAGGGAGGAGAGTTCCGCCTCCTCCCCGACACTGAGCGGCGGAAGCGAGGGCGGATCGGCCGATTTGCGCCGCGGATGCGGATGAACCTGCTGCCCGGAGGCGCTCCCTTGCACAAGCCGTCGCCAAGGCCGAGCCCCATCCCCAGCCCGAGCCCCCGGCCGAACCCGATCCCGAGGCCGAGCCCATGACTCCCGCCGAGCAGAATGTCACTTGGCTGATCTCACTCGGGGTGCTGGACTCCCCGAAGAAGACGCCGTCCGACCCGGAGGAGTTCCTGAGGAACGCGCTGAAGGACGGGCTGCTGCTGTGCCGTCTGCTCGAGCGCCTGGTGCCCGGCTCCGTGGACAAGGTGAGGGGGCGGCCGAGGCTGAGGGTGGCCACGGGGTGAATGGGAGGCGAGGACATAGGGTGGGGGTGAGGAGAGACAGAGAGGATGGGGTCGACGGCACTGGTTACGGGTGAGGAGAGGGGGAGGATGGAGGAGAGAGAGGAGAGGGTGATGGTGGTGAGGAGAGGGGGAGGATGGAGGTGGAAAGAGAGGATGGGATCGACGACAGCAGGGTGAGAGGGGGAGGATGGGGTTGGCGACAGTGGGTAGGGGCGAGGGGAGGGAGGGAGGATAGGGGAGGAGAGAGGATGGGGTGATGGGAGTGAGGAGAGGGGGGAGGATGGGGTTGGCGACAGTGGGTAGGGGCGAGGGGAGGGAGGGAGGATAGAGGAGGAGAGAGGATGGGGTGAAGGGAGTGAGGAGAGGGCGAGGATGGGGTTGGCGACAGTGGGTAGGGGCGAGGGGAGGGAGGGAGGATAGGAGGAGAGAGGATGGGGTGATGGGAGTGAGGAGAGGGGGGAGGATGGGGTTGGCGACAGTGGGTAGGGGCGAAGGGAGGGAGGATAGAGGAGGAGAGAGGATGGGGTGATGGGAGTGAGGAGAGGGGGAGGATGGGGTTGGCGACAGTGGGTAGGGGCGAGGGGAGGGAGGGAGGATAGAGGAGGAGAGAGGATGGGGTGATGGGAGTGAGGAGAGGGGAGGATGGGGTTGGCGACAGTGGGTAGGGGCGAGGGGAGGGAGGGAGGATAGGAGGAGAGAGGATGGGGTGATGGGAGTGAGGAGAGGGGAGGATGGGGTTGGCGACAGTGGGTAGGGGCGAGGGGAGGGAGGGAGGATAGGAGGAGAGAGGATGGGGTGATGGGAGTGAGGAGAGGGGAGGATGGGGTTGGCGACAGTGGGTAGGGGCGAGGGGAGGGAGGGAGGATAGGAGGAGAGAGGATGGGGTGATGGGAGTGAGGAGAGGGGGGAGGATGGGGTTGGCGACAGTGGGTAGGGGTGAAGGGAGGGAGGATAGAGGAGGAGAGAGGATGGGGTGATGGGAGTGAGGAGAGGGGGAGGATGGGGTTGGCGACAGTGGGTAGGGGCGAGGGGAGGGAGGGAGGATAGAGGAGGAGAGAGGATGGGGTGATGGGAGTGAGGAGAGGGGAGGATGGGGTTGGCGACAGTGGGTAGGGGCGAGGGGAGGGAGGGAGGATAGGAGGAGAGAGGATGGGGTGATGGGAGTGAGGAGAGGGGAGGATGGGGTTGGCGACAGTGGGTAGGGGCGAGGGGAGGGAGGGACGACGGAGTGGGGGTGGGGAGGGATTAAGCGTGGGGTGAAAGAGGGTGGGGATAGGAGGCTGGTGGTCACAGGTGTGGGTGTGTCATGGAGGTGTTGATGTGAGTGGGATGGGCTTAGTGATGGGTGGTGGTGTTTTTGATTGAGCAAAAGGTTGATGAATGTCGGTGGGGAGTTGGGTTGGGGATTTAGTAATAATAAATACTTTATTGATTCTGAGTGGGAAATTCTTTCGTTACAACAGCAACATTTAAAAACACACTTAGCAGTGTGCAGACTTAAACTAATAATAAAGTACAGGTTAATAATTTACACAATAATTACCAATGTGCAATAATGTACGAAATAATGAAAGAGAGACTATTGTTCTATGATGTGAGTACTCTAGTTGTCTGTTCTGGAGGGGTAGGAGTGAGTGGCCTAGTAGGATGGAAGGGGTGAATGGTTGGTCCAGGTGTTGAATGAGCTGGTATGAAGTAGAACCCTCTCTCCCTAGGATACGTGGACTGGATGTCATGTAGTCACCCACAGAGACTGGGATGATCAAAGTGAGGATTGGGCTGGCATTTGGGGGTGAACCCTTTGGGCAGAGACCTAGAGCCGTTCCAGATACCAAGGAGGAAACAGATGTCAGTTCCTGTTTACAAAATAACTCACTGACTGAGTAGAACAATCTCTACTTATTGCACAGGTCATAATGTACCTAATTTGAAATAAGACTGTAAGACACAAGAACAGAATTAGGCCATTCGGCCCATTGGGTCTGCTCCACCATTCCAGCATGGCAGATTTATTATCCCTCTCAACTTCATTCTCCTGCCTTCTCTTTGTAAGCTTTGAGCCCTGCCTGACTAATCAAGAAACCATCAACCTTCACTTTAAATATACTCAATGACCCATTCCACAGATTCATCACCCTCTGGCTAAAGAAATTCCTCCTTATCCCTATTCTAAATGGATGTCCCGCTATTCTGAGGCTGTGCCCTCCGGTCCTAGACTCCTGCACTATAAGAAACATCTCCTCCATTTCCTCTCTGTATCGGCCTTCCAACATTCGATAGGTTTCAATGAAATCCCCCTCATTCTTCTAAACTCCAGTGAGGATCAAATACTCTCACACTCCTCATACATTTACCCTTTCATTGCTGGAATCATTCTAGTGAGCCTCTTTTGGACCCTCTCCAATGCCAGCACTTTTTTTCTTACATAAGGGGCTGAAAACTGCTCACAATACTCCAAGTGTAATCTGACAAATATCTTGTAAAGCCACAGCATCATCCGTGCGGCTTATATTCTAGTCCTCTGAAGATGAATGCTAACGTTGCACTTGCCTTCCTTATGCCCATGCCCACCAGTTTGAAGTGTGATAAATGTTGGTGGGACACATCCAGTTCCAGCAGGATTGGCTGGCTGTTGCGATGTGGACTTTGATCCCCATTCAGCTGGACCTACACTCAGCACCAGCCTCCAGCACCCAACCGCAGTATTCACCATCTTGTTCGCAGTGTCGGAATCAAGTGTTGATCAAATTCAGAGATGCTTACGTTTCTGACTTGCCCGGTCTCTCCAGTTGCAGCTGATTTATGCACAGCAAGCTCCCACAAACAGCAATGTAGTTATGGCCAGATTATCAGCTTCACTAAAGTTGAATGAGAGAGAAACATTGGTCCAGGGCACCAGGGAAACACTCTGCTCCTTTGTACACGTGTCGTTGAAACTGCCCAAAGACGGCACTTTTACAGTGTCCGGTCAGGGCCTTGACTTGCTACTGGTACCACGTAGCTCAGTACTACCTGTCTCGGGTCCGGTTGTCGGCGACTCAACCAGCACACCCCCCGGTGCACTTCGCTTAACCAGGGAGGAGGGTGTGTAGGCACCCAGCAGGACTGAAAACAAAACCTGTCAAAGGGCGGATGAACTCTTTGTGAGTCAACAGCCACCTACTGTCTCTGTGAGGAGTGGCGTGCCACACGGTCTTCCGTTCTGTGCCTTGTAAGGCAAAATGCCCAACGCCAGCCCCCTAGGCCTGAGTCGACGTAGTGGTAGTTAACAGTACTGCCCTCCTGTAAACAGCTCTGGCATACTGGTCTAGATTTTTATTGTTGAGTGCCTGGGATAAGGAGCCACCACTTCATCCCCTCAAGGCAAGTGCATCTGACATCTAATTTTATCCTCAAAACAAATCATGTTCTAACATACGGTTATGGTATGCAAATAATTTTGATTGCCTTCCTGATAGATATTTGAATGATCCAAGCTTGGATATACTTATTAATCACAACAGGGATATAGATTGTCAAAGATTGACCATGATCTCATGACCTTGTTGAAAAGCAGGATTGGCATAAATCCTCCTTCCTTCCACCACTGCAGTTTTCTTTTCCTGATGATCTGTACCAATACCTGCAACTTCTTGGCTGATCAACGCTGTTGGAATCATATTACCCTGGTTCCTTTCTCCATTCCCTATCACACTCTGTTGCCCTTTGTTCTACGCCAGCTTACTCCTTGGCAAATTTAACTTCTCTTCCTTGCATCCAATGGTCCCATTTTTTTATTTACAAAACGATTAACGTTTAATTATACAAAAATATACAACATAAAAACATCAAGTATTTACAAAGACTAAACAAATTCAAATTAAAATATGATTGCTCCACCTTGTCTGTTTTTGGAATCTGAAGTTTCAAAGGAAATTTATTATCAGAGTATAAAAAAGTCACTATAAACAACCCTGAGATTTATTTTCTTGTGGACATTCACAGTAAATACAAAGAAACACAATAGAATCAATGAAAGATCGTACCCAAGATGGACAAACAACCGATGTACAACAGACAACAAACTGAAAATAGAAAAATAAAAAATAATAATAGTTCATAAATAATCAGTAAGTATCGAGAATGTGAGATGAAGGGTTGGGTTGGGTTGTCTTGGGAAAGTGAGTCTATAGGTAGTGGGAACAGTTTAGTGTTGGGTTGAGTGAAGTTATCTCCTCTGGTTCAAGAGCCTGATGGTTGAGGGGTAATAACTGTCCCTGAACCTGGTGGTGTGGGTCCTGGGGATCATGTACTTACTTGTACATGGTTAGCAGTGAGAAGAGAGCATGCTGCGTGAGCCAAATATGAACATCACTAGCGAGAGCTAATGTGGAGTCCCCAGGGAAAGCAGAAGAGAGGCTAAAGAACACTTTGCGATGTGGCCTTGAAGTTGACCCCAAGAAGATGGGCTACTCCTGAGGACAACTTCAAAGATTGGCTCAGGACGGAGAAGTCTAGTGACCTGCTGTTGGCGGCCTATTCCTTAGTAGAGGTGATGTGAAGTGTTGCATTTCAGGAGAACAAATGTATGGTATACCGTAAATGGCAGGGCTCCAGATCATTGATGTAGAGAGAAATCTTAGGGTACACATTAATAGCTCCCTGAATATGGCAAAACAAGTAGGTAAAAAAGGCATATGGTATGTATATGCTGGTCGGGGTGTTAAGTATGAAAGTTGGGAGGTCATGTTGCAGCTGTTTAAAACTGGTGGGGTGGGGGAAAAGGAAGGAGGTGAAGCTGAGTCCATGGCCAGATGAGCATGTGCTTTTTCCATTTTCATTCATGGACCAGATGGCCAACTCCTGCTCCCAGTTCTTCTGTTGTTCTTCTTAAACCCATCATCCCTACTAGGAGATAGGCTGCTGCCTGTAGCCTGCCAGAGTTCTCTTTCTGTCCTGGTTTGATAAGAGGTTGATTAGTCCTTCCAAATTAAGACATCTTCCAGATGAAAATCATCTCTCAGGGGTGAGGTCTTTGGAGCTTCTGTTGGCATCTCTGTAGCTCTGGCTTTTTATGGGATGGGCTTGCAGACCCATGCCCTCCTTTTTGCAGCTGAGCACGGGATTGTCCATAGTGGAGTTTACATTCTTAGGACATGTTTCAAGTACGCACCGTAGTTCTGGTCATTGCATTACAGGAAGTGTGTAGAGGCTTTGGAGAGGGTGCCAAGATTAATGAGTACGAGCTATAAGGAAAATTCAACAGGCTTGCATTCAGTGTTGGAAGCTGAGGGGCGAGTTGATAAAAGGTTATAAAATTATGAGAGTCATAGTTATGATTTATGGTCTTATTTCCTGGAGGGTAAATGTCATCAACTAGACCCAGGGGTTCCCAAACCTAGGGAGTCCATGGACCCCTCAGTTAATGGTAGGGGTCCATGGCATAAAAAAGGATGGCAGCCCCTGTCCTAATCACTAGAGGGTATAGCTTTGAGGTGAAAAGTTTAAAAGAGATTCACATGGTAAGTTATTATTTACGCAGAGAGTGGTGGATGCGAGGAAGCTGCTCCTGGTGGAGGTGGTCATATTATGGGAAAGGTGGTAATGGGGGAGGGTCACACTGTGGGAGGGCCATACCGAGATGGGCTTGCACGGCAAGGGGTGTGTTTTTGGCCATGAGTCAGGGGTTAAGGGTGGGGTGGGTTTTCATGCAGGTGGAGCTCGTGTTAGACCCTGTGCAGAGGTCTACCCCCTTAACACTGAGAAGGCCCTCTTCCCCTATCTGTGCTCCACACAATCAAAAATAACGCAGTGCGGTATGGGGCAGCTCCACGGGGTCTTGAGCACCTTTTCTCATTTAGTTGCCATCTATGCAGCTGGAGCAGGGTGGGGATGCCCAGGGACGTATTCAGTTGCATTTTGAGGGGCATTATTATACCATCACATGGACTACAGGGAGGCTGAGGTGCCAAGGCTGTAAAAAGTTTGGACATATGCTGAAGAACTCCCTGAACTGTCAGCCTACTAACTCTGCCTCGGACTCACAGGCTTCCCCCACTGACTCCCCTCCTGCTGTTCCTCCCCCTGAGCCAGTGTAGTGGAAGTCAGGGATGGGTGTGGCTCAGATGATGGTGAGTGATGGGTTCAGGTGGTGGGTGGGAAGGCAAAGAAAAGGAATAAACATCTTAAGGCTTCTCCCCTGGAGAACGAGTGGGGGTGTACTGTTGAACCAAACCCGGAAATCCCTGTGGCACCCGAGATTCAGCAAGAGCCTGGTGAAGTGGTGCTGGAGACCGCGGACACCTCTGAAAGGGAGGTTGGCGTGCCTCAACATAGTTGTGGCCTGAAACAGGAGGGATGTGTTCCCTGAGCTTGGAGATCACGGACCACAAGAGGAGGAAAAGCCTGTATGCATGGGGTATTTGGCCTCAGAGCTGGAGGATAGCCCTGCTGTATAGGAGTCCTCTGCTGGGGTGGCATCTCCTGAATGTACATTCTCTGGCCTGGTGAGTGGTGGTGTAATAGAGGGGTCATGTGAGGAGGCAGACTTGCTTTCAATTCAGGTTGTGTAGTCAGAGCACGTATTCCCTGGGGAGGGGCAAAGTCCTGAAGACTAGGGATCGCCTGTGAGTTGAGGGTCACCAGTGGGTTTAGTTTTCCAGGTTGTTGCCTCAATTGAAGCCAAGTGCCCTGCTGAGGAGCATCTGGTGCACAAGGGAAATCAGAATGACCCAAAATCGCCATTCCATGTAGCTAATCAGAGGGAGGATGGGGTGTAAACGATGATTTCTTGGAAGATGACAAAGGCGTTGGACACAGTGTGGGGGAAGAGGAGGTCTCTTTTGAAGCGGAGATGGCAGACTTCCTCAACCCCAGCACCGAGTCACAGCCAGTCTCTTGAGGAGATCAGGCAGTTTGCGAAGGACTACTGGTGGAAACCATTTAAGGCCCAGCTGGCCCAATCAATGGTTGGGCCTGCAAGCGGTCATTCAGTCTATCTGCACTATCCTCCAAAAGAACAGGAAAGGAGCTGAAGTGACCTGCAAAGAGAGGCGCCAATTTGAGAGACTCCTGGAGTCCCTGGAGAAGAGTTGAAGGACGAAGGTGGGAGAGAGCTCGAAGGAGAACTGTTCCTTCTTCCTAGGGCTCTGGTGAGGTGTTTCAATAAGATGAGACATTAAGTTGTGTTGCAACCCTTAACGTCATTGGTGGTAGGGGGGCTCTCCGCAGATTCCATCATCTCTCTGTTCTCTGGGATGGGAGAAATGTGGTGAGCTTCTTGCAGGAAACTCGCACTGTTCCAGGAGATGAATCCACCTGGCTCCTGGAATAGTTGGGGGTGGGGGGGGGTGGGTTCACATGAGCCACCTTAGCTCCACTTCCAGCAGGGTGGCCGCCTCGTTGACACTTTTTTCCAGCTTGAGATATTGCAGGTTCAGGAACTGCTTCATCTTGATGGGCGCTAGGATGGTGTGCTGATGCATTTTGGAGTCAGGTGGAATCATCTCCTGGAACGGTGTGGGTTTCCTACAAGAAGCTCACTGCATTTCTCCTGTCCCAGAGGACAGAGAGATGGTGAAATCTGTGTACGCCTCTGAGCCCGGCCTGATGCAAGCGGGCCTGTTCCAAGAAGTGTCCGTGTTGTTGGGGTCCATAAGTCATGGCGTGTCATCGTGGCAGGTGATTTCATTGCACCCTCGAGGAGAGGCATCGAACTGGTCTCTGGAGTAGTTAGGAAGATAAGGGAGTTGGCTGTATCCTCAGACTTGGTCGATGTCCGGTGGAGCATTCAACCTGACCTCTGTGCTTTCTTAAGGAGGTACAGCAGGTGGACGCTTGCAGATCGATCAACTCTACATCTCCAGGGCGCACGTCTCCTGAGTGTCGGCTGCCACCATGTGGCCAGTTGCGTGCTCGGACCACCACTTGGTGTGGGCAGAGTTTAATGTGCGGATGTCTGGGACCGATCGGCTTGTGAAGGAGCTGATTGACTTGGAGTCCTGGCTTGGGCTGACCAATGGTGACCAGCCCCTCTGGGATGAGTACCTGCGGAAGAAGGAGGTGCTGAGGCTCCTGCAGCTGGAGAGGTCCCGAGGCACTTTTGTGAGGTCGCAGGTCCAGATGCTGCAGGATCTGGACCGTGCCTCGCCGTTCTTCTACTCTCTTGAGAAGGAGGGGGGTGTTTGCAGGCAACTTGTGGAGTTGCTCCTCCATCATGGATCCAGTGAGAATTCCATTCCTCTTGTGAGGCTGTCTTCTTGCTGGACCTGTGCAGTGAGGATGCATGCAGGACTCTGGGAGGACTTGCCAAGGGTTAGCCCTGGGGGTGCTGAGCGGTTAGATGCTTCATTATCTTTGGAGGAGCTGACCAGTGCCCTCAACCAGCTGCACAGAGGCAAGTCCCAGGACTAGACGGGTTGACCATTGAATTTCTCCGGGCCTTCTGGGACATCCTGGGGCTTGATTATACCAGGGAACTGGGGGAAATCCTGGCAACGGTTGAGATGCCCCTCTGTTGGGGAAGAACAGTTGTGGCCCTGCTGCCAGAGAAGAGGGATCTCCATTGCCTGTGGAACTGGCACCCAGTCTCCCTCCTTAGTGTGGAGTTCAAGGTCTTTGCCTGGTCAATGGCCAATTGTCTGGGGTCCGTGCTGGCTCAAGTGGTCCATCCTGACCAGTCCCACACAGTCTGAGCGTGGTCAATCCAGGACAATATCCACCTTGGTTGGGATCTGATTCACCTGTGCCGAGAGGCTGGTCTGTCAGTCACCTTTCTCTCCCTAGATCAGGAAAGGGCGTTTGACAGGATGGACCGTGAGTTCCTTTTAGGGACTGTGCAGGTGTTCGGGCTTGGGCCATGTTTTGTGGACTGCATCCGACTGCTGTATGCTGCTGCGGAGTGCTTTATTAAGGCTAATGGGTCCACGACAGTGCTCTTGTGCTTTGGGAGGGGTGTGCATCAAGGGTGCCCCACGTTGGGACAGTTGTACTCTGTTTGTGTGGAGCCATTGGAGCCATTCCTGTGTCTCCTCTGTAAGAGGATAACGGGCTTGGTTCTGCGTGAGTCAGACATGGAGGTTGTCCTTTCAACTTATGCCGTTGACATCCTCCTTATGGTCACTGACCCGGTTGACTTGCAGAGGGTGTGAGACTGCCGGCAGGTCTTCTCGGCTGCGTCCCCTGCGAGGGTCAACTGGGAGAAGTGTGTGGGCCTCTTGGTAAGTCAGTAGCAGGTGGATCCCTACTGGTGGGGTTGAGACCCTTTGGGTGGAGTAGCATGCACCTCTTGTACTGGGGATCTACCTCAGCTCGACAGAGGAGGCCTGCTCGGCGAACTGGTGGGATTTGGAGACAAAAATCTCTGCCCACCTGGGACAGTGGTCATGCCTCCTTTGTGTGATCTCGTAGCGGGGAAGGGCGTTGGTTAACAGTCAGCTGGTTGCCTCCATGATATGCCACCGGCTGGTTACTTTAGTCCGGCCCACTACTTTTGTCTCCAGGACCCAGAGGAGGCTGGTGATTTCTTCTGCGGCAATAGGAGGCACTGGTCCTGAGTCTTCAATCATGGAGGGCAGTCAGTCATTGGTGTGTGTGCACACCCAGCTGGCAGCGTCTGCCTCAGGACCCTGCAGAGATACCTGTACAGTGACCACGCTCTGAGATGGCATGGGCTGGCGATGCTCTCCGCCGGGGACACTAGCTGCAGGAGGGCACACAGCTTTCAGTGGACAGTATCAGCCGCACTGCTCTGAGGGAACTGCCTTAGTTTTACCAAGAGCCGTTGAGAGTATGGGGTCTGGGCTCATCCAGACAGGGTGCTCCTGCACCCACAGGGGACAGTGCTGTAGCTGTGAGAGGGACTGGTCTCCATCCTATCATGGTAGGTGTTCGAGAAAGTGCAGGGGTTTCGGCTGCACCACCACCTGATGGGCTGGAAGTGCTTGTTGGACCCCGGCCTCAGGATACCAAGTGGGAAAAGGTTCTGCATCACGTGAGCCATCTCGTGGGGATGCCCACTGTGTCCTTCTGTGATGCTCTGAATCGTTTCTTATACAGGCTGCTCCTGCACACCTTTTGCTTCTTTCCTGACCGGACCAGTCTTGGTGATCTATTTTACCATCTGCCAGCAGGGCAGGTCCCCAGTGGAAGTTTCTTTATGCAGGGGTCCTTCCCCTGTACATTGGGGACCTGGGGTGGAAGATGTTACATAGGGCAGAAACGTACAACAGTGAACTTGCTTAAAAACCTGTCCATTCTGTGGCTGGGAGGAGTCAGTGTACCACGCTTGTATGAAATGTGAGAGGTTGCAGTCCCTGTTTGAGTGTCTGAAGGGGCTGCTGTTCAGGTTCTGGTCACACTTCAACCCCGTGCTCCTTAAATATGGATACCCAGTATGGAAGGGGGCAGTTCGAGAAGAGGATCTACTGGTAGGCTTGCTCTTGGGTCTGGCCAAGATGGCTATTCACGGTTCCAGGTGGCAGAGTCAAGGACTCTGCCAGGGTTGAATGCCTGTCCCTCTTCTGAGGATACGTTAGTGCCCAGCTGTCCTTCGGGAGGGAGTATGTGGTCACCATAGTTACAGTGAGGGCTCCCAAAGAATTGAATTTATAGACAGTAGAAATCATATTTTAATTTTGAATTTATTCACCTCCTTGTAAATACTGAATATTTGTACTTTGTGTATTTTCTGTGTAAATAAACTTCTATGGTTTTGTAAAAAAAAGGGAAAACACAGTCCTGAGGGAGGCGTGGCACAGTCTGATTGATGCATTCTTGAAGAGACAAAAGCAGTGTGGTTTTGAACACAAAATATCCCCTCATAACGGATTCAGTTACGACCATGCCCCTAGGCAATCATCGTTCCTTATCCAGTGTTTAAAGCAACTTTTTTGGTCAGTATGTTGTTGTTTGTGGGAGCTTACTCTGCACACAACTATAATGCATGCTTAAAATTTAGGACATTAGTTTTCTAATGGGATTTTTCATAGCACAGATTTTGTCTGGAGACTTTTAATGAAGTAAGCATGATACTGAAAACAGGGATCATTTTCCACTTGTGGTAGTTCAGGATCAGTAGTGCAGCATTTCAGTCCAGACTGCTTTCAGAGTTCACGGTCGTGGGATATTGGCACATTCTGCTTGCGCCCTGGGCTCTGGTCCCATGTCTGGGTCATTCACATGTACAATGTGTGCTCAAAGAGGCTGGGCTCCCTCTCAGATCCACATGACCAGCAACCCATCTTTCCACTCACTCGCTACACGAGGAGCCTCTGTTTTCTAGATGGACTGTAGTGCTGTAAGTGGCTTGGCAGGTAGACAGGGTGGTGAAGAAAAGCACTGAGTATAGGAGTTGGCAGTTCTGTTGCAGTTGTATAAAATGTTAGCGAGATTACACACAGACTATTGTGTACAGATTTGGTTACCCTATTATCGGAATTAAATTAGAAAGATTGCAAACCAGAGAAAATCTGCAGATGCTGGAAATCCGAGCAACACAAACAAAATGCTGGAGGAACTCAGCAGACCAGGCAGCATCTATGGAAAAAAGTACAGTCAACGCTTTGGACCAAAACCCTTCGGCAGAAAGATTACAAGAAAGGTTGACAATGATTAGAGTCAGGTTTATTATCACTGACATACGCTGTGAAATTTGTCTTTTGTCAGCAGTACAGGACATACATAAAAATTAAGTTATAATAGGAAGTATATAAAAATAAGTAATGCAAAAAGAGAAAAAATAGTGAGGTAGTGTTCATGAGTTAATGGACTGTTCCAGATATCTGATGCTGTTCCTAAGAAGTTAAGTGTGCATCTTCACACTCTTCTACTTTCTCCCCAATAATAGTATTGAGAAGAGTGCATGCCAGGACTCAAGGACTGGAGTCATAGGAAGAGGTTGGACAGGCTAGGACTCCCAATTTGTTGAAGTGCAGGAGAATGGGGTGATCATAGAGATGTACAAAATCATGAGGGGCAATAGATTAGTCATTCGGCCAGGAACTACATTTGAAAACCAGAGGGCATGGGTTTACAGTGAGAGGGAGAGCTTTAAATGAAACCTGAGGGGTGACTTCTTCACACAGAGACTGTTGGGTAAATAGAGTTACCAGAGGAAGTGGTTGAGGCTGGTACATGACAACATTTAAAAGGCACTTGGACAGGTACATGGATAGGAAAGGTTTAGATTCTAAACTTTAGAAGGATGAAATGAGATGGAAATCTTGGTCAGAATGGAGCAATGGGGCTGAAAGGTCTGTTTCTATACTGTATCATTCTGGAAATATGAAAGAGCGCGGATGCTGGAAATCTGGATCAGCACGCACAAAATGCTGGAAGATCTCAGCAGGTCAGGTAGCATCTATGGAGGGAAATTAATAGACCTGACAAAGTGTCCTGGTCCTAAACATTGACTGTTCATTCCCCTCTATAGATGCTGCCAGGCCTGCTGAGTTCCTCCAGTATTTTGTGTGTGTTGATGTCTGATTCTGGGTCAGGAGAGTGGATCCTAGGCAGGATATAGATGAAGCCTTGCCAGGGTGAGTGGATCCTTTGTTGATGAGAGTAGATCTACATGGCAGTTACAGGGGGAGTTGATCGTGAGCTGAGCAATTGAGCGTATTTCCTGCCCATAGGTGTAGATCGACACTGGGGTTATCAGAGTGAGCCCAGTTGAGTGGATCCCATCCATGGGAGTAAATTTACATGGGATATCAGGGGAGTTCAAAGTAAATTTATTATCAAAGTACCTATACTGTATGTCACCATTAGCAACCCTGAGATTTATTTTCTTGTGGCCATCCATAGTAAATACAGTGAAACACAACAGAATCAATGAAAGACCACACAGAACAAAATGCACAACCAATGTGCAAAAGAAACTAAGCCGCAAATATAAAAGAGACAAAATAATAGCAATAATAATAGATATTAAGAATGAGAGGAAGTGTCCCTGAAAATGAGTCCATAGGTTGTGGGAACAGTTCAATGACGGGGCAGGTGAAGGTATTCCCGGTGGTTCAGGGTGCTGATGGCTGAGGGGAGAGTCCTGAGGCTGCTGTGCCCTCTTCCTGATGGCAGCAGCGAGGAGGGAGCATATCCTGGGTGGTGGGGGTGCCTGATGAGCCAGAGCCCTGGCGAACGGGGAGCTGATCCCGGTCCCGGTCCCGGTGAGCGGATCACACGCCGGGGAGCGGTACAGGCTGAGTCCTGGTGCCTGCTAGAGGACCCCAGGCCGGGGAATGGATCCGGTGCCGGGTGAGTAGATCCCGGGATGTGGTGTCATTTCCGTGAGCGGCGCGGCTTCCTGGAGCGGGGCCGGGAGTGGCGGCCGGAGGTGAGCACGGGGATCGCGGCCTGTCCCCCGCTTGTCTGACCGCAGCCTCTTGCTTCTCCACAGGTTTGTGCTGAGCCCCGCACCGACAACGACAGCTGCAACAATATCCGCGAGTTCCTGCGCGGCCTCAGCGCGCTGCAGATCGAGGTGAGAGCGCCGACTCCAGACCGAGGTTCGGTGGGGGGAAGAGCGGGAACGCGGAGATTTTAGACCAGGCCCTAATGGGAATGGCGGGGGGGGGGGATCTCAAGCCGAGGCCCGGCCCGGTCGGAGCCGAGGTGCTGGGAATCGAGGCCGAGGCCCGGGCGGAGGGGAGCGAGACAGGGAGAAATAAAGCCGGGCCCGGGCGGAGCCCGGGAGCTGGGAGTGAAGGCTGACGCCCGGAGGAGGTGTGTGGGTGTGGAGTACAGGCCGGGGCGCCGGTGGGTGGAAGAGGGAGTCGAGGCCCGGTTACCCTGCTCGGTTACTTATTACTGTGGTTATGCCGATGGCCGTCTGATTACTCACTGGTTTCACTAGCTGTTCAGTGAATACATTGACTTCTGGTTACAGTAATTGTTTGGTTATTGTCTGATTTTGCTGATTATCCCGGTTACTGGCTCGTTAGGTCACTGCATGTATTGCCCCTGTTGGTGGCGAATGTTGTTGTTCTGGGAGGGACAGTAGGGAGAGGGTGCCGATGGGCCAGGTTTTAGCTGAGGGAAGACTGAAAGGCAAGACCAGAGGATACGGGGCAGAATTAGGCCAATTAGCCTGCTCTGTACAGCTGATTTTGCCCCCTCCCTTCTTTCTATCTCCCTTATCCTTCACTCCCTCACCCCGACAAGAACCCATCAGTCTCTGTCTGAGAATGTAACTATGAAAATGGACAAGGGAGAGCCAGTGGATGTAGTGTACCTGGACTTCCAGAAAGCCTTTGATAATGTCCCACACAGGAGATTAGTGGGCAAAATTAGGGCACATGGTATTGTGGGCAGAGTACTGACACGTATTGAAAATTGGCTGGCTGACAGAAAACAAAGAGTAGCGATTAATGGGTCCCTTTCGGGATGGCAGGCGGTGACCAGTGGGGTACTGCAGGGTTCAGTGCTGGGACCGCAGCTGTTTGCAATATATATTAATGATTTAGACGAAGGGATTAAAAGTAACATTAGCAAATTTGTAGATGACACGAAGCTGGGTGGCAGTGTGAAATGTGAGGAGGATGTTATGAGAATGCAGGGTGACTTGGACAGGCTGGGTGAGTGGGCAAGATGCATGGCAGATACAGTTTAATGTGGATAAATGTGAAGTTATCCACTTTGGTGGTAAGAACAGGAAGGCAGATTATTATCTAAATGGAGTCAAGTTAGGAAAAGGGGAAGTACAATGAGATCTAGGTGTTCTTGTACATCAGTCACTGAAAGCAACCATGCAGGTACAGCAGGCAGTGAAGAAAGCTAATGGCATGCTGGCCTTCATAACAAGGGGAATTGAGTATAGGAGCTAAGAGGTCCTTCTGCAGCTGTACAGGGCTCTGGTGAGACCACACCTGGAGTATTGTGTGCAGTTTTGGTCTCCAAATTTGAGGAAGGACATTCTTGCTATTGAGGGAGTGCAGCGTAGGTTCACAAGGTTAATTCCCGAGATGGCAGGACTGTTATATGTTGAACGATTGGAGTGACTGGGCTTGTATACACTGGAATTTAGAAGGCTGAGAGGGGATCTTATTGAAACATATAAGATTATTAAGGGATTGGACACGATGGAGGCAGGAAGCATGTTCCCGCTGATGGGTGAGCCCAGAACCGAAGGCCACAGTTTAAGAATAAGGGGTAAGCCATTTAGAACGGAGTTGAGGAAAAACTTTTTCACCCAGAGAGTGGTGGATATGTGGAATGCTCTGCCCCAGAAGGCAGTGGAGGCCAATTCTCTGGATGCTTGCAATAAAGAGTTAGATAGAGCTCTTAATGACAGTGGAATCAAAGGTTATGGGGATAAGGCAGGAACTGGATACTGATTGTGGATGATCAGCCATGATCACAGTGAATGGCAGTGCTGGCTCGAAGAGCCGAATGACCTATTGTCTATTGTCTATAAATACACCCAGTGACTTGGCCTCCACAGCCGTCTGTGGCAACAAATTTATTATTGATGTATGCATGGATACTTGAGATTCATCTTCTTGTAGGCAGCCACAAAGTAAAGAAACAACATAGAACCCATTCAAAGTAAAACCCCTCACAACAAGACTATCAAATTTATTATTGATGTATGCATGGATACTTGAGATTCATCTTCTTGTAGGCAGCCACAAAGTAAAGAAACAACATAGAACCCATTCAAAGTAAAACCCCTCACAACAAGACTATCAAATGTGCCAGGGAGTGCGATGTTTCTGAACGCGTCCATAATATCCTGAAAAGGGAGGGTGATCAGCCAGAAGTTGTGGTACGTATTGGTACCAACGACATAGGTAGAAAAAGAGTAAAGGTCCTGAAAAAAGAATATAGTGAGTTAGGAAGGAAGCTGAGAAGCCTGACCTCAAGGGTAGTAATCTCGGGAATGCTGCTCTGCCACACGACAGTGAGGATAGGAATAGAATGAGGTGGCGGATAAATGCATGACTGAAGAATTGGAGCATGGGACAGGGATTCAGATTTCTGGATCATTGGGACCTCTTCTGGGGTAGGTGTGACCTATACAAAAGGGGACTGGTTGCACTTGAATCTGAGGGGGACCAATATTTGTGCGGGCAGGTTTACTGGACTTGTTGTTGGGGAGTTGTTCACACTAATGTGGCAGAGGGATGGGAGCCAGTATGATGGAGCTGAGGATGAGCCAAGTAGATGATGTATGTTACATGAATGTGAGGAAGAACAGGCCAATGATTGGGTACAAATGCAGATAGAGCAAAGAGTTAAATTGTATCACAGAGGCAAAATTCAAAAGGGCAAAGAACGCAGGACTGAAGGTTCTGTATGTAAATGCACGTAGCATTCGTTATAAGGTGGACAAACTCGTGGTGCAATCCAGAGTTGATCGGTATGACATTGTGGCCATCGCTAAGTCATGGCTGAAAGAAGAGCACAGTTGGGAGCTTAACATCAAAGGATGTACATTGTATTGAAAGGACAGGCAGGAAGGCATAGGCGGTGGTGTGGCTCTGTTGGTAAGAGATGGAATTACATCTTTAGAAAGGGGTGACATAAGGTCAGAGAATGTTGAATCTTTGTGGGTGGAGTTAAGAAACTGCAACAGTGAAAAAAACCATTATGGGAATAATATATAGGGATGGCACAACATTGTGGGCCGAAGGGTCTGTACTGTGCTGCACTGTTCTATGTTCAAATAGTAGCCAAGATGTGGGGTTGAAATTGCAGAGGGAGCTGGAAAAGGCATGTAATGAGGATAATGTCATAACTGTAATGAGGGACTTGCATACGTAAGGGGTTTGGGAAAGTCAGTTTGGTGTGGGATTGCAAGAGAAGGAATTTGTTGAATGCCTATGAGTTGGCTTTTTAGAGCAGCTTGTGCTTGAGCCTCCACAGGGAGAGGGTATCTTAGATTGGGTGTTGTGTAATAACCCAGATCTTATTAGGGAGATTAATGTATAGGAACCCTTAAGGAGGCGGTGATCATAATGTGATTGAATTCATACTGTAATTTGAGAGGGAGAAACATAAGTCACAGGTATCAATATCACAATGGAATAAAGGGAATTACAGAGGCATGAGAGAGGAGCTTGCCCAGGTGGATTGGAGGGGGATACTGGCGGGGATGACGGCCGAGCCAGTAGGATGGTGGCTGAAGTTTCTGGGAATAGTTCTCAAGGGGCAGGACAGATATGTCTCACAGAAGAAGTTGTTCTCAAACGGCAGTGGTAGCAACTGTGGCTGTCAAGGGAAGTTAAGGACTGCATAAAAGTCAATGAAAGGGAATATAAGGTAGCAAAAGTGAGTGCGAGGTTGGATGATTGGGAAGCTTTTAAAATCCATTAGCAGTAGTAGGTAGCCGTCGATCCCAGGGATCATGGGTTTGCTCCTCTGGTGGACTGTGTCCTCTCTGGGGCACAAGCCCAGGTGGGAAGATTTGAAGAACCGGCTGTTGCCCATGCAGCGAGTTACCCCTCTCCATGTCACTGATGTAGTCCAAGGGAAGGGCAAGCACCAATACATCTTGGCACCAGTGTTGTCGCAGAGGTTGCCAGTTGATGTAAACAACATCAAACTGCTTCAGGGACCCCAGCTCTGGATTTCTTCTTCGGGGTTTACTTCCGAAGTCTTTCCCATGGCCACAAGGCAGCAGAGGTTTAAAATCAGTTTTCCTTCTCCTAAGTGGACTGCTGTCCATGGGTGACAAATCCCACCTGTCCAATAAAAATCCAACAAAAGACAGCTGAAAAACTATAAGAAGGGAAAAGATGAACTATGAGGGCGAACTAGCCAATAATAGCAAAAGATTTTTCAGTTACATAAACAGTAAAAGGGAGATAGGTGTTGATATTGGACCACTGGAAAATGATGCCAGTGAGGTAATAATGGGGACAAAGAAATGGCAGATAAATTAAATGGGTACTTTGCATTAGTCTTCACTGTGGAAGATACTAGCAGTGTGCTGGAGGTCTGTGAATGCCAAGGAGCAGGAGTGAGTGCCATTGCTATTACAAAGAGGGACTTGGACCAGCTGGAAAAATGGGCTGAAAAATGGCAGATGGAGTTTAATACTGACAAGTGTGAGGTATTGCACGTTGGAAGGACAAACCAACGTAGAACATACAGGGTTAATGGTAAGGCACTGAGGAGTGCAGTGGAACAGAGGGATCTGGGAATACAGATACAAAATTCCCTGAAAGTGTCGTCACAAGTAGATAGGGTCGTAAAGAGAGCTTTTGGTACATTGGCCTTTATTAATCGAAATATTGAGTATAAGAGCTGGAATGTTATGATGAGGTTGTATAAGGCATTGGTGAGGCCGAATCTGGAGTATTGTGTTCAGTTTTGGTCACCAAATTACAGGAAGGATATAAATAAGGTTGAAAGAGTGCAGAGAAGGTTTACAAGGATGTTGCCGGGACTTGAGAAACTCAGTTACAGAGAAAGGTTGAATAGGTTGGGACTTTATTCCCTGGAGCGTAGAAGAATGAGGGGAGATTTGATAGAGGTATGTAAAATTATGATGGGTATAGATAGAGTGAATGCAAGCAGGCTTTCTCCACTGAGGCAAGGGGAGAAAAAAAACCAGAGGACATGGGTTGAGGGTGAGGGGGGAAAAGTTTAAGGGGAACATTAGTGGGGGCTTCTTCACACAGAGAGTGGTGGGAGTATGGAATGAGCTACCAGACGAGGTGGTAAATGCGGGTTCTTTTTTAACACTTAAGAATAAATTGGACAGATACATGGATGGGAGGTGTATGGAGGGATATGGTCCGTGTGCAGGTCAGTGGGACTAGGCAGAAAATGGTTCAGCACAGCCAAGAAGGGCCAAGGGGCCTGTTTCTGTGCTGTAGTTTCTATGGTTCTATGGTTAAAGAAAAAATGTGCCAGGCAAACAAAGGTTTTAAGGTGGATAAGTCAACTGGACCAGATAGACTACATCCCAGAGTCTGAGAGAGGTTGCTGAAGAGATCACAGATGCATTAGTCATGATCTTTCAAGAATCACTTGATTCTGGCATGTCCCCAGAGGACTGGAAGATTGCAAATGTCACTCCACTCTTGATGAAGGGAGGAAGGCAAAAGAAAGGAAATTATTGGCCAGTTAGCCCAATCTCAGTGGTTGGGAAAGTATTGGAGTCTATTATTAAAGATGAGATTTCTGGGTTCTTGGAGTCAGCATGGTTTCTGACAAATCTGTTAGAGTTCATCGAGGAAATAACAAGCAGGGTGGACAAAGGAGAGAGTGCATGTAATTTACTTGGGTTTTCAGAAGGTATTTGATAAGGTGCCATACATGAGGCTGCTTAACAAGATAAAAATCTGTGGTGTTATGGAAATATACTGACATGGATAGAGGAATAGCAGGAGGCAGCGAGTGGGGTTGGCTGCCAGTGATGAGTAGTGTTCCTGGGGTCAGTATTGGGACCATGACTTTTCACATTGTGTATCAATGATTTGGATAATGGAATTGATGACTTTGTGGCGAAGTTTGCAGATGGTATGAAGACAGGTGGAGGGGTAGGGAGTGGTGAGGAAGCAATGCGATTGCAGCAGGACCTAGACAAATTGGAAGAGTGGACAAAAAGGTGTCAGTGTTGGGAACTGTCTGATAATGCATTTTGGTAAAAGGAGAATAGTGTGGACTATTATCTAAATTGGGGGCGGGGGGGGGGGAGAGGTTCAAGTACCAGAGGTGGAAAGGGACTTTGCAGTCCTGGTACAAGACTCCCAGAAGGATAATTTCCAGATTGAGTCTGTGGTAAAAAAGGCAAATGCAATGTTGGCATTTATTTCAAGGAGAATAGAATATAAAAGCAAGGAGATAATGCTGAAGCATTATAAGCTGAATCAGAATCAGGTTTATTATTACCGGCATGTGTCCTGAAATTTGTTAACTTAGCAGCAGCAGTTCAATGCAATACATAATATAGAATGGAAAAAAGCAAAATAATCAATCAATCAATCAATTACAGTATATGTAAATTGAAGAGATTAAAAATTGTGCAAAAAGCAGAAATAATATATATTCAAAAAAGTGAGGTAGTGTCCAAGGCTTCAATGTCCATTTAGGAATTGGATGGCAGAGAGTCGAGGGTAGATATAGAACCAAAACAAAATGATGCTGGAGATATTGTAATGAGAGATGCAGAGATGGCAGAGGAACTGAATGCGTATTTTGCATCAGTCTTCACAGTGGAAGAAGTCTGCAGTATACCGGACATTCAAGAGTATCAGGGAAGTGAAGTTTGTGCAGTGAAAATTACGACTGAGAAGGTGCTCAGGAAGCTTAATGGTCTGAGGGTGAATCTCCTGGACCTGATGGAATGCACCCTCAGGTTCTGAAGGAAGTAGCTGGAGAGATTGCGGAGGCATTAACAATGGTCTTTCAAGAATCGATAGATTCTGGCATTGTACCGGATGACTGGAAAATTACAATTGTTGCTCCATTATTTAAGAAGGGTGGGAGGCAGCAGAACAGAAATTATAGACCTGTTAGCCTGACATCCGTGGTTAGGAAGTTAATAGAATGGATTGTTAAGGGACAAGATTACAGAATACCTGGAGGCACATGACAAGTTAGGGCAAAGCCAGCATGGTTTCCTGCAAGGAAAATCCTGCCTGACAAACCTACTGCAATTCTTTGAGGAAACTTCAAGCAGGGTAGACAAGGGAGGTGGTGTACTTGGATTTTCAGAATGCCTTTGACAAGGTGCCGCACATGAGGCTGCTTAGCAAGGTAAGAGCCCATGGAATTACAGGGAAGTTACTAGCGTAGGTGGAACATTGGCTGGTCGGCAGAAAACAGAGAATGGGAATAAAGGGATCCTGGCTGACTGCTGGTTACCAGTGGAGTTCCCCAGGGGTCAGTGTTGGGACCGCTGCTTTTTACGATGTATGTCAGTGATTTGGACTATGGGATTAATGGATTTGTGGCTAAATTTGCCTAAGATACAAAGATAGGTGGAGGAG
This sequence comes from Mobula birostris, assembly GCF_030028105.1. Lineage (NCBI taxonomy): Eukaryota > Metazoa > Chordata > Chondrichthyes > Myliobatiformes > Myliobatidae > Mobula > Mobula birostris. Next base: position 146,764,219 of record NC_092379.1, read on the forward strand.
TGGGTAGTGTTGAGGAAACAGAGAGCCTGCAGAGAGACTTAGGTAGTTTAGGGGAATGGGCAAAGAAGTGGCAAATGAAATACAATGTTGAAAAGTGTATGGCCATGCACTTTGGTGGAAGAAATGAACGGGCAGACTATTATTTAGATGGGGAGAGAATTCAAGGGGACTTGGGAGTCCTTGTGCAAGATACTGTAAAGGTTAACCTCCAGGTTGAATCGGTTGTGAAGAAGGCGAATGCCAGGTTGTGATTGTGGGAGATTTTAATTTTCACACATAGACTGGGAAACCCTTTTTGTAAAAGGGCTGGATGGTTTTGGAGTTTGTAAAATGTGCGCAAGATAGTTTTTTGCAGCAATACATAGAGGTACCAACTAGAGAAGGGGCAGTGTTGGATCTCCTGTTAGGGAATGAGATAGGTCAGGTGACAGAGGTATGTGTTGGGGAGCACTTCGGGTCCAGTGATCATAATGCCATTAGTTTGAATATAATTATGGAGAAGGATAGGACTGGACCCAGGGTTGAGATTTTTGATTGGAGAAAGGCTAACTTTGAGGAAATGCGAAAGGATTTAGAAGGAGTGGACTGGGACAGTTTGTTTTATGGGAAGGATGTAATAGAGAAATGGAGGTCATTTAAAGGTGAAGTTTTGAGGGTACAGGATCTTTATGTTCCTGTTAGATTGAAAGGAAACGTTAAAAGTTTGAGAGAGCCATGGTTTTCAAGGGATATTGGAAACTTGATTTGGAAAAAGAGAGCTATCTACAATAAATATAGGCAGCTTGGAGTAAGTGAGGTGCTTGAGGAATATAAAGAATGTGAAAAGAATCTTAAGAAAGAAATTAGGAAAGCTAAAAGAAGTTATGAGGTTGCTTTGGCAAGTAAGGTGAAAATAAATCCAAAGGGTTTCTACAGTTATATTAATAGCAAAAGGACAGCGAGGGATAAAATTGGTCCCTTGGAGAATCAGAGTAGACGGCTATGTGTGGAGCCAAAAGAGATGGGGGAGATTTTGAACAAATTCTTTCCTTTGGTCTTCACTAAGGAGAAGGATATTGAATTGTGTAAGGTAAGGGAAACAAGTAGGGTAGTTATGGAAACCATGATGATTAAAAAAGAAGTAGTACTGGCGCTTTTAAGGAATATAAAAGTGGGTAAGTCTCTGGGTCCTGACAGGATACTCTGGGGGACCTTGAGGGAAGTTAGTGTGGAAATAGCAGGGGCTCTGACAGAAATATTTCAAATATTATTAGAAGCGGGGATGGTGCCGGAGGATTGGCGTATTGCTCATGTTGTTCCATTGTTTAAAAAGGGTTCTAAGAGTAAACCTAGCAATTATCAGCCTGTGAATTTGACGTCAGTGGTGGGTAAATTGATGGAAAGTATTCCGAGAGATGGTATATATTATCTGGATAGACAGGGTCTGATTAGGAACAGTCAACATGGATTTGTGCGTGGAAAGTCATGTTTAACAAATCTTATTGAATTTTTTGAAGAGGTTACTAGGAAAGTTGATGAGGGTAAAGTGGTGGATGTTGTCTATTTGGACTTCAGTAAGGCCTTTGACAAGGTTCCACACGGAAGGTTAGTTAGGAAGGTTCAATCGTACAGGTCCCACCTTTCCCAAAAGAGATCCCAATGATCCAAAAATCTAAAACCCTGCCCCCTGCACCAACTGCTCAGCCACGCATTCAACTGCCATCTCCTCCAATTCTTACCATCACTATCATGTAGCACTGGCAGCAATCCTGAGAACACTACCCTTGAGATTCTGTTCTTCAGCCTTCTGCCTAGTTCCCGAAACTCGCACTTCAGGACTCATCCTTCTTCCTGCCTATGTCGTTGGTACCAACATGTATCACGACTTCTGGTTACTTTCCCTCTCATACCAGGATGTCGTGCACCTGGTCAGAGACATCCTGGACCCTGGCACCCAGGAGGCAACAAACTATGCGGGTGTCCTTCTCACATCCACAAAATCTCCTGTCTGCTCCCCTGACTATTGAGTCTCCAAATCTGTGGAATTTGTTGCCACGAGTGGCTGTGGAGGCCAAGTCATTGGGTGTATTTAAGGCAGAGATAGATAGGTTCTTGATTAGCCAGGGCATCAAAGGGTATGGGGTCTAGTGGGGATGACTAGAAGAATTGGATCAGCCCATAATTGGATGGCAGTGCAGACTTAGTGGGCTGAATGGCCTACTTCTGCTCCTATATCTTATGGTCTTATGAAGCTGTTCATGAATTGCTGAGTGTGTGCCTTCAGGGTTCTGTACTTCCTACCTGTTGATAACAGCGAGAAAAGGCATGCCCTGGGTGCTGGAGGTCCTTAATAATGGACGTTGCCTTTTTGAGATGCCGCTCTTTGAAGATGTCCTGGGTCCCTTGTAGATTAGTACCCAAGATGGAGCCGACTAAATTTACAACCCCCTGCAGATTCTTTCAGTCCTGTGCTGTAGCCCCCACCCCCATACCTGACAGTGATGCAGCCTGTCAGAATGCTGTCCACGGTACATCTACAGAAGATTTTGAGTGTATTTGTTGACATACCAAATCTCTTCAAACTCCTAATGAAGTATAATTGCTGTCTTGCCTTCTTTATAACTATATCGATATGTTGGGAACAGGTTAGATCCTCAGAGATCTTGACACCCAGGAACTTGAAACTGCTCCGTCTCCACTTCTGATCTCTCTACAAGGATTGTTTTCCTTCGTCTTACCCCTCCTGAAATCCACAATCAGCTCTTCTATCTTATTGACGTAGAGTGTAAGGTTGTTGCTGCGACACCACTCCACTAGTTGGCATATTTTTGTCCTGTACACCCTTTCATCTCCATCTGAGATTCTACCATCAATAGTTGTAAAGTAAAGGCATCCGTTAGTCTCGCGAGACCATGGATCTGCGCCTGGAAAGTCTTCACTCTCCAGGGCGCAGGCCTGGGCAAGATTGTATGGAAGACCAGCAGTTGCCCATGCTGCAAGTCTCCCCTCTCCACGACACCAATGTTGTCCAAGGGAAGGGCATTAGGACCCATACAGCTTGGCACCAGTGTCATCGCAGAACAATGTGTGATTAAGTGCCTTGCTCAAGGACACAACATGTTCCCTCGGCAGGGGCTCGAACTCACGACCTTCAGGTCGCTAGTCCAATGCCTTAACCACTTGGCCACGTACCCACACAATAGTTGTATCATCAGCATATTTATAGATGGTATTTGAGAAGGCAAGTGTATGAGGTTGAGTGGGATCTGGGATCAGCCTTGATGGAATGGCGGAGCAGACTTGATGGGCTGAATGGCCTAATACTGCTCCTATACCTTTTGGGAAAAAAAATCGCGTTAACAATAAAAAACAAACAAATAACACATTGAATGTTGAACATCAAGCTGCAGAGTCCCCAAAAGTGAGTCTACGGCCACGAGCCACTAAGCCAAGTGAAGCCGGTCCAGGAGTTGATGGCCACAGCCACGACAACTGAGTCAGTCATTTTAGAGCTGTGCCTCAAACCAACCCACAGATCCAGTTCCACAGCAAATTACATTGATCAAATCGTGCATTTCAGTGCTAATGACATTAAACATCAAACCACAGCCAAAAATGAGTCCACAGCCACAAGCTATCGAGGCAATCGAACCTTGCAGTGGGGTACTTTCCACTGGCAGCAGCAAGTTGGAGACCAGTTGAACAAAAGCAGATGTCACTGAACACCCGTTCGTTTTCTGCTCTCATCCTCATCGATTTTAATTTTGCTCAACGCTTTAATTAGCTCGGAGTAATGGACTGACCACGGATTCGTGTTCTACCATTAGGAATCAGTGTAGCCACCCTAGTGACACCGTAGATGCACTCCTTGCCAAATCCCCCAGGAGGCCACAGAAATGCAAGATCATCCCAAAAGTACAGTTTTAAAAGGGAACTTGCAGGCTGCAGTCGATCCCAGTTCAGAAGAAATAGTTTTAGCAGAAGAAAAGTATCTGGTGGTTGTGGGAAGTGTATGCAGAATCCATAAGACCATAAGATATAGGAACTGAATTAGGCAATTGGACCATTGCATCTTCTCCCCGTATCCCTTCATGTCCTGACCAATCAAGGATCTATCAACCTCTTCCTTAAATATACATGAAGACTTGACCTCTACAGCTGCCTGTGGCAAAGAATTCCATCGATTCACCACTCTCTGGCTAAAGAAATTTCATCTCCATTCTAAAAAGATACCCCTTTATTCTAAGGCTGTGTCCTCTGGACTCTTCCACCATTTGAAATATCCTCTCCAGGTCCACTCTATCAAGGCCTTTCACCATTCGATAAGTTTCACAGAAACATAGAAAACCTATAGCACAATACAGGCCTTTTGGCCCACAAAGCTGTGCCGAACATGTCCTTACCTTAGAACTACCTAGGCTTAACCATAGCCCTCTATTTCTCTAAGCTCCATATATCCATCCAGGAGTCTCTTAAAAGACCCTATTGTTTTCGCCTCCCACCGCCGCTGGCAGCCCATTCCATGCACTCACCACTCTTTTGTTTCAATGAATTCTACTGAATACAAGCCCAGAGCCATCAAACGATCCTTATATGACAAGCCATTCAATCCTGGAATAATTTTTGTGAACCTCCTTTGAACTCTCTCCAGGTTCAGCACATCCTTTCTAAGATAAGGGGCCCAAACTTGCTCACAATACCCCAAGTGAGGCCTTACCAGTGTTTTATAAAGTCTCGACAGTACACCTTTGCTTTTATATTCTAGTCCTCTTGAAATGAATGCTAACATTGCATTTGCCTTCCTTATCACAGACTCAACCTGCAAATTAACCTTTAGGGAATCCTACACAAGGACTCCCAAGGTCCTTTGCACTTCAGTTTATTTTTGTATTTTCTCTCCATTTAGAAAATAGTCAACCCTTTCATTCCTTTTACCAAAGTACATGACCATACGCTTCCCGACACTGTATTCCATCTGCCATTTCTTAGCTCATTCACTTAATCTGTCTTAAGTCCTTCTGTAACCTCTCTACTTCCTCAAAACTACCTGCCCTTCCACCTATCTTCATTTCGTCTGTAAACTTTGCAACAAAGCCATCAATTCCATCATTCAAATCGTTGACATATAATGTAAAAAGCTTTGGCCCCAACACAGACCCCTGTGGAACACCAGTAGTCACCAGCAGTCAGCCAGAAACGGGTCCCTTCATCCCACTCTTTGCCTCCTGCCAATCAGCCACTGCTTTATCCATACTAGGATCTTTCCTGTAATACCATGGGCTTGTAGCTTGTTAAGCAGCCTCATGTGTGGCACCTTGTCAAAGGCCTCTGAAAATCCAAGTACACAACATCAACCGATTCTCCTTTGTCTATTCTGCTTGTTTTTCTTCAAAGAATTCCAGTGGATTTGTCAGGCAAGATTTTCCCTTGAGGAAACCATGCTGACTATGGCCTATTTTTTGTGCCTCCAAGTACCCTGAGACCTCATACTGAATAATTGATTCCATCATATTCCCAACCACTGAGGTCAGATTAACTGGTCTATAATTTCCTTTCTTCTTCCTCTCTCCCTTCTTGAAGAGTGGAGTGATGTTTGAAATTTTCCAGTCTTCCAGAACCATTCCAGAATCTAATGATTCTTGAAAGATCATTACTAATGCCTCCGCAATCTCTCTTCCCACCTCTCTGCTTCCTCCTGATCTTCCTGCACTTCAAGTTCCCTCAACTTGTGCCTGAGCCTGTCACAGAAATGTAGGAACAGAACAATGCCATTTGGCCTTCCCAGCCTGTTCAATGCATGACCAGTCTGCATCTCCATGACATTTATTAGTGTTGTGCTCTTTTCCCCAAGCAGTAAGACCAATCAACGCCTCCACCCTCTAACCTACTCCTCAAACCCACCAGCCCTACTTTATCATTTCCTGTCAGAGTCATCCTTTGTACAGACACTCCTGTGCCAAGTATAACTTTATGGACATACAATCAATCTTTGTATATAAACTATCCTACGTATTTATACTTACTGTTTTTTTTTATTGTTGTGTTCTTTATCTTATTGTGTTTTTTGTGCTGCATTGGATCCAGAGTAACAATTACTTCAATCTCTTTTATACTTGTATACTGGAAATGACATTAAACAATCTTTAATATTTCGCCTCTGTTCTTAACAATCCGTTGAACTTAGCCTTAAAAGTTTCCATTTTCCCTTAATATTGAGATCCTGTCATGGACGATTATCAGATTTCGGGTTTTTTCTTTAGGAAAAGTGCAAGTGAATTTGGTTACCATGTGTTGAGGTACGCTGGTCTCATGGAATGACAGGATGCTCAAGCACATCCTACTCCTGTTGAAATGCTCAAATTGATCATTGTAAAACTTCCTTTTACTGTTTTGTACTGACAGAATGTTCAGAGGTCTTGGAGTACAGTGGTTGATGTAATGTTGGCAGCTGTGGTGCCAGTTTGTGAATATAACACTCCCACAAGGAGCAGAGGATTCAGAATATAACACTCTCACAAGGAGCAGAGGATTCAGAATATAACACTCTCACAAGGAGCAGAGGATTCACAATACAACACTCCCACAAGGAGCAGAGGATTCACAATATAACACTCCCACGAGGAGCAGAGGATTCACAATACAACACTCCCAGAAGGAGCAGAGGATTCACAATATAACACTCCCACGAGGAGCAGAGGATTCACAATACAACACTCCCACGAGGAGCAGAGGATTCACAATATAACACTCCCACAAGGAGCAGAGGATTCAGAATACAACACTCCCACGAGGAGCAGAGGATTCACAAACATATCGGAACAGATGTAGGTTGTGCTCTTGAATCTCCTCCACCTTTCCATGAGGTTATGGCTTAGGTTAGCACTGTGAAAATCTCCCAGATCCGTTGTTTTAGGTGTTGGTTAAATGATGCTGTCCAGGGGCTCATCTACTTTAACACTTCAGTTAATTAGCTGTATTGCCAAGTTATTTGCTGTAGTTACTTATCAACCTTGCTTGTTCCCTCACAATTTACCTCATTATAATCTTGTGCTTTATTATTTGCCTGCACTGCACTTTTTCGGTAGCTTTTCCACTTTATTCTGCATTCTGTTATCTTTTCTATCTCAATGCATTGTGTAATGATTTAATCTGTATGAACATTATGCAAGACAAGTTCAAGGTAAATTTATTATCAAAGTACATGTATGTCACCATGTACAACCCTGAGATTCATTTTCTTGCAGGCATGGTCAGTATATCCGGTAACCATAATAGAATCAATGAAAAATCGCACAAACTGGGCATACAACCAGTGTGCAAAAGGTATAAACTGTGCAAATACAAAAAGAAAGAAATAGTGATAATAAATAACTAAACACTAAGTACCAAGAGCATGATATGAAGAGTCCTTGAAAGTAAGTCCATAGGTTGTGGGAACATTACAATGATGGGGCAAGTGAAGTTATCCCCTTTAGTTCGAGAACCTGATGGTTGAGGGGTAATAACTGTCCTTGAACCCAGTGGTGTGAGTCTTGAGGGTCCTGTATCAGCTCCCCGATGGCAGCAGTGAGAAGAGAGCATGACCTGGGTAGTGATGATGAATGCTGCTTTTCTGGGATGGTGCTCCATGTAGATGTGCTTAATGGTGGGGAGGGCTTTACCTGTGATGGACTGAGCCGTATCCACTACTTCTTGTAGGATTTCCTGTTCAAATATATTGGTGTTTCCATACCAGGCTGTGATGCAGAATCTTCGCAAACTTTTAAGGAAGCAGAGGCACTGTTGTGCTTTCTTCATAACTCCACTTGCGCACTGGACCCAGGACAGATCCTCTGAAATGATAATACCAAGGAATTCAAAGTTGCTGACCCTCTCCACCTCTGGTCCCCTGATCCCCTGATCAGGACTGGCTCATGGACCTCTTCTTCCTCCTGATGTCATTAATCAGTTCCTCGGTCTTGCTGACATTGAGTAAGAGGTTGTTGTGATGGTACCATTCCATCAGATTTACAATCTCCCTCTTATGTGCTGAATTCATCACCACCTTTGATTCGGCCGACAACAGTGGTGTCAACAGCAAATTTAAATATGGCATTGGAGTTGTGCTTAGCCACACTGTCATAAGTATAAGCAAGTAGAGCAGGGGACTATGCACACAGTTGTGGTGCAACTGTGCTGTTGGAGATTGCGAAAGAGAGGTTGCTGTGAATCCGCACTGACTGGGTCTATAATTGAGAAAATTGAGGATCCAATTGCACAAAGAGGTATTGAGGCCAGGGTTTTGAAACTTATTGATTAGCTTTGAGGGGATGACAGTATTGAATGCCGAGCTATAGTCAATAAAGGGCATCCTGATCTTTGCTGTCTAGATGTTCCAGGGTTAATTGAAGACTCGAATGAGATGGCATTTGCTGTTGACCTTTTGTGCCAATAAGGCAAATTGGAGAGGATCCAAGTCTCTCCTCAGACAGAAGATGATAGGTTTCATCACCAGCCCCTCAAAGCACTTCATCCCAGTGATTGTAGGTGCTACTGGACTATAGTCATTGAGACAGGTTACCATGTTTTCTTGGGCATTGATATAATTGAAGCCAGCTTGAAGCAGCTGGGTACCTCAGACTGCCGAAGCGAGAGGTTAAAGATCTCAGTGAACTCTCCAGCCAATTATCAGCACAGGCCTTTAGTATTTGCCATGTGGGCTGGATGCTTTCCATGGATTCACCCTTCTGAAGTATGCCCGTATGTCAGCCTTAGAGACTGAAGTCACAGGGTCATTGAGGCCTGTGGGAGTTTGTGGTGTTTCCTCCAAGTTTTGATGATCAAAACGAGCATAGAAGGCATTGAGCTCAACCTGGAAGGGAAGCCCTGTTGTTGCCTATGTCGCTTATAACATTCAAGCCCTGACTCAGCTATCGAGCATCCTTCACTGATTCAAGTTTAGTCCAGAATTGCCACTTCGCCCATGAGATGGCTTTCCAGAGATTGTACCTGGGCTTCTATGATCATGGGGAGATACCTGATGATTTAAGTAAATCAGTGTTCATCACACTTCCAAAGAAAGGGGGAGCAACAGAATGTGAGTTACATCGTACAATAAGCCTGATGAGCCACATGGCAAAAATTTTTCTGAGTAATCATGATGGGAGCAAGACGCTGTATAAAACCAGAAATCAGTAAAGAACAAGGTGGCTTTGTGGAAAACAATTGAACCAGAAATGCGATTTTCATACCATGGATGATCTGTGAATGAGCCATCCAGGTACAAAAAGACATCTACCTATGTTTCATCATCTATACAAAAACTTTTGACACTGTCAGACAGCAAGATCTTCTGGAAATGTTTCAAGATCTTGACATAGATGGGAAAGATATACGTTTCTTAAGAAACTTATACTGGGACCAGACAGCATCCATCAGAATAGAAGGAGAAGTGAGTGAGTATGTGAATATCATGAGAGGAGTCAGGCAAAGGTTGTGTCTTTTCGCCAGACTTATTCAACCTGTATAGTGAAAATATCTTGAGAAGGCATCAAAGGATTCACAATTGGAGGCCATAATATAACTAACATCAGATATGCTGATGACATCGTACTAATAGCTGACTCAGAAACAAAACTTCAAGAACTACTCACTATAGTGGCAGCAGAAAGTAATCGCAGAGGCCTCTCAATCAACACCAAGAAGACAGAAAGCATGGTCATCTCCAGAAAGACAAACATCTCATAAGGTGTGCTCAAGATCGGAAATACAAACATCAAACAAGTCAACAAATTCAGATATCTTGGCAGCCTAATAACCAGTAATGGCAGTTGCGACACATATCAAATACAGAATAGCAATGTGAAAGAAGCTTTCCAAAAAATGAAGATGATATTAACAGAAGGATGAGCACGTGCACTAAAAACAGGATACTGCAGTGCGACATTTATTCTATCCTGACTTATGGAAGGAAATGCTGGACCATTTCCCCAGCAATAGAAAAGAGACTAGAAGCAGCTGAATTATGGTTCTACAGGAGAATGTTAAAAATATCATGGACCACACACACATCAAATGAAGAAGTTCTCAGAAGAGCCCAAGCAGTTCGATCACTCATACCAACATTAAGAGAAGGACAACTCAGATTCCTAGGACTCATCATGCAGAAAGATGAACTAGAAAAACTCATACTCTCTGGAAAGATTGAGGGGAGCAAACCTAGAGGAAGACCTCGGCTTACGTACATCAAAAACATCGCCAGGTGGCTGCACATCGAGGAAATGGAAGTCATCCAAAAAACGAAGGATAGATCTGTATGGAAAACCATGGTCACCAAAGTCGACATCGGATACGGTACATAGACAGACAGACCTCGGCTTCTTGTGACTTTCTTGGTCACCAGACTTGAATGACTCGTGATCTGGCCCTCAGCAGATTTAAAATCTCATGTTTCATCCAGGGTTTCTAGTTGGGAAAGACTCTGAATGATTTTGTGGGGGCACATTCATCTACAACTGTTGTAATAAAGTCTGTGACAACTGTGGTGTATTCAGTCACTCACATCCAGGTGTGTGAGGAGTGTGCTGGTGGTATGAAAGCTTTTCACTGTATTTTTGTTCATGTGACAAAAATAAATCTACACCAAATCAGTACTTGTTTATTGTGACAGAATCAAGCAATTAGAGAACCAAGGTAATCAAATGGCCCTTATGGTCTGAATTTTTGGAATGATGGGACTTATGAATATATATATATGAAATTAAAGCCAGTGGCTTTGCAGAATTGAGATTCCCCTTTCTGAATCTTTTGGAGAAGAGGTTCAGACGCTTGTTTCTGTGGTAGGGTTCACTTCTGCTTCCTGTATGTGCTGTTGCCGCCACTCAAGGTACTCAGCAGCAAAATGGAAGCTCTTCTACGGCAGTGGTCACAGTTAGGGCCAGTCAGAGCATATAACAGATGACAAAGTACTTCATTATACGAAGTACTATCTGAAGTACTTCAAAGACAGGCTGCCAGGAAGGGACTTAGTTGCAGCCAACGGGCTGAGTATCAAAACATTAAGGATGCAGAATCAGAAAGGATAGCAAATACGGTACTCAAGGTGTTGTATCTAAATGTGTATAGTATAAGAAATAAGATGGATGCTCTTGTTGCAATATTACAGATTGGCAGGTATGATGTTGTGGCTATCACTGAATCGTGCCTGAAGGATGGTTCTGGTTGGGAGCTGAATGTCCAAGGTTACATGTTATATCAGAGGGATAGGAAGGTAGGCAGAGGGGGTGGTGTGGCTCTAAATACTGTTCAGGGGGATGACCTCCCGGGAGAATGCCACGGTGACTGGGTTACAGGCACTGACCATGGGTCAGAGGTGCAAAAGGGAAAGAGAAGAAAGGAGCGGTAGTGATTGGGGACTCAGTAGCGAGGGGAACAGACAGGAGATTCTGTGGATGTGAACGGCACACCCAGATGGTATGTTGCTTCCTAGGCGCCAGGGTCAGGGATGTGTCAGATTGCGTCCACAACATTTTGGAGAGGAAGGGAGAGCAGCCAGATGTCTTGGTACATATTGAAGGAAAAACAATGAGGTCCTGAAAAAGAGAATTTTGAGAGCTAGGCAGAAGGCTGAGAAGCAGGACCTCCTGGGTAGTAGTTTCTGGATTGCTGCCTGTGCCATGCGCCAGTGAGGGTAGAAATGCATGATTTGGCTGAGAAGCTGTTGCAGGGGGCAGGGCTTCAGGTTCTCGCATAATTGGGATCTCTTCTGGGGGAAGTATGACTTGTTCAAAAATGATGGGTTACACCTGAATCCCGGGGGGACCAATATTCTCACGGGCTGGTTTGTTCGAGCTGTTGGGGAGGGTTTAAACTAACTTGGCAGGGGGGTGAGAACTGGACTGAAGGGACTCAGGACAGGGAGGATAGTAAAAAAGTGAAGATAGCATGTAGTCAGATTGTCAGGAAGGGGTGGTGTGGCTCTACTGGTAAAGAATGACATCAAATCAGTAGAAAGATATGACTTAGGATCAGAAGATGTTGAATCCTTGGGGGTTGGGTTGAGAAACTGCAAGGGTAAAAGGACATTGATGGCCGTTGTATACAGGCCTCCCAACAGTGGCTGGGAGGTGGACCATAGGTTACAACAGGAAATAGAAAAGGCGAGTCAAAAGGGCAATGTTATGGTAGTGATGGGAGATTCTAACATGCAGGTTGATTGGGAAAATCAGGTTGGTAATGGATCTCAAGAGAGTGATTTTGTTGAATGCCTGAGAGACAGCTTTTTAGAGCAGTTTGTTGTTGAGCCTACAAGGGGATCAGCTATTCTGGATTGGGTGTTACGTAATGATCCTGAGGTGATTAGGGAGCTTAAGGTAAAAGAACGCTAGGAACTAGTGATCACAATATGATTGAGTTCAACTTGAAATTCAATAGGGAGAAAGTAAAGTCTGATGTAGCAGTATTTCAGTGGGATAAGGGAAATTACAGTGGTATGAGAGAGGAGTTGGCCAAAGTAAATAGGAAGGAGCTGCTGGCAGAGATGTCAGCAGAACAACAATGGCATGTGTTTCTGGGGAAAATGAGGAAGGTGCAGGACATGTGTATTCCAAAAATGAAGAAATACTCAAATGGTAAAATAGTACCACCATGGCTGACAAGGGAAGTCAAAGCTAATGTAAAAACAAAACAAAGGGAATACAACAAAGCAAAAAATAGTGGGAAGATGGAGGATTGGGAAGCTTTTAAAAACCTACAGAGAGCGACTAAAAAAATCATTAGAAGGGAAAAGATGAAATATGAAAGCAAGTGAGCAAATAATATCAAACTGGATAGTAAAAGTTTTTTAAAGTATGTTAAAAATAAAAGAGATGAGGGTGGATATAGGACCGCTAGAAAATGAGGCAGGAGAAATAATAACGGTGGACAAGGAGATGGCTGATGAACTAAATGAGTATTTTGCATCAGTCTTCACTGTGGAGAACACTAGCAGTGTGCCTGATGTTGAAGGGTGTGAGGGAAGAGAAGTGGGTGCAGTTACTGTTACAAGAGAGAAGGTGTTCGAAAAGCTGAAAGACCTAAAGGTACATAAGTCATCTGGGAAGTATTACAGGAAAGTTACTAAGATGGTTACAGCACTGGCTGATTGGTAGGAGGCAGTGAGTGTGATAAAAGGATCCTTTTCTGGTTGGCTGCCAGTGACTAGTGGTGTTCTGCAAGGGTTGTTGTTGGGACCACTTCTTTTTATGCTGTACATAAATGATTTAGGTAATGGAATAGATGGCTTTGTTGCCAAGTTTGCAGCTGATATGAAGATTAGTGGAGGGGCAGGTAGTGTTGAGGAAATGAGTAGGATGCAAAAGGACCTCAACAGATTAGGAGAATGGGCAAGAAAGTGGCAAATGAAATATAATGTTGGAAAATGCATGGTGATGCACTTTGGTAGTAGAAATAAATGTGCGAACTATTTTCTAAACGGGGAGAAAATCCAGGAATCTGAGATGCAGAGGGACTTGGGAGTCCTTGTGCAGAACACCCTGAAGGTTAACTTGCAGGTTGAGTCGGTGGTGAGGAAGGCAAATGCCATGTTTGGATTCATTTCAAGGGGTCCAGAACAAGGATGTAATGCTGAGGTTTTATAAGGCACTGGTGAGGCCTCACCTTGGGTATTGTAAACAGTTTGGGGCATCTCTTCTTAGAAAAGATGTGCTGGCATTGGAGAGAGCCCAGAGGAGGTTCACAAGGATGACTCCAGGAATGAAAGGGTTATCATATTGTAATATAATGTTAAGAAGTTAGCATCTCGCAGGCCTCTTGTGACCCTGGCTATTTTGTAAGGGTCATAGCGGCTAAGACTTTGACGAAAAGCATAGAAGCATAAGTGTTTCTCACAAGATAAGCTGAGCAGGTGATATTATTCTTGGTATGCGACCTGTGTAACTTCAGTCCTTGCTTAAGAACAACTTGTACCACTGTTTGATTAACTGCTGTAAGAAACATAGTGCTTGCAAGATGAGCATTGTAAGGAATGCCTGTTTCAAGGGTGGGAAGCTCCAAAGGGTAGGCTTATGTCTGGCTGTTCCCAGACATAAGGGTAGTTAAGCTGTTACACAAACAATTTATGGCTGATAAGTTAAACAATACTCATCTGTACAGAAACTAAGGGGGTGAACCCACCTGTATCTATGTACGTGACTGCGTATGTATAAAAAACACTGTATTTGCTTCAGAAGCCAGAGACCCCCAGAGCAGCCCAAGAGATTGCTTAAGGAGGGTTCTCTCTGGTAACTTGCTAATAAAGAGTTAAAGTTACATTCACCATAGTATGTGGTGTCTTTGCATCAAGTAGATCGAAAGAAGTTTACGACAATATGAGGAACGTTTGATGGCTCTGGGTCTATACTCGCTGGAATTCAGAAAGATGAGGAGGGATCTCATTGAAACCTTTCGAATGTTGAAAGGCCGAGACAGAGTAGATGTGGAAAGAATGTTTCCCATGGTGGGTGAGTCTCGGACAAGAGGGCACAGCCTCAGGATAGAGGGACACCCTTTCAAAACAGAGGTGCAGAGAAATTTCTTTAACCAAAGGGTGGTGAATTTGTGGAATTTGTTGCCACATGCAGCTGTGGAGGCCAGGTCATTGGGTGTATTTAAGGCAGAGATTTATAGGTTCTTGATTGGACATTGCATCAAAGGTTATGGGGAGAAGGCCAGGAACTGGGGTTGAGGAGGAGAAAAAAAGGATCAGCTATGATTGGCAGAGCAGACTCGATGGGCCAGATAGCCTAATTCTGCTCCTATGTCTTATGGTCTTATAACTCCGGAACATGACAATCAGCTTGCTTATGTTGCCTTTAATAACCCTAGGCATTCATACTGTCTAACCTACTTCATTCAGCCCTTGAGATAATCCATAAGTCTGCTTTGTGCTCTAAAGTGAACCACATCCCACTGAATCAATCCCCTTGTTCCCACTGATCTACTTTCTTATTCTTAAGCCCACTACCCCTATGGGGGCATAGGCCACTGTCTGCAGCTCACCAGAGTCCTCTGCCCTTGGCCAATCTTTCAAGTCCAGGTTTAGCCAATCTATACGTCTTCTCAGGGAAGGTCCTTCCTCTCCCATGGATTAGGTCCTTGGAGCTTCTGTTGGCGTTTATAGAGTGGATTTGCTAGCCCCTTGCCCAACCCTCTTTCGCAGCTGGGCTTGGGACAGCCGTAGTGGAATACTGATCTGCTTTGGTAACACATTAAACCATCTCTTGGTTTTGACGTTCCCCCCCATTTATTCAAATCCCTCTAGTTTTATCCCATCTGTAAGGCCGTTGTAGATTTTGGCTCTCCCCAGACTCTGCCTACTGATCATTCCTGATTTCTGCTACTCTGCATTTGATAGTCCTTCCTACCATTACCTGGGTCCTGAGCTCTGGATTGCCTCCCAGTGTCTCTGCTTCAGATGCGGTTTAAAACATCACTCTGTTACCTCGGGTGCACCTGTCGTGGCTCTGTGTTAGAGGTTTCACTGTTGAAAGGTGCTGTGTGAATACAGGACGCAATATCGTGTAAGGCGGCTAGAAGGGATACCTCCCACAGCACACGTTCTGTGTCTCCCCTTCTGGTGATATCTGCCCAGGGAGTAAAGCATTCATTGTATTTTATTTATTTTAATTTTAATTTGGAGATACAGCACAGAGCAGGCCCTTCCAGCCCACAGAGCCAGGCCCCTCAGCAACCCACGTATTTAACCCCAGCCTAATCACAGGACCATTTACAATCGTCAATCAGGAAGCCCACCGAGCCAGGCCCCTCAGCAACCCACGTATTTAACCCCAGCCTAATCACAGGACCATTTACAATCGTCAATCAGGAAGCCCACCGAGCCGGGCCCCTCAGCAACCCACATATTTAACCCCAGCCTAATCACAGGGCAATTTACAATCATCAATTAAACATTAATCAGGAAACCTATGCACAGACGGCGTCAGGATTGAGCTTCAAACTCCCAGCACCCCGAGCTACAATAGTATCACACTAACTGTTACGCTACTGACTTTGTAAGGAAGTAGTTCTGCTGGTGATAAATGTTCTCGTTAATGTCACCATTAAACTGCCAGTCCAAGCAGGTACTGGGCTCTGTGGAGGTGCGATGAAGCCTGTCAAGTTTCCAATGATGGAACTGGAATAAACTACAGATTTTGTTATACGTGTCAAGGATGTGGACCGCAGGGTTGCGTGTGTTATACGTGTTGAGGGTGTAGACTGCAGGGTTGCGTGTGTTATACGTGTCCAGGGTGTGGACCGCAGGTTTGCGTGTGTTATACGTGTCGATGTGGACCGCAGGGTTGCGTGTGTTATACGTGTCGAGGATGTGGACCGCAGGGCTGCGTGTGTTATACGTGTCGAGGGTGTGGACCGCAGGGCTGCATGTGTTATACGTGTCGAGGGTGTGGACCGCAGGGTTGCGTGTGTTATACGTGTCGAGGGTGTGGACCGCAGGGTTGCGTGTGTTATACGTGTCGAGGGTGTGGACCGCAGGCTTGCGTGTGTTATACGTGTCAGTGATGTTGTGGGGATGGAACTGGACTCTCTGACGGTGGTGTCGGAAAAGAGGATGCTGTCCAAGTTGCATGCCATCTTGGTCAATGTCTCCCATCCACTACATAATGTACTGGGTGGGCACAGGAGTACATTCAGCCAGAAGCTCATTCCACCAAGATGCAGCACAGAGCGTCATAGGAAGTCATTCCTGCCTGTGGCCATCAAACTTTACAACTCCTCCCTTGGAGGGGCAGACATCCTGAGCCAATAGGCTGGTCCTGGATTTATTTCATAATTTACTGGCATAATTTACATAATACTATTTAACTATTTATGGTTCTATTACTATTTATTATTTATGGAGCAACTGTAACGAAAACCAATTTCCCCCGGGATTAATAAAGTATGACTATGAATACGTGTTGAGGATGTGGACTGCAGGGTTGCGTGTGTTATACGTGTCGAGGGTGTGGACCGCAGGATTACGTGTGTTATACGTGTCGAGGGTGTGGACCGCAGGGTCATTTGATGTTCATTCTGGCATACTCTGACATCCAGAGTTGTCTGATAAAACTGAAACTGTATTTAACAAAGAATGGCATAAACGAACAGAGGTGGTGCAGTCCCCCACTTCAGGTGATGGCACTAAGTCTCACATTTAGATTCCACTTGCAGTTTAATTAAGCCATTGGATCCTCACAGTCTATTATTCATGAAAGTGTTTCCAGCAACTTGCCAGCTAGATTCCTGCTCATTCTTCCAGCATTTTTTGGTACTTTAGGCTTCCGGAAGTTGGAGGTGTTGTGCATTTGCCTGTGTATTTGAGTGTGGAGTCTGCATTGATTCCCTTGTGCAGCACTTGTTAAATTGTTTAGAGATACAGCAGGGTAACCGGCCCTTGCAGCCCAATGACCCCTGCTGCCCAATTTCACCCCTGTGACCAGTTGTCCTTCTAGCTCGTACGTCCTTGGAAACCAGAGCACCCAGAGGAAAACCACGAGATCATGAGAATGTGCAAACCTCACACAGACAGCGAAAGAATTGAACCCAGTTTGCCGGTCCTGTAATAGCATCACACCACTTTCTCGTTAGTCTGCTGCTCCTCTTCCATTACCGATCGTTGGAGTGAAGGTTCCATTAAGCTGAGATTCATGTTCTTCTGACCACCCACCACCCCCTGCACAACACGAGTGTGAATCTACCTTCCTCGTACCCTGGATCCTCTTTCTGAGCAAGCTCCAGTCGTGAGCAACTAACAGCTTCGGTACTGTTTGTGCTGTACCAAGGCCCTTGTCAGGCTCCACCATTAACCTTGTGAAACGGTGTGAGGAACAGAATGTACAGATATTCTGTAGTAGTCTTCTGGCATGAGGGATTTGATTGAGAGTAAGCAATGGTTCACTCAGTTATATGTAAAACACTAGTTATCAGCCTCAGGTTATGTGGTTATTGCCCCCATCCATCAGGCTCCTGAACCAGAGTGGATAACTTCACTCATCCCAACATTGAACTGTTTGTACAACTTATGGACTCACTTTCATGTACTTTTCATTTCATGTTCTTGATGTATAGCACTTATTTATTTTTTTCTTTTTATATTTGCACAGCTTGTTTTTTGCACATTGGTTGTTTGTCCGATTCTGTTGTGTGCAGCCTTTCATTAATTTTATTAAGTTTCTTTCTATTTACTGTGAATGCCCACAAGAAATTGAATCTCAAGATTGTATATGGTGACATATAAGTACTTTGATAATAAGTTAACTTTAAACTTTTTATTACAGAGCACCGAGATTCTCCACTCATCCAATCTTGTGTTGATTTTTTTAGGACGACACAGTAGTGTAGCGTTAGTGGAATGCTTTATAGCGCCAGCTGCAAGATTGGCTTTGATTCCCACCACTGTCTGTAAGGGGTTTTTACGTTCTCCCTGTGATTCTGTCTGTAAGGGGTTTTTACATTCTCCCTGTGATTCTGTCTGTAAGGAGTTTGTACGTTCTCCCTGTCACTCTGTCTGTAAGGGGTTTGTACGTTCTCCCTGTGATTCTGTCTGTGAGGAGTTTGTACCTTCTCCCTGTGACTGTCTGTGAAGAGTTTGTACGTTCTCCCTGTGATTCTCTCTGTAAGGAGTTGGTATGTTCTCCCTGTGATTCTGTCTGTAAGGAGTTTGTACGTCCTCCCTGTGATTCTGTCTGTGAGGAGTTTGTATGTTCTCCCTGTGATTCTGTCTGTGAAGAGTTTGTACGTTCTCCCTGTGACTGTCTGTAAGGAGTTTGTACGTTCTCCCTGTGATTCTGTCTGTAAGGAGTTTGTACGTTCTCCCTGTGACTGTCTGTAAGGAGTTTGTACGTTCTCCCTGTGACCGGTGTCTGTAAGGGGTTTCTACGTTCTCCCTGTGATTCTGTCTGTAGGGGGTTTGTACGTTCTCCCTGTGATTCTGTCTGTAAGGAGTTTGTACGTTCTCCCTGTGATTCTCTCTGTAAGGAGTTTGTACGTTCTCCCTGTGATTCTGTCTGTGAGGAGTTTGTACGTTCTCCCTGTGATTCTGTCTGTAAGGAGTTTGTACGTTCTCCCTGTGACTGTCTGTAAGGAGTTTGTACGTTCTCCCTGTGATTCTGTCTGTAGGGGGTTTGTACGTTCTCCCTGTGATTCTGTCTGTAAGGAGTTTGTACGTTCTCCCTGTGATTCTCTCTGTAAGGAGTTTGTACGTTCTTCCTGTGATTCTGTCTGTGAGGAGTTTGTACGTTTTCCCTGTGATTCTGTCTGTGAGGAGTTTGTACGTTCTCCCTGTGATTCTGTTTGTAAGGAGTTTGTACGTTCTCCCTGTGACCACGTGGATTTCCTCTGTGTGCTGCAGTTTCTTCCCACATTCCAGAGACGTACATCTTGAAGTAACTGAGTTTTGGGCATGCTTTGTTGCTGTGGCAACACTTGGAGGCTGCCCAGCACAATCCTCTCTGATTTGATGGAAACAATCTATTTCACTCTATGCTTTGTTATACATGTGACAAATAAAGCTGATCTTTCTGTCTGCTTCAAACTTGGAATTATGTTTTTAATTTATTTGGGAATATAGTGCAGAATAGGCCCTTGTGGCCCAACATGCCGCACTGACCAGCAAACCTCTAGCCAAATTAGAGGACAATTTTCTATGACTTACTAACTTAGTAATCGGTACATCTTTGGACTGTCGGAGGATACTGGAGCACCTGCAGGAAACCCACATGCACAAAAGAAGAATATACAAACTTTGCTTCCAGCTGATACCGGAATTGAACTTTGAACTGCGACACCCTGGGCTGTGATAGCGTCGTGCTAACTGCTACGCTGCCACGGCACCTGCAGTGATGCTCCTTCAGCAGACCTGGGGCACCTGACCCTACTGGGGAAGGCTTCATTGAGGAAAATGGTGGATTCGCCAGATCATGTGCTGCTGCTGAACCGGACACCCTCTGCTGCAGAATAGGGCAGTGTGGGATGTTTGCAGACCCCAGCCAACATGAAACACTGACAAAAGTGACACTGAGATTACTTCCATTTAGATTTCTGTCTGCTTTCTCTCACTAGACTCTGCCTCTCTGCAGGATAGGATTACCCCCTTGGATTGCTTTCAGGTTGTGGGGAGAGGCTGCTCACTGGTTGTATGGTTTGGCTAAGTTGTACAGCATCTGGGGAGAGACAGCTTGCTGTGGATGAAGAGACTAATTCAAGGTTTGGAACAGAGAACCCGAGGAAATGTATTGAAAGCGCGGCCCTGTCATTATACCATTGAAAAGAGAACAGAACTGGTGAGCATGCAACAGGAAAAGTTCAAAGCCTTTACGTTTCTCCTGTGGTTGATGTACAGTGCTGTGGACATGAAATAATGACACAACACACTTGGAATTAATCACAGTGTGGAACCTGATAGAATGCATACCACTCCCATTATCATCAGATCAGTGACTGTAACAAACTCCCTCAGTTGATCACTGATGCTAAACCTCTGGACCTTGTTTCCAAGAAAGTTGAGTATAGTTCATGGGTGTATACAACTGTGAAAAGGCTTGCTAAGATAGATGTGGTGACGACCCTCACAATATGGTACAGAACCCAGGTCCATCAGTGTAGAACAGTCACCGATGAATCCAGGAGTAAGTTCTTCCCCAAATGGAGGGGCTGAGATGATGAAGAGGAAGGAGTATATGATGGGTTGAGCGGCAGCCCAGGTATTGACTCCATATTATTCTCCAAACCACTTAAGAGTCTGTGAAGTAAATATTGAAGTGTTGACGGTACTACAGTGTAAAAAAATTAAATTGCATACGATAGATTTTATCAGAGATGACCTCCCATGTACAAAACCATGCTGATTATTCCTAATCAGACTGTCCCCTCCCTGGTGGTGTTGGATTCTGATTTTTTGATCCAGGGTTCTTATAGAAATCAGAAAGAGGCACAAAAGTTGTTCCTTCATGATCATTTTATTCGGAGTTGATAGAACAGAGGAAAGTTGAACAGTTAGTGATAGGGGTTTACCAGAGAAGAGAAAGCTGATATTAAAGATGGCACCTAGCATATTACAGCTACTTTTATATCTTAGAGATAAGAAAAATTCCTTTCGAAACTGTTGATAAGAATTAACCAATTAGAAAGTACTTATTCAATACTGCAGCTCCAAGTTAACCAATGAGAAAATATGTATTCAAGTAATGCAGAACAAAGAAACTTACAGAGCTTTCTAGAATTATACTTTGTATAGCCACTAAAGGCATATTTAACTGTTATATGCATATAAGAGATATTTAAAATACAAGCAGATAATTAATTGTTAACTGCAAAGAAAATAACAATTAAGCAATCTAATCTCAGAATTAAACAGTTGGATTCAACACTCATTACCCCAGGGCAACCTAAGATGGATCTTATTAACTCTTGTGTGTTCTCTAGTAGCTTAATTATGAACTACTCTGGATAGTCCACATACCCCTCCCTGAACTCATTATCCCGTGCATCCTCGACAGTAAAAGTGGTTGAGAAACATTCATTCAGGATCTTGTCCACATCACCTAGCTCCACACACAGAGGATCCTTTGGTCCCAAAGGAAATCAACTCTTCACCGAGATAACCTGACACAATGCCTCCAGATTCTCCTCAATCTTACTTGCCAAGGACATCTTCATTCTCTCACTGCTGCAGCCACTGGCTCCCAGCTACTTCAAAAGGGCATCAATCATACTGGGCTCCACCCAAGAATGGCATGGTGAATTGCCTCAATGACTTATCATCAGTAACACTCACATCTACCATGATGAGGTGCTTTGTGACATTGGTCATGACTAGAATGGACCTGGACCCACTGCAATCACATTAGGTCTCCACTGGGCTTTGGATCACCTGGTCGTCAGCAATACCTACGTAAGGCTGCTGTTTATCAATTACAGCTCAGTGTTCAACATCATCATACTCTCAGTTCTAATCAATAAGTTTCAAAAGCCGGGCCTCTGTACCTCTCCCTGCAACTTGCTCCTCGACTTCCTCATCGGGAGAAGACAGTTTGTACAGATGGGTAATAACATGTTGCTGACAGTCAACACCATGCAGCTCAAAGACTGATGACGTCACTGTAGGCAGAATATTGTTTGATGGTGTCAAACAATAACCTTGTACTCCATCTCAGCAAGATCAAGGAACTGATTATGGACATAAGGAAGGGAAGTGCAGGGAGCACACATTAGTCCTCATTAAGAAGTCAGCAGAGGAAAGGGTGAGCAGTTTCAACTTCCAGGGCATTGATATATCAGAGAATCTACCCTGGACACTACATCTTTGTGATTGCATCAATAAGGCATACCAGTGGCTATATTCCATTCAGAGATTGAGGAGATTTGGTACTAGACACTAGAATACTACAGCACAGTACAGGCCCTTCGGCCCTCGATGTTGTACCAACCCATATATTCCTTAAAAAAAGGGGAAAAAAAAGTACTAAACCCACACTACCCTGTAACCCTCTATTTTTGTTTCATCCATGTGCCTTTCCAAGAGGCTCTTAAAAACCCCTAATGTTTTAGGCTCCACCACCATCTCTGGCAAGTCATTCCAGGCACCCACAACCCTCTGTGTGAAAAAATCTTACCCCTGATGTCTACCTTAAACTTCCCTTCCTTAAGTTTGTACATTTGCCCTCTGGTGTTTGCTGTCCGTGCTCTGGGAAACAGGTACTGGCTATCCACCCTATCCATGCCTCTCATAATCTTGTAGAACTCTATCAAGTCCCCTCTCTTCCTTCTACGCTCTAAAGGGAAAAGTCCCAGCTCTGCTAACTTTTCCTCATAAGACTTGTTTTCCAATCCAGGCAACATCCTGGTAAATCTCCTCTGCACCCTCTCTATAGCTTCCACATGCTTCCTATAATGAGGTGACCAGAACTGAACACAATACTCTGTGTGGTCTCACCAGAGATTTGTAGAGTTGCAACATGACCTCTCTACTCTTGAACTCAATCCCCCTATTAATGAAGCCTAGCATCCCATAAGCCTTCTTAACTATCCTATCAAGCTGTGCAGCGACCTGAGGGATGTATGGATTTGAACCCCAAGGTCCCTCTGTTCATCCACCGACCATTAACTCAGCCTTCTGGTTTGTCCTATGTAATAAGTTTCTACAGATGTACCGTGGAGAGCATTCTGACTGGTATGGAGACACCCTTGTGGGATCGCAAGAGTCTCTAGAGGGCTGTAAACTCAACCAACTTCATCATGGGCACTAACCTCCTCATCATTGAGGACATCTTCAAGATGAGGAATTTAAAGATAAATAATGAAGTAATTTATAATTTAAACAAAAACTTGTTGGCAATATTGTAAGTATGTGCTGCGTTAATTTGGGCTTTGTTGCCCACATGTGTGTTGTCACACCCGTGCATCAGCAGTCCCCTTCCTTCCATTAGGGGAGGATGTTTGCCCAGACAGTGAAGCAGCCCATGCCTGCATACAGCATTCATACATGGACTAAGAAGTAACCAGTAATGTTTGTGCTGGCTATTGGCTATTTCCATCAAGAGCATCTCCTCCCCACAACACTCACGCCATCATTTGTCCCACCACTAACACCTTTGTATTCATCATTGCCCAGAAACCTAACTGGACCATTTTGCCTTTAAGACCATAAGAATTTGAAGCAGAATTTGGCCATTTGGCACATCAAGTTTGCTCTGCCATTTCATTATAGCTGATCCAACTTTCCTCTAGCCCCAATATTCCTGCCTTCTGCCCATATCCCTGCATGGGCGGACCAATCAAGAGTCTATCAACCTCTGCCTTAAATATGCATAAAGGCTTGGACTCCACAGCTGCCTGTGGCAAAGAATTCCACACTTTCTGGCTCAAGAAATTCCTCTTCGCCTCCATTCTAAAAGGACACCCCTCTATTCTGAGGCTGTGTCCTCCGGTCTTAGACTCTCCCACTATAGGAAACATCCTTTCCACATCCACTCTATCAAAAGCCTTTCACCATTCAATAGGTTTCAATAAGGTCACCGCTCATTCTTCTGAATTCTAGTGAATACAGGCCCCGAGCTATCAAACACAAGCCATTCAATCCTGGAATAATGTTCGTGAACCTCCTTTGAACCCTCTCCAGTTTCAGCACATCCTTTCTGAGCCCAATATGAGCCCAAAACTGCTCATAATACTCCAAGCAACACATACAAAATGCTAGAGGAACTCAGCAGGCTAGGCAGCATCAATGAAAAAGAGTACAATCGACATTTCAGGCCGAGACCCTTCAGCAGGTCTGTTGCTTGGATTTCCAGCATCTGCAGATTTTCTCTTGTTTGTGATTGGATCACAATACTCCAAGTGAGGGCTCTCCAGTGCTTTATAAAGTACCAACATTGCATCCTTGTTTTTATATTCTAGTCCTCTTGAAATGCATGCTAACATTGCATTTGCTTTCCTCACCACAGACTCAACCTGCAATTTAACCTTTAGGAAATCCTGCACAAGGGCTCCTAAGTCCTTTGCACCTCAGTTTTTTGTATTTTATCCCATTTAGAAATTAGTCAACCCTTTCATTCCTTCTACCCAGCTACATGACCATACACTTCTCCACACTGTATTCCATTTGCCATTTCTTTGCCCATTCTTCTAATCTATCTAAGTCCTTCTGTAGCCTCTCTACTTCCTTAAAACTACCTGCCCCTCCATCTATCTTCATATCGCCTGCAAATTTTGCAACAAAGCCATCAATTCTATCATCCAAATCATTGACATGTAAAGTAAAAAGAATCAGTCCCAACACAGGCCCTGGTGGAACACCACTATTCACTGCAGCCAACCAGAAGAGGCTGTCTTTATTCCCACTCTTTGCCTCCTGCCAATCAGCCACTGCTTCAGCCATGCTTGAAATCTTTCCTCTAATAGCAGGGGCTCGTAGCTTTTTAAGCAACCTCATGTGCAGCACCTTGTCAAAGGCCTTCTGAAATTCCAAGTAACAACTTCAAGCAATTCTCTTTTGTCTATCCTGCATGTTATTTCTTCAAAGAATTCCAACAGATTTGTCAGGCAAGATTTTCTCCTGAGGAAACTGACTACAGCCTATTTCATATGCCTCCAAGTATCCTGAGTCATTCTCAATAATTGACTCCAACATCTTCTCAACCACTGAGCTCAAACTAACTGGTCTACAGCCTCATTTCCCCTGTTTCTCTCTCTCAAAGTGTGGAGTGAGATTTGCTATTTTCCAGTCTTCCAGAACCATTCCAGAATCTACTGGTTCTTGAAAGATTACTAATGCCTCCATGATCCCTTCAGCCACTTCTTTCAGAACCCTGGGGTGGTCACTATCTGGTCCAGGTGACCTTCAGAGCTTTCAGTTTCTCAAGAACATTCTCTCTTGTTATGGTAAGTTCACACACTTCATGCCCCCTAACACCTGGAACTTCCACCTTACTGCTAGTACCTTCCACAGGCAAGACTGAGGCAAAGTATTTATTCAGTTTGTCTGCCATTTCATTGTTCCCATTACTACCTCCCTAGCAACGTTTTCCAACAGTTTGATATCCACTCTCACCTCTCCTTTGCACCTTATGTATCTGAACCTATGGTGAGAGGAGCA